>NC_071268.1:12680993-13017243 GCF_023375685.1 Ictalurus furcatus | reverse complement strand
ACCTGCAGCTTCTGCGGGATTAATGTCTCAGGCTGCAGGCTGCACTTGATCTTTTGTTCTCAAGGAATGAGAGAGGGAGAGTAGAAGAAGACTGAAATATGTGTGTGTGTGGTGTTATACATTGGTATGTGGAGGTATATGTGTGTGATAGACCAAGTGTGTGGCTGAGTTAGAGAGAGAACAGGATAAGAATAATTCTCTAGGCCAGGGTTGAAGAGATAGAGTAAGGATTAGCAGAGTGAAGAGACGTGGCCTACTGCTTTGTTGCGTTCTAGATGGTTTAGAAGGATATTTAATTCATAGCTAAATCTGCAATCATTTTAGTAATGCAGTCAGAATACTTAGTGCTAACCTTGAATAAACAGCACACAAAGAATTAGCTTTTGAATTAACCTAACGAACTGTCTCCTCTGAAGTGAATGTCTTGATACGCATGCTAGGTTTTATATCTTCCATTTGGTTAAGCACTGAATGCCAGACATGTCCTGTTCATGTCCTGTTAACAGGAACAATATGATACATTAAGGGGTAAATAAAGATTTCTTTAAAATTCAGAATAACTATTACCATTATTAACTTTATTATTATTATTATTATTTACTATATTATTTATTATTATTATTAACTTTTCGTATTTAACCCCTATACTAAGACTTTTTGTAAACTCTCTTTATCTTTTAAATCCCTCTTCTAATTTCTTATATCAGAGTTACATATTCTTCTCATTGGGGTGCTCCATGCATTTGCTCCATATCGCCATACAAGGATGAGGGAGAAACAGGCAGGTGGTGAGAGAAAATGAATTGTGTGCTTCTCATCTCATGTCTATCCTTTTAGTTACAAGGTCTGTACAGAGACTGTTGGGACCATCCAATTGATCACATTTATGATTTTATGGTAGGACATGTTTTAGCTACTGCTGTCATGGAGAAACGACAGAAGAAGACTGGAGGCCTAGTGCAGATGATTTTTTCAAAACGATAACATTCTATATATTTCGTCTGTTTGTCTCTGGCTGTCTGTCTTTTGCGAATTGGTGCAGTGATATTAGCCTTTGTAATACTGAATTCAAAGAAAGCTGTCAAATGAATTCATAGAAATGTTTTCATGGAAAACCATTCCATTTCCAGGGTGTAGTGGTTAGCACGTTTGCCTCGTACCTCCAGGGTTGGGGTTTCGAGTCCTGCCTCCGTTTTGCGTGTGCGGAGTTCGCATGTTCTCCCCGTGCTTCAGGGGTTATCCCCAGATCAATCAACCTCACAAAATTAAACTCACAAATATCCATGTTAAACATTTCTGCATTTAATTTGAAACATGGTGCTTTTAATGTATGTGAGCCTTTCATCAAAATTGAAATCTCAGTAGTCTCAAGTGCTTATGTCTCTTCTGCGATGTAGAACAATGCTTCAAAATGGTATCCTTCTTTCCACACTTTTTGGTGGTTTAATGCATTGTTTGAGTATGAAAATCTCTCTGAATTTCCTCATATGAAGAATCCATCATTTGAGACTCATTTAATGCTACCATTAGCAGCATGATTGTCAAGATGTAACAAACAATTGACTGTCAAAAAGTCGCTAGTGTAGTAGTCAATGTTAGTTTAGAGCATATTCACTCTCAGTTATTTTTCTTGTGCTTTTCATTTTTAACTCAAATGTCAGTTTCATTTGTTCAAAATGGACTTCTTGAACAAATGCTGGAAAGAAAAGTGTGGTCCATGCCATTCTGCATCGAAATAATAAGTCAACCACACCATAGTTGTTTTTATAGTCATGTTTCATGGTTGTTGTTGTTGTTTTTTTTTTTTAAATCAGTGTTCATCATGAGAGAAAGGCACACAGGCAAAATTCAATATAAACACTAAAATGGATTCAGTGAGAGCTTTAGTGTGGGTTGACTACATGAAAGTTTTCAATTCTGATCAGTCAGATTATATACTATTGATTAGACTCTGTGTAATTATTTGGGGAGCATCCACATTACCTCTGAAACTGGATTTTGGTCAAAATATTGCAGGCCAATCTTCGATCATTGCAGGAAAGATTTGCCAATATATTTGAATGTATTGCAAGCTATATTCACCACATATAGCAGGGCAGTATTTTGTTAATGCATAAGTAACATGTATGTCTCTCTGTACGCAGCACAGGTTTTTTTGGAATAAGGTAGCGGTTTGATATATACAGTATATATATATATATATATATATATATATATATATATATATGCTGATTTACGGCACACACCAGTCTGAGGCCGGTTTTAATCATACTGGCGGGATTACGGCCGCTCGTAAAATGAATCCTTATTGTTAACCCGAAATTGCTTTTAGAGTCATAAATATCGGTCAGTCCAGCCTTGCTGATGCTTTATGGGAGCCGGGGAAGGCCTGTCACCCTGCCCACCACCTCTTCCGTGACACAGCTCAAGAGTCCTGACTAATCAGGAAATGACTATATGTTTGCAGACTTAGCAGCTGAGGCTATAGGAAGCTAAAGAGGGGATTATCATGCTGGACTCTGGCAGGGTGAGCAGACAGGTCTCAATTAGCTTCAGACAAAAACACATCCTGCTTTGTTTAATTAGCCAAATGACATTGTTAATACCTGCAGTGAGTGGGCACGAGAACGGATTATCCGCTGAGGTGTGTGAGCTTACGCATGCTTCTACTATAGTGCAGATGTCATCCACAGTCCTTTTGTCCTTTCTGGCTGTTGTGTACTCTTAATGAGTTTCATCTGCGCAGCAAATAGTACGCTAGAATGTAATAAATATTGTCCCTCTTATTTTTGCCATGTCTTATAAATCGGCCCAACCTCCGAGTTATTGTAGTTTGTGAAATTCCACTGCCTCAGCATCTAGCGCATCGTGCAAAAGCACCATCTTGATCATTATCTGAAGCAGTGCTGTGGTCCGATCTGTGTGAATGTGTTTCTCACAAGGCACATAGCTAGCACACTCTGCCCTGCTGCACTTGCTGACTCTCTGTTTCTCAGCAGTCATTTTCCATGAGTGTTTATGCATATGCCACAGAATGCTTCACCGAGTCCTCTGACACAGTCATAAACACTGGCAAATTAGGAGTTACTGGTAACCTCAAATCCTCATTAAAAATGTTGTTTTTGAGAGGCATAATTACATATATGTGCACATTGTTGTCATCATTCACCAAGGCAAATTGAAGTCTGAGGGCACGTTTCATTAGGTTTTGTCATTTTAGAATATGGTGTTTGAAATCATTAAGGGAAACTTTGGAACTCATCCATGCTTTAAGTCAAACTCTTCTTAATTAGTCAGGAGCCCAGGCTTCTGTCGGTGTAGTCAGAGCTGAAAACTTTGTCTACTCAGAGGCTTTCTGCTTCTAAATCCGAGCTCTTCGATCTTGCAGAACAAAAAACCTGTCTGAAGTGTTTAACCATGGTCATGTTTGTGAGACATGCAGAAAATTAACAGAAGTGCACTGTTGCAGTTGCGGTAAAACAGGTTTCCTGGTGAGCTACAGCAAGGATTGGTACTCTGTATTGGAATTTCACACTAATATGTCACTGTGTAGTGTTGAATTCCACATGGACGCTGCTTCTGCTGTGGCTTTCTTTCTTCCTTCCTTCCTTTCTGGAATCTAGTTTACAGTCAGTAGTCCATACCACATGGCAGACTAGGATCTGGTAGATGTCATTAATTTCTTTGTTTAGTTGCAGAGGTCGCTGATTCAGTTAAAGCATGCTTGAGGTTATTTCAAATCTGTATGAAAGACAAACTGATGACCTTCACTTTCTGTCATTTCCCCCAATCTGAGCCCTGGTCTCCTTTATCTCCTTATCTCACCCGGTTTCCAATTTGCCCAGGGGATTGATGAGCCTAGGATTGCATCCTGACTGTTGGGTTGTTTTGACCACCCCATGGCTCAGTGAGGCCCTAAGGCAGACCAATTCCTCCCAGTTGAAACGCTCTCACTTCCTTCTCCTCCTCCTGAGCTTCTTTCTGATCTGGAGCTCCTATGTCTAATGGGATCAAATCAGAGAAAAAAGCAAGACCTGGCACTGGGAAAGGTTATAGGGGAGAGAGAGAGGCAATCTCACTCCTTTGATGTGTACTGCCACATTTGTATGTGGGAACATTGGGAGTTGTCAGCTTGCCTAAATTAGATCTATGCAAAGTATTGAGAGGTAAATCTGGAATTAGTTTAAGCTCAGAATGAAAACTTTTGGCCATGCAGGAAATTAGAGCGGGATGGAGGCAGTTAACGTTAGGACCCTGGAGTGAGAAGATGATGTAAATCCCAGCTATAGGGCAAAGTATGTCCTGAAGGCAGTAAGCATGGTTATTTCACTGAGACGATGGTTGTGGTGTCCCTGTAGTTTTCATTTTTGTGAGTAGATCTAAGATGTTTGTTTGAATATGATGTTCCTTATAGACCTCTTTTTGTCTCTCCAATGAGGGCAACAAGTCTCCATGGTAACTAATCTCCTGTGTTATCTAACATCATGCATGCTCATCTCAGTCAGCCAAGGGATTCGGTATTGGCAAGTATTTGTTTTCCACATGAACTTTAGACACTGCGGCCATTTTGAAAGCCATGCTCTTAGATATTCCTATTTGGGGCCATTGGGCAACCCCCCTAATACACACACACACACACAGACTCCCTGCACACCTGTACCAGGTATTCAGTGTTCTTTAAAAGTTTAATGGGAGCTGAAAGAGAGCTGTTCCAGTGTTCCAGTGCCAATATTTGCCCCCCCCCCCACCTACCCCACCCTGTCACCAAAAAATGGGATCCTCAGTGAGAGCTCGATGCCTTAATATTCACATTAATAAAAATAAACACTCATTAAGGCATTCCCACTTGTCATCCACCCTAATTTTGACTCATTTGGTTTCTCACATTTTACACCCCGTGTTGCCTTTTGGCTTTTCACTTTCGTAATTTATTCGTTTTACCTGTTCTTTATTTCCACCTCCTTATTTAATCCTTTGTTTTTCTCTTGCTGTTGCCAAAGTCTTGCATGTCTACAGCTGTGTCTCTAATGCTGTGCTTTGCATGCCTTTAGTGTGAGTATGGTGTTCACTCTGAGAAGTGTGGCCCACCAGACATCTCAAAATGTGTGCAATTAAAATGTTCCTACCCTACACTCATCTAAGTAGTACATGTTCATAGTGTATAGTCTAGGAGTGTAACAGAATTGCACTATCTGTATCCGCATAGTGCTCCAAATATCCATATGTGTATATGTATCTGTGTTTGGGTTTATATCTGAAGTGGGTGTGGCCTAAACTGGACGTTTTTTAAGGATTAAATAATTTATTAAATAATAATAAATGCAAATAATGGTTCTATTCGGTTCTATACGGCTGATTATATTGGGGATATATACTGCTCGCGTCCCTGTACACCTCGCGGAGTATTATAGTAGATATAGTATAGTTAGATACGTTGTTAATATTATGTTCCTTGATAGATTTAGTTAGTTTAAACTATAGATTAGTTCGTTTAGTCCATGCTGGTTTTTCCGCTCCCAGTCCATAGTACTAGTGCATGTTTCTTGTTTTGTGTTTTGACCCTGTTTTCTGTGACCGTGACTTTGATTGCAGCTTTGCCCCGTTTATGCCTGTTTGCCGATCACCCGACCCTTTGCCTGTCTTGACTACGTTTTGTGGATTACAATTTGGATTTGTCTGCCTGCCCTTAAATAAATATGTCTTTACCTGCTCCGGTACTCTACTCCCTTATGTCTCGCGACGTGACAGAATACTCCGGAACAGAACAAAACAAACGCACTTGTCCACAGTAAACAATGTCACGGTTGTCAACATCTGAAGAGCATGCGCTCGCTGACCATTCGTGCACGTAGCTCGTGCATGTGCGCGCCCCCTCATCTCTCCGAGCGCGCTGCCAGAAGGGGAGATCGTGACATTCGCGCGTCTCACTCTGGTTGCTAGGATATTTGGTTGCGTCATCAAACACGTCATTGTTCGGTCAAATTTATTCGGCCTTTTCACCGAATATTCGGTGTATCCGTAATATAAACCCAACCACTATGCCCCCAGATACAGTATACTTGTGGGGGGGGGGGGGGGGGGGTTCGGGGGACCCTCAAAACTAGAAATGCCAGTATAGGTATTACAGTTTGTGAATTCTAACTCAGTTCCTCATCCTCAGCTACATCACTTGAGAACGTAATCAGTCTCAACTAGAGATGTGCACATTCTGAGCAGATAATGTATTCATATTTGGTTACATCCCTAATGTACTGCATACTCCACCATTTAAGACACAGCTCATATTCTTCGGGTTGTTGGTTTAGAGTGCATTCAGCTTTTGACACCAGTCTGTCTTATTGGATTATAATAATGGCCTTGCCTGCGTTCACCCTGTCTGAGTGTGTTTTGATCCCTGTTATCGATACTGACAGAGATTCTGAAAGAAAAAAAAACCTTAAAAAAAGATGGCCAGAAAGTGGAAATGAGGAACAGATGAAACCAACAAGTAAACAAATGCGAACAGGAAACACTGACTAAATACATGGGAAACCAGTGGGTTAATTAAGGGTGTGCAGAATACGTGCATGACTGTGTACTGCTTTTAGAAAAGATTTCTACTATAAGAAATGAGGCACATCACAAATCACAAATTGAGAGTTAAGTATTGTACATCATTCCCAAATGTTTCAAGTGTTTACTACAAAGGAGACAGGAGCTGGCATGGTGAATAATTGATGTGAAAATCTGAGTTTAGTGGGTATTTTTCCTACTACTTTCCAAACCACTTGGATGCATCGATGCACTGACTCATGTTCTTGTGGGAGATTCATCCTCTTTCATCTCTTTGCTTTTTTTTTCTGTAGCAGATTGTTATGGTTACATCATATTTACATCATCATTTTCACTTCACGTACGTGTTATATTCAGATTTAAACCATACACTAATTGGTTTTATTAGATGATGTATAAATCTAAAAATCCACATTCACTTTTTTATATGAATGCAAGGTACTCAGCCCTATTTTCAAGACCATCAGATTCTTAATTTGGCAGCATTTTTTTTTTTTTTAGCTCCATGCCAATTTACTAATGATGCCAATATTTAGAGTAATTAATAAAACTGAGTGGTATCAGATTTAGCAGTTACAGAATGATGACACTGATCAAGGAAGGCTGTCACACATATTTTCAAAGAAACACTAGTGATGGCTTTAAGTGGATATAAAACAGTCAAAAGATGTGACTGCCATATTGTCAAGAAAACCTGGTTAATTCTGATGAACAATATACAGTACACATGTCCTGTAGTGACCAGTGTAAATGCTGGACAGACAGAAATAAAGGTCTCAGTAATTCTAAGCATATGTTTTTTGGGACATTTCTGGAAACTTGGGGCCTTTCAACCATGACTTCACACTTGAACTCAGATAGGGTGTTTTCATGCTCCAGTCTATGAACCTACAGTACAGCCAAGACATTTATTCAAAAACCTTCACGCAGGATGAACTGCTTTTCTATGAACCTGCTTTACATGCACAGACATAAAGCAATCCTGTTTCTTGTGACACATCCAAGATTTCACATTTTCTCACTAAATCTACCTAAATCTACTGTCTTAATGACAGTGATGCTCGAAATTTTGTGAACCCTTTAGAATTTTCTATATATCTGCATAGATATGACGTAAAACATCCTAATAGATGTCGAAAAAGTCCTAAAAGTAGACAAAGAGAACCCATTTAAACAGATGAGTTAAAAATATTATACTTGGTCATTTATTTATTGAGGAAAATGATCCAATATTACATATCTGTGAGTGGCAAAAAGTTTGTGAACCTCTAGGATTAGCAGTTTAATTTGAAGGTGAAATTAGAGTCAGGTGTTTTCAATCAGTGGGATGACAATCAGGTGTGAGTGAGTGCCCTGTTTTATTTAAAGAACAGGGATCTATCAAGGTCTGATCTTCACAACACATGTTTGTGGAAGTGTATCATGGCATGAACAAATGAGATTTCTGAGGACCTCAGAAAAAGAGTTGTTGATGCTCATCAGGCTGGAAAAGGGTACAAAAACATCTCTAAAGAGTTTGGACTCCACCAATCCACAGTCAGACAGATTGTGTACAAATAGAGGAAATTCAAGACCATTATTACCCTCCCCAGGAGTGGTCAACCAACAAAGATCACTCCAAGAGCAAGACGTGTAATAGTCTGCAAGGTCACAGGAAACCATGATTACTTCTAAGCAACCTTTCTCACATTGGGCAATTGTAATGTTCATGAGTTCACCGTCAGGAGAACACTGAACAACAATGGTGTGCATGGCAGAGTTGCAAGGAGAAAGCCAGTGCTGTCCAAAAAAACAACATTGCTGCCCATCTACTGTTTTCTACAGATCACATGGACAAGCCAGAAGGCTATTGTAAAAATGTTTTGAGGATAGATGAGAACAAAATAGAATTTTTGGTTTAAATGAGAAGTGATATGTTTGGTGAAACATGGGGGAAGTAGTCTCATGGTTTGGGCCAGTTTTGCTGCATCTGGGCCAGGACATCTTGCCATCATTGTTGGAACAATGAATTCTGAATTATACCAGCAAAGTCTAAAGGGAAATGCCAGGACATCTGTCCATGAGCTGAATCTGAAGAGAAAGTGGGTCATGCAGCAAGACAATGACCCTAAAGCACACAAGTCGTCCTACCAAAGAATGTTTAAAGAAGAATAAAATTAATGTTTTGGAATGGCCAAGGCAAAGTCCTGACCTTAATCCAATAGAAATGGTGTGGAAGGACCTGAAGCAAGCAGTTCATGTGAAGAAACCCACCAACATCCCAGAGTCGAAGCTGTTCTGTACTGAGAAATGGGATAAAATTCCTCCAGGCCGATGTGCAGGACTGACCAACAGTTACCGGAAACATTTAGTTGCAGTTTTTGCTGCACAAGGGGATCACAGCAGATACTGAACACAAAAGTTCACATATTTTGCCACTCACAGATATGTAATATTGGATCATTTTCCTCAATACATAAATGACCAAGTATAATATTTTTGCCTCATTTGTTTAATTCTCTTCATCTACGTTTAGGACTTGTTTGAAAATCTGATGATGAAGGTCATATTATGCAGATATATAGAAAATTCTAAAGGGTTCACAAACTTTCAAGCACCACTGTAGGCCCATGTACTAAATGTAGGTGTTGGTACATTTGGCACATTTGGCACATTTGGCGCATGGGGGGTACAGTGGCTTAGTGGTTAGCATGTTTGCCTCACACCTCCACAGTTGGGGGTTCAAATCCTGTCTCTGCCCTGTTTGCATGTTCTCCCTGGGGGTTTTCAGGGGTTTCCTCCAGGTACTCTGGTTTCCTCCTCCAGTCCAAAGACATGCGTTGTATGCTGATTGGCATTTCTAAATTGTCTGTAGTGTGTGAATGTGTGTATGATTTTGCCCTGTGATGGGTTGGCACCCCATCCATGATGTCCCTGCCTTGTGCCCCGAGCTACCTGGTATAGGCTCCAGGCTCCCTGTGACCATGTGTAGGATAAGCGGTATGGAAAATGGATGGATGGATGGACATTTGGAACACTTATTGTTTTTTTTTTCTGTTACATCAGCTTATTTTAATCTGTAAAGTATTCATTGTAACTCACACCCACAACTCAACATTTTAGACTTACGCCACTGCTAGCTCCACAGCTCAGAAATCCTACATTTTGAGAAAGATGTCGTATGACTGTTGAGGCCAAACTCAAACAGTAGGTTGCATGAGCACCTCTCCCTTGGCTCTGGCCTCCTGCACCTGCATGGCTCTATGTCTGTTTGCACTTCATAATGCACTGGCTCCTATTGAAAAATAAGCCATGGTCCTCAGTTCACATTGATTTTTACCGTCCGGCCGGCCTCGTGATTGATCTCCTCTGCAAAAGCATTGATTCCCCTTGCTCTCCCTCCCAGCCTTTCTGTCTGGGGACTACAAATGGGCCTCAGCTACTTTTCTATTGTTATAAATGGAGCTAGCGCTCCAGGCCTCTAAATTAATGATAGGTCATTTCTGTCTGTCTCCTCCACATGACCAGAACAAAGCTGTATTGGTACTGAAGTCATGTTTTGCTCCTGTTTGCCTTTTTTTTCTTCCTTTTGCTCCATGAGTTTGAGAAAGGAACCAGCTGAGCATACTGCTGAGGTTGGTTTGGTTTTCACAGCTATGAGAGAAATACTGATGGGAAACACTGATTATGAAGAGCCAAGAATTGCTACACTTTTTAAACAAGAGTTTTTCACAGGTTGGACCTGGGCCTGTTTAAAGAGCCACTGCAATTAAAACATGATTTCTAAGTAGCTAACTCCTGTATATTTGTTACCATAGTGCCAATTTTGCCAATTTGATATGGAGAGTGTTACAATGAACTTGGTGTGTGACTTGAATCTGTCGTGATCTCTTATGCTAAATATAGTTGCCACTTTTAGTTGCAGCACTCGCACACTAAGGGTGTGTCTCAATCAGCTCTAGAGCTACAACAACTAATCGATAATAATCGATTATGAAAATCGTTGTCAACGAATCTCATTATTGATTAGTTGGTCTGCGCGTGGCACGGGGGAGATTTACTCACTACATTAGTTCTGTTCGGAAAACACGTGGAGAGTAAATACTAAACTTGTGTCCCAAATGACGTACTGTACACTTACACTATGCACTACCCGGCTAGTGCAGTGTTTCTCAACCGGGGTCCGCGGACCCCTAGTGGTCAGTGGTGTATATTGCAGGGAGTCCGTAGGAAAATTTAAAAAATGTTTAAATAATGTTATGTATATAATTTTTGTTAAATGTATAGAATCATATTCAAATTAGATGTTTTAAAATGAATCAATTCGGTTATTCGCAAATATCATTCATTGATGGATTTATTTTAAATTTATTTACAAATGAAATGTACATTTGCAAAAAACCTACGAGTGGTGGAGAAGTTCAAGTGTTGCATTGATGGATAAAATAAACAAAGGATAATTCAGAGCGTCAAATTAAATGTCACACCAACAATAACATGTAAAAAATTAAATCTTGAAATGTTTTGATTCAATATTAATGTTAATATTATTAATGTTAAATATTAATAAAATAAAGCAACATATATAGAAATGACTGTTAAATATATAGGGTCCTTGTGGATTGTTCGAAATATGCTAGGGGTCCAAAGCTCACAAAAGGTTGAGAACCACTGGTCTAGTGTATGTATTTTAGAAAGGTAATATCGTCTCACATTGAACACATTAGTTTTTTACTAACCTGAAAGTTCGCCCCATCCGATTAATCGAAAAATATTCGGCCAACTAATCGATTATGAAAATAATCGTTAGTTGCAGCCCTAATCATCTCCCTGGTTCAGTAGTCAGGGCACTGATCATGGAGTCGGCCATTTTAAGGGCTGTCTCAATCATAAAATTCTTCCAGTGCACTGGAACGTTCGCTCCCTAAAAATCCCATAATGCACCACAAAAACCAGGAAGCATTGATGCTCACTATTTCCCTTACTGGAAATGACATCATGTTTTCTGAAGCCTTTCAGCTCAGTTAGCGATTTTTAACTTTATTTGACGTCTTATAAACGGTTTGTTTGAGTCTAACGACTTTTAAGTGTTTAATGATTTAAAAAAAAAATCCACTAGCTTGCATGTGATCCTGCTTGATGTATCATGACAGAAATGCATGTGATTAAACTAACAAATTTATATGACAAACTCTTGGTTGTTGTGGTACAATTTTGAAAACAGCATGAATAAACAAGAATATTATGACAATGCGTATTGAGACAGTTAGTGAAATCTGCCTTGTGTCTATGTGACAACAGGAATGGCTAATTTACTAGACATCAGATAGTCTCGTAATTGATTGTCCAGTCAATTAAACAAATGCTAAGAAAAAAAAACATGATTATTTTTTTTAGACACTTAACTGTTTAATTCCCTATACAATGCATTTCTACATTTCCCAGATTTCATATTGATTTTTTTGTTGTTGTTGTATACACTCAGCAAAAAAAGAAACGTCCCTTTTTCAGGAGACTGTATTTGAAAGATAAATTAGGAAAATCCAAATAAGCTTTACAGATCTTTATTGGAAAGGGTTTAAACGATGTTTTTCATGCTTGTTCAATGCACCATAAACAATTATTGCACATGCAGCTGTGGAACAGTCCTTAAGACACGAACAGTTTACAGGCAAATAAGGTCAGAGGACACTAAAGAGACCTTTCTACTGTCTCTGAAAAACAACAGAGGAAAGATGTCTAGGGTTCCTGCTCACCTGCGTGAACATGCCATAGGCCTGCTGCACAGAGGCATGAGGACTGCAGATGTGTTCAGAGCAATAAACTGCAATGTCTGTAATGTAAGACGCCTAAGACAGTGCTACAGGGAGACAGGAAGGACAGCTGATCGTCCTTGCAGTGGCAAACCACGTGTAACTGTGTGTGTCCGCCAGACGTGATTGAGAACTGACAGCAAGAACTGACCAATCTGGTGCAGTCCATGAGGATAGGATGCCTTGTAGTACTTAAAGCAGCTGGAGGCCACCAGATACTGACTGTTACTTTTAATATTGACCCCCCCCCCCCTTTGTTCAGGGACTCATTATTCCATTTCTGTTCTCAAATGTCTGTGAAACTTGTTCAATTTATGTCTCAGTTGTTGAATCTTTTTATGTTAATAGAAATATTTACACATGTTAAGAAATTTGCTGGAATTAAAAGCAGTTGAATGTGTGAGGACATTTCTGTTTTTGCTGAGTATATATATTTATTGAAGTGTCTTTAGCATTGCTACTTTGTTGAGGAGCTAGATTTTCTGTAAAATTAACAAACATCTTTTCTCTGACTCGGTCAGTATGCCGATTTGTGCTGCAGAAAATAAAGTTAGTCTAAATCACACCATGCAGAAAGATGAAAACAGTGGTTAGCTTGAGACAGTCTGAAGTAACTAAACCTAACTAGCTGTAATGATGACAAAACAAGAGAGTATGGTTCAAGTGCAGAGTTTATTGAATTGAACATTTAGCAAAAATCATAATCATGATTACAGGCCAGGTTAAAACACAAGGGCAAACAAACAGAAAACAAATCTAAAGGGGCAGCAAACAAACAAACAAACAAAAAAACAGCAAACATGATAAACAAAGTTATATACACCAGAACCACCAACATGAGTTACAAACAAAGTCTGAAAAAGAGGACGTATTGTCACCCTAACAAAAGCATTTCAGAGAACAATTTGTGTTCATTTCTACCAAATTATCTTTGCACAAAATTTATTTGCGCACGCACCAGGAGGTTGCTCATGTGAGTCACAACTGAAGAGAGAACCAGAACTATAATCAGGCAGCTGTCTATATGGTGTTATGTCAAAAGATTCATTTCTTTGGTTTTAAATGAAAAAAATTGTAATCCTGATAGTATTCCCATTTTTTAATAAATGTATCTGTAATCTGATTACTTTGTTTTTTGACGGAACTGTAACGGATCACAGTTACCAGTTATTTGTTTCCTGATTATGTAACGCTGTAACATGTACTCCATTAGGCCCCAAGCCTGCTGATAAAGCAGGCAAGACTTTGCAAAATGAAAAGTAAAGTCTTTATAGTGTCTCAGATTTGATTCAGATGAGCTTGGCAAACCAGAAATGGGTTACTGTTCTGGTAATGGGGACCTCTGGTGGTGTGGAGTGGGATGGTCACGTGAGCCTGTGATAATAGTTCATGCTAGCATATGTTAGAGTGATGCTTTGATAATAATATTACATGTTTGTCTCAGCTCAGTAAAGCTACCTGTAATATACTGAAATACATTAGCTCTTGTTCTGCAGCAGGGCTTGTCTCAGTCTGTCTGTGACATTGTCTTATCTGTTTCCTCAGTAATGTCCGGTTCAAAATGACTCAATTTTATGGCCAGGTTTATTGTCACTTCGGAGACAAATGTTCTGCCTCTTCTACATGCTATTGGACTTCTGTATGTGGGAATATTGCTGGTCCTCCAGCAAGTATAGGCTAATTCTGAAATCCAGGTTTCTAATATTGATTGCAAGTTTAAAGTTGATGGGTTTGTTGATTCCTGTGAATTGAACCCTCTGTTATTTGGATTATTGGTAGGAGTTTTGCAGCTTTTCTTTCTGAAATGATTTCAAATAGCAGGACTGTTCCACTTTATTCAGCTGAGTATCTGTGTGCTTACTGTAACTACAGAACAATGCGTTGTACAGTAAACACTGTAGTAAACATTGGTAACTTAATTTACCATTCTTATATGTTAACAATTCCCTTATTTTGTTGAAAAGATTTTTTTCAAGTCTGAAAACAGTCTTTTCCCGAGTCTGAGGCAGTGTGAGGTTCACGCATACAGATGAGATTGTTATTTCAACACTGTTGCCTTTAGTGTTTTTGCAGGGGGAACAAAGATTTGCATATTCATGCATATTCACAGAACCTTGAATTTTTATGAGAATTAAAGAACCAGAGATGCTCCTAGGCTATTTTAGTGGTGTCTTAGAAATTAAAAAACATATTAAACAATTTATTATTTACCAGAGATGCTTTAATGGTTTAAAATTACACCTTCAAGGATATTCCTTTGAAAAACCTTTATACTTCCTAAATGGTTTATAGGGGTTAGTTTTAAAGCTGCAATGATGATATTGATGACCCCTACATGCTAGTAAGGCAGTAACATACTCATTTTGAGTACTATTATTATTCACTGTGGTCTTTAATATCTATTAAAATAGCTATTTTAAAAAAAACTATTGGAATGGCAAGGTCAATTCATTTGTTATTGCTGTAGACTGAAGACGTTTGGATTTGAGACCGAAAGATGAATATGAAAAGAAAGTTTAGATTTTCAGCGTTCATCTCTTGGTCTTTATATGTAGATGTGTTAAACTGCACAGAACATAGCACGTTATGTATCAGACCACCTCATTTCTAAGCGAGCAAAAATATTGGAACATGTGACTGACAGGTGTTTCTTGTTGCCCAGGTGTGTCCTGTTCGATTGATTGTTTAAACAATAAATAGCTCTGAACATCTACTCCTGGTTTTAACCTTCAGTTTGAGCAAGACAATGATCCAGCAACCACTGCTAACTCAACAAAGGAAAAAGTGAAAAGTTTTAGACTGGCCAAGGCAATCAATCATCAGACCTTAACCCAATTGAACAGCATTTCATTTCCTGAAGAGGAGACTGAAAGGAGAAAACAACCGAAAAATGCCTGGAAAAGCAACACAAAAGAAGAAACCAACAAGTTGGTGATGTCAATGACTCGCATGCTTGATGCAGTTATTGCAAGCAAGTTATATGCAACCAAATATTAAATGTTATTTACTTTAATGTATTAAAGACTTATCTGTTCCTATACTTTTCATCACCTAAAAATGGTGTGGTCTGATACAAAAGGTTCTGTTTTATGTTGTTTAACACATCTAGATGTAAATTCCTGGAAGTAAAAATCCTAAATTTTGATCTCGATCCCAAATGTCTTTTGTGTACAGCACAAACAAATGAATTGGCCTCACCGTTCCAATAGTTTCAGACGGGACTGTAGATGAGATGCTAAAGATCTTTACGGTGTAATATTCTTGCCTATTCTACTATTTCTATTACATTAGTTATGTACTTTATTTGTGCTGAAAAGTCTACACATCAAAAATGTGCCGCAGGTTGGTGTGGTGGTTGTTCACATGAAAGAAAATATCCTATAAGACAGATCATTTTAAGAAGATGGGACAGTTGGGACAATGTGAGTATGTGTGTGTGTGTGCACGTGCCTGTAGAACCAGGCTTATAGGAATAATGGGAACTTGCCAGTGTAAGAGAATACACCTTATCTTTCATGGCTCTCGCTTCATTTTCCATATCAGTTCATTTTGTATTATCAGAGCTGAACGGTGCATCTTTCATAATGCACATTCGGTCATGTTGTGTACAGTAGCTATTGATTTTCTCCAAAGGATGCCACTTGATTTATTTTGTCATTTGGACAAATAATGAGCTCAATATTCTACACTTGAGGTGGTCTAGTCAGTCAATATTGATGCACAAATCGATAGATTATGGATGATGTGTGTAGACGTGGTCCGTCTTGAGCTGTTCTTATTCACTGTTATGTTGTCAGCACAAGTAAGTAAGTAAGTATGTTTACAAAGTGCTTTACAGAAGACATACAGTAGATCCAGGAAAATTTAAATCAGTGGTATGAAATAAAATGACACAAATAAAAGAAATAAAAAAAACTAAGCAAATACAATAGAATAAATCAAAGAATACAAATCAAATCAAGTATGGAAGTAAATACATCTGAAATATGAAAAGTTCAGTATACATTAGTAACACAATTTCTGATCTGTATGCACGTTCTTCCATCCCTGTGTGTGTCTGTATGTTCACTCGACAGTATTATGGTCTCCTTGAGTCCTTTTCCATTGTCCGTGACAAGATCTAGCCAATGCCAGTGATGATGTCTTCATTCTCTGACTATTCCCTGCTGTAATACTCTGTTGTCTGAAGGGTGTGATGTTCAGAGCATGGGGCTTTCATTAGCTCTGGTGAGTTATTGTGGATGCCATTCCTCATGAATGATACTCGTGAGTCAGTATAGGCTATGGCAGAGTTATAGCTCTATCTAGCATATAGGTGTGAGACTGTGCATGTGCTTGTGTCATTTACTGCTTAAGAATTTTGCCGTGATTTGACAAAGAGGAGCGAAGCAAACTCTGAAATCAGCCCAAAGAAGGATGTATATATTTTGTATTGTTTCTGTGTGTGATAAAAATACAGAAAACCTAGAAACCTTATGAATTTGACCGAAATTGGATGACGTGAACTGAACTTGAAAACAAATATGACATTTGCTCAAATGACGCAGACTCCATAAACTGAGGTCGAATGTTTTCATGGTTTATTAGCTCCCAAGGGAAGACACTGAATACAGTGTTTGTACAGCTATATGTTACCACTTCACAGTGAGACATTTTCTTGTTTCAACCCTACCTGTCCATGGAGGTTCTAGGTAATACGATGATTCTATACCTATTATTCCATGGCCTCTATAAAATTCAGAAACTACATGGATGGGGTTTCGGAGCTCCCAAATGCAGTTACTAAAATACCAGACACTGCATGCGCTGTATTTTGTTTCCATCAGTGCAACTGATGTAATCCTCTCAGGGAAGGATATTCAGATCTTCTTGAAGGATGGGCCAATACTAACTGGTTCTAAAACATGAAAATGTGCTTGGCCTGATGTTGGGATTATTGTCGTGACACTATATTTCATCCAAATAGTATTATCACAATAACAGCAACATACCCCTGATGAGTAATACATGTATTAGGGGAAAAAGTGTGGAATGATACACACTTTAACTAGCCAGAGGTGACTGTATTCAGGAGAGTTTAAGAAATAAAGAGTCCAAGGTCTGTTTTAATTTCCTCATTTATCAAAAGCTAATGCAATGTTTTTAGCAAGTGGTACCTCTTAGTCAAGGACACATTAAAGTAAGCTTCTTCTTCCTTTTTTTTTTTCCTTTTTTTTTTTTTTTTTACTGTTTGAGAGGAAATGTATTAAATGTATTAGAATATCTGGTCCATACAGGCTTGTGTCATAAAATAAATAAATAAATAAATGTGTGTGTGTGTTTATGTGTATATATATATACATACATACATATATTATATATATATATATATATATATATATATTCTGTCTATAATGTACTATGGCAACTCAACTTTAAAAACCCAAAATCATGTGGAAATGTTTTTTATTTACGATGCAAGCCTATCCTTCTGCAAAGATCATGTTGGGTAAGGAGCCAAAAAAATAAAAGGCAGTCTCCTTAAAGACGTCTGAAACTATGAGTAAATGTTAGGCCTTGATCAAGGTGTTGGACAGCCGTGTGCCAAAATGGAATGGACACTAAAGCAAATCAATTCAGTTTGTAATCCGATACCGGCAGCTAAAATGTCTGTAAAGTGCTTCTGGGTGATGCTCCTCCTGGTTGAGATACATGTAAAGAGCTAATGTTTAATTAGCCGTGTTTAATTTTGTTACATTCTAAGGCACAACTTTTGTTTCATTATATGCTGTTCAGAGTCCAAATGGAGCACACTGTCATTAAGTTTCAGTTATTGTACTTAATGACAGTCTGATCCATTTGGAACTTTCAATGATAATTGTATGTTTTCAATTATATGCATTATATTTAGGGGCCACCGTATCAAAATCATATTGAATTTGAATTTTGTGTTTTGTTACAGCTTTAGTAAAAGCGAAACCCGTTTTAGTTCCGTTTAGGAAAGTCTATAATTTTCAGAACAATAAATATATAGTCTAAAATAACAAAACTTCACCACGTGAAGGGTTTCTTATTATTCGGTATTGGCACTAGTCGATTAGTTGTATCAGTTGGGAATACTGTAATCTTTTCTGTATGACTATTATTATGCAGTGCAGAAATACTAGGCTCTGTTCCCACTTCAAGCGGAAGAGGTCAGACCTGATTTTATTCTCAAATCTGATTAGTTTGTTCATAAGATGTTTAGAATGTGGATTTCTGAACAGGTCACTAACCTCCAGTTGTTTTGAATATGCAAAGGATGCAGGCTTCAAATATAATGCAGTCAGATCATGAGACTGGGGATGTTAAAAATGTTGTTTGTTTGCTTTGTCTGTTGCTACAAGATGCTATATGATATCCCCAGCTTTTGCTACATGATGCTATATGATATCCCCAGCTTTTGCTACATGATGCTATATGATATCCCCAGCTTTTGCTACATGATGCTATATGATATCCCCTGCTTTTGCTACACGATATCCCCTGCTTTTGCGACATGATGCTATATGATATCCCTTGCTTTGTCCGTTATAGATCTCTCTCCAGATCTTCATTGTTGTTACTCCATAATCCATCCATTTTCTCTACCGCTTATCCTTACTGGGTCGAGGGGAACCTGGAGCCTATCCCAGGGAATTCGGGGCACAAGGTGGGGTACACCCTGGACGGGGTGCCAATCCATCGCAGGGCACAATCACACACACATTCACACAACCGTTCATACACTACAGACACTTTGGACATGCCAATCAGCCTACCATGCATGTCTTTGGACTCGGGGAGACCCCCTCAGCACGGAGCAAACATGCATACTCCGCATACACAGCGCCACAGTAGAAATCGAACACTCAACCCTGGAGGTGTGAGGTGAATGCACTAACCACACCGCGCCCCCCATTGTTGTTACGATGATAGTTAATTAATTCCACCTGTTTCTGTTAGCCTTGCCTAGTTTGTCTATTTAAATACAGTTTCACAAGTATTGTATGTGTAACTGCTGCTATTCTGAGCTGATTGCTAGTGTGTCCGGTCTTGTGCGTGCCTTGTTTTGTCTTGGCTATAGTCTTGCCTTGGTCATAGGTTTGTCTTGTCTTGGACAAGTCTTGTCTGGGCTGTAGCCTTGACTTGTTGTATCTAATTTTGGTCATAGTATTATTTTTTCTTTTCTTTGTTCTTGTTTTGTGCTGTCTTGTCTTTTACTGGCTATAGTATTGTCTTGTATTAGCTATATCCTTATCATATATTGGTTATAGATTTATCTTGTACAGTCTTGTATTAGCTATTAGTCTTATCTTGCTTTTTCTTGGCCATAGTTTTGTATTGTATTGTATCGTATTGGCTTTACCCATGGGCAAAAAAAATGGACCAAGCCCAAATGGAAAAATATTGAGCTTTTAGTGGTCCATCCATCCATCCATTTTCTATACCGCTTATCCTTCAGGGTCACGGGGAACCTGGAGCTTATCCTAGGGAGCATGGAGCACAAGGCATGGTACACCCTGGATGTACGTTTTTATGTACGTCATAGTGTAAAGGTTCACAATCCCGACTTACATACAGGTAAAATTATCATTTTTTAAAAATGTTTTAGAATTTCTATGCAGCCCCCCTGGAACCATCCGGCAGCTCCCCAGTTTGAGAACCAGTGGTTTATTTCTTTCTAATTTCCTGACCAATGATTTGTTGTTAAGACCATTAACAGCTAAAAATTTGGCCCATTTTCTTTGCCCATGAGTGTATTCTTGTCTTGTATTGGCTGTAGGTTTGTCTTGTCTTATAATTTATTGGCTGCAGGCTTTTTTTTTTTTCTTTTATTGGCTATAATATTGCCTTGCACTGACCATAGTCTTGATGGTTATGGTAATAGCTTTGTTTTGTTCTTACTTGGCCTAGTTTTGTCTTGGCCACAATTTTTAATTTTTAACCCTAGTCTGTCTGTTTTTATTTATTTTTTATTATGCTGTTGTAGCCTGCCTATTTTGTCCCATACTTGGACATGAATATGACTATTTGACTCTCTCTTTGAGTATGTACTTCGGCACGCACACATTACCTTGCTGAAAGTGGGCATATATTCAGCTCGAAATCATGACAGACATTATAAGGTGGATTGATGACCATTCAGACCGAACTTTTATCGCCATCTATCCAATATGGATAATATTTAGCAAAAAAATGGGCCTCTTCAACACTACATTTGCACTGCAGGTAAAATCTCTAATGCGCAAAAAATGTAAAAAGGGGAATTGGGAGTGTGTAGGTGACGTGAGGTGACTGATCACTGCCAGGTGTTTGCTGAACAGACAAACCGATCTCTACAGTAGCAGCTGTATTCCTGGTGTGGTCATGAGATTATGTTTCTCTCTCTCTCTGTCTCTCGCTCGCTCGCTCGCTGATGGGCTCAGCCGGGAGAGAGTAATGCCGTGGGATGCATTTGGAACTCATTGCAACGCCCACGCTGTGCCATCCATCTCTGACCACAAGCAGCAGGAAGATACACAGATAACAGATCACTGCATCACACGTCCTGTGCTTTGCACTGCCTTCGGAACGGTTACACACGACTAAGGCAGATTATCCATACTTTGGTCTTTTGACGTGACTGCATTTGGCTCAAAGTAGTAATGTGCTCACATTACACGAGGGTTATGTTTTAACACCTGCTAGGTCTGTGTACTGTATTTCACAGAAACGTTTCTTATCAAGTCAACCCCTCAGGAAATAACATCTCAGTCTGTCTTCAGACGTGCCTTCTGAAGGTGTTTTAATAAAGTTTTTAATTACACTTTCTTTTCTTTTTTTTTCTTTTCGGAAGTCCTCAGCGATATGTATTTTGCAGAAATCTGCACTGTGACTGTTTTTAAGAGGATAGGTGATTCTGAGAGATGCTCACACTTCGCTTTGTGAATGCCAGAGATGGTAACAAACCGAGACGTCTGCCCTTTTCATTTGCCCTTTGCTGTCTTGCAGGCGTGATAGGCATCGATTTGTTGTGCAGACACATGCACCAATGCACGCTTACAGAGAGTGACCTGAAAAGCGTCACGTTTTGGTGAGCTCTCTGAGCCATAGCTGCAGCTGGCAACCCTTCATCCCATCATCGTCTTCCTCCTCAGCTGCCTGCGATTATAATGCTGTGTGTTTCAGCCCCAGCTCACAGCAATGCTAATACAGCCCATATACAGTGTTTTGTTGCAGATCCATTTAACAGAGAGAGAAAGGGAGCAGGATAGATATAGAGAGGGTCAGAGAGCGGGGCTTCACTGGAAAGGGAAAGCAAAAAAAAAAGCCAAGTGAATGGGAGAGTAATTGCACAGCCCAAATGGTTAGATGGATAGCACGAAGGCTAAATGGGCTGTTATTGTAAGAACCTTTTTGTAGATTGTCTGCACATAGTCCCGAATTGCACATGCATTGAATTCAATTAAAAGTTCAATTAAAACCAAGAGTCTTAGGCACCCTATTATTATTTTTTTTTTTTTACGACAAACTCTGTTATAGATTTTTTATTTTATGACTTCTACATTATCGAGTCAGTACAAAAAACCTTTTAGATTCTCAAACATTAGTTTTCCAGCACATAATTAACTGCTACAGAAAAATGTCATTAAAGAAAGCAGCATATTACATAAGAGACACTTTTCAGACAAAAAACAAAAACAAAACACAATGAAAACTGCTGGGTTTTGTTGCATAAATAAGAAGCAAGTGTGACAGTTGAAGTCTCAGGAAGAACCGTGTCTGGTTCTGCAAGATGCTCAATAACACTTACAACTCATTTCCTTATAAAACTGCACTAATTGTACTGGAGACTACGATTTATTTATTTATTTATTTATTTTTCAAGCAAAGGGTCATCAGACCACATGACTTTGTTTCATTTAGTACTGTCTACTGCTCTTTGTAATATTTTTATTAATGTAAAAACATTTAATTTCATTATTTCTGAAGGTGTCATTGCACTACAGCATTTCTTTGCATGTGCCCAAAATTTTTGCACAGTACTGTACATGTGTATACATGCAGCACAAAGGGTATGCTGCTACAGTTTTCACTTCACATAGCACTCAAAAACCTCATTTGCACATCAACGCACACAAATGCAAAAGGGCATGTAGAGGTGCCATGGAACCATGGAAGAGCACGATATCCTCAAGAATGAAGGAGGGAGGAGTGAGAGCAAGGGAACTGGAAATGAGGGGATTCCTGAGGGATGAATCCTTTCAGTAGATGGGGAAAAACCAACATAAAAAGATGAATTCCTAGATACAGCGGGGATTATTTCTCACACACACACACTGACTGTTTTTATTCATGCAAATAAAATGCCATGGTGTTGGATGTTTATTCTTCCCTCTGCTCCATTTCTAAATCAGTATCTGTATTGGTGTGTGAGATTTCTCACAAATTAAAGATCCCATCATTGAACTTCACTCTGCTGGGGTTCAGGAGGAACGGTGGGGATTTAGCCTGCAATGTTAAGCAAGAAAAGTTAGTGAATTCAGTTCATCAGATTAGTCGTTCAGCAGTGGTGGGAGAGTAGTACTAAGCCTATTACAGAGCTAATAAATCAGAGAGTCGAGCTACAATCAAAGCTCACAGGTAGCACTGCTTTGTGAGCAGATTATAGCAGTTGAGTTTACAGAGTGGTGTCTCTTTTATATATTTATATACTGTAAGTCTAAACGAGATGGAACTATTGATCAGAGACTCCGTCACATAATGAGGGTTAGGTCGGAAGCAAGTGCAGGTATGGCAGTTTAATAAAATAACAAGTCCAAGGGATCAGGCAGAAATCAATAAACAAAGACGGCAGAGGTCAGGCGATCAGGCAAACAAGTCCAAACAAGGCAAGGCAAAAAGACGAGGTCACAAAAACAAGAACAACGTCAAAACCAGAATAAACAAACAAGGTGGGGAGGGGGGTGATTCTCTTAAGTAGTGCGGTGTCATTCAGCTTGTAATTGGGAACAGGTGTGTCTGATTAGTTCTCGAGAAGATTCCTGACCATGTGTAGCTTTGGGAGTTGTAGTCATCTGCCATGTTTGTAGTTCATGGTGCATTCTGGGAAATGGATTTGCTGGTTTGCCATGACATGACTGAGTCAAACTTAATTTAATTTCAAACTCCTTTTTTTCTAATAAAACAGAAATTCGATGTAAATTTGTACACAATGTATTACTATTATTATTATTATTATTATTATAGGGCTGGGCAATATGGCTATATAATTCTGGCAGCATTTTTTTTTTTTGGACATTTTGGACAGACTGACTGTCAGTTTTGCTTTTAAATCACTTTTAAATTGGTTTGTGCATTTTTTTTGTCATTAACTTCAAGAAAGAAAACAGAGCAGCTGCTGAGGGAGCAGCACTGCATCATTTAAACAAAACCCCAAAACACTATGGTTTCAGCAATATATATTTAATTAGCTTTTACTATTTAAAACACAATGGGACGTACTGTTAAATGAAATAAACACTGGGCTTGTGTGATGCAGTCTGGCATGAAGCAAAGGTACAGTTACCACCCAGAAGTTGATTATTTCCAATAATAGCATGTCCCTGGTGTTTTATTCTGCCTATATGCCAATGATTACATTTTTTATTTATTATTGTGCAACGTCATGCTATTTTTTTTTTTTTTTAACTATGTATAGTTACATTTAATGTTTTGAAATGTCCACGAGACAGGTTCGTTTTTGTTATCATTTATATTATAGCAGCTATAAACAGACATTTGGTTGGCTCTGAGATTTCTTGTGTACTGTAAAAATAGGCTATATAAGAAAAAAAAAAATTGTTGTAAAAACTTTTACATCCCACCCAAAGTGCAGTCCAACTATTGCGACCGTGACCAGGTAATGAAGTTCCCGAAGATGAATATTCATTAAATGAATGAATGAATGCATTTTAAAAAGTATTCCTCTGTTCTTCTACCCTACTACAACCTGCTGAGGATACTTAATTAAAAAGTCACAGAAGTCACCCCACTCCGTCTACCCAGGACTCCATTACGGAGTTGACTTTGTTCTTAATGTAGATGTGAGATTTAGATACGGTAGGATGACTTAGACTTGAGATGGGCTTGACATAGACTTGAGATTGAGTACTGCAATTTATAAACACATACATTTTGGATCTACTGTCCAGTAATTGTGTTTCTGTATGTAATTTTGCTACTATATAACAGACTACCCTAAACTGTTTAGTCTTTCTCCTTCCAATACGTACTCTTTATACCCCCACAAAAAAGGCACAGAAGACAGGAAACTAAAAAAGCTATTTGCTGGGTGCCTTATGGAAGCGGAGTATCTGACTCATTGCTTGATAGAGTTTGCATGCCAATGTATTTGTATATCAAATGAGCCATGGCACTCTATTTCCATAAAATATTTCCTTAAGCTCAATAGATTTTACAGTGCATTGAACAAAAACCCCCCACCTGTGGTTAAAGCATTTAACTCCAGTTGAATTGGATTGATGTATTACCACTCCGTCTTTCAGCTAGTTTTGAACTGTCAAACAGATCATTAATGATGTTAAAGTGGCCGCTTTATTTGAGCTGAGGGAAGGCAGCTCTCCCTCACGACTTTGATAAGAAATAAGGATTTGTGGTACATAGAGAGGGTTGGCTCATCTCTGACTGATAACATCTAGGTGACAGCGCTGTCTATAATGTCTGTGAATGTCTGCCCATCATACCTCACTCATAGCTGGCTGTCATCTCCCTTTTCTCTCCCTCACTCTCGCTTCCTCATTCAGACCTGTCACTCTTCACATAATGGTGTTCGTCTCAGCCAACTCTGTATCAGCTGCATGTCAAGTCTTCGCCAGCTGTCACTGGTTTTCATGTGAGAAAAGTCAGTTCGGTTTGAGTTAATCCAAAGGAAAAGGTCAACTTTAAGCCTGTAGTCATGGCATAGCCAGAGTGGAGACCTCCATAGTACTGTACGATGAGTCATATCTCCGCAGGAACTCACTCAGTCAACAAAGTAGGTGTCATAATAATGGAGACGTAGGGCATATTATTAACTGTCCTTTCTATAAATAATCACCGATAACTGGAAATAAATAAAGCAGTTATTTCTAAATAAGAAAGAGCTTTCGTGTATGAAAGCATGCTATTGTGTTGCTGTTTGTGGAGGGTGTTTTGGAACCAGTGTATAGAAGGGTGGACAATAACTACCATTGTTTGTAATAACTCCATCTCAGAGCCAGCTGTCAGTGCTTCCTCACTGTTTCCATTGCTTTCTAACCCATTCCATCCCTTGATTGCATGAGCTTCAGTCTGGTTTATGCTACTTTCTGAGCAGGCACTTTGCTGAGGGTGGTGGGAGGAAAGTCACTTTCCAAAACTGTAACATTCAATCTGTCTGTCCACCTCTGTTGCCTGAAGAGGGTGGGACCTGGCAGGAGCTTTGACGCAATGTTGAGCAGTAGCAGTAGTAGTAGTAGTAGTAGTAGTAGTAGAAGTAGTAGTACAAGTAGCTATTAATGTAGCTCCATTTCTCAGTAGGATATGAAAAAATGTGAAGTTAAAAGGTTAAACCCGTTACTGGACTAGTTAGATCAAGTACAACCCCAATTCCAAAAAAAAATGGGACGCTGTGTAAAATGTAAATAAATTGTAAATAAAATCAGAATGCAATGATTCGCAAATCTCATGAGCCCATGTGTTATTCACAATAGAACATAGAAAACATATCACATGTTTAAACAGAGAAAACGTACCATTTTAAGGGAAAAAAACAAGGTAATTTAAATTTGACGGCCGCAACACGTCTCAAAAAAGTTGAGATGGGGCAACTAAAGGCTGGAACAGTAAGTGTTACTAAAAATAACTTTTTTCAGACGTGTTGGGTCCATAAAATTCAAAATGGCCTTATTTTTTCCTTAAAATGGTACATTTCCTCAGTTTAAACATTTGATATATTTTCTATGTTCTATTGTGAATAACATATGGGTTTATGAGATTTGCAAATCAATGCATTCTGTTTTTATTTACAGTTTACACAGTGTCCTAACTTTTTTTGGAATTGGGGTTTTAGCTTAAATGATTTGATAAAAATTAAGTACAACCTAACTTACTAAACTTATTTTAATCTTAGTATATTAACACAGCAAAACATATTTTTATATTTACAACAGAGACTTTCTCATAACTGAGTCCGGACCGCTCATATCCAAGATTAGAGGATGATGTGATCCTCGGAAATGTTCGTTTTAAACTAGCTAGCTGTGCTTAGCTATTATTAACTAACAAAGAAAATTGTTTTGATTGTTATGGTAGCTTTTGAAAGATTTGGCTACTGTTGCATAAATGGCAAATCGAGACTCAGATACTGAAATACCACTCACATCTACCTGTGACAAGTCTGAGCTAGTTTACTAGCAGTTATCTTGCTGACTAACTATTTTAGATGGCAGAGGACATGTTTTTCCAAGCTGCATATTCATGTATATTTACATATTCACATATTCATTTTTAATAAGGAGAAATGTGTAGAAATGTTCTTAGGCCATTTTTAGTGGGTTATTTACAGGAAACATTAAACATTTTATTATTCCACCTAGACCATTTTTAATGGTTCAGCGGTACTTTAATATATTCTCAAGAATAAACATTGCAGTCTATCAAGTTTACAGCATGTATTTGTTGTTGGCTGTTTGGTGGCATATTTCTCTTTGAAACCAATTCAGATGTGTTTCTTGTGGAGTGACATTATAACCATCAGAAACCCATATATTCATTTTGCTGATTGTATTAGTATTCTTTTAAACTGTTTTTAGAATTACATCTTATTTTTTTTAAATGTTTGATTTATGAATCGTTTGTTTCGGTGTGGATTTTGTGAAACTGCAGCCATAGGATTTCAACGTTACAATGTTTTATTGTGATTTTAATGAAGTTTAGACTATCAGTGGAGGTTTCCACATACTCTGAAAGTATATCTTCAGCTATATAAACTCTTCCTTTCTTACTCAGTGGCATTAGGAAATGGAAAGAACCCTGTATTTTTTTTACTGACATTTTTCTTACATCACAGGTTGTGTTTTTTTTTTGTTGAATTTTTTTTTTTTCAGTAGGCCTATAGCAGTGGTGATATTAAACCACGCTCTGAGACTGTGTGATATATTTTTCTAAGATGAGGTCACAAGACAAAAACTGCAGCATTACTCATCTCTGTCGAAGCTTGCCACCATTTTGTTTGAGTAGCAAACAGCGAACAAGTTGTTGTTGCTTAGTCATTCACTCACATCCTGTATTTGGATTTACCTTTATTTTCCACCTCTTGAGGTAGGAACTGGAGGAAGGCCACAGTCATAATGGTCATCATCGATTTGTCTGGAATAAAAAACCATGATTTAACTCTACTGTTTGTCTAAGTATAGAGAAAGTAGAATATTGATATTGGTGCAGTGTTCTTGTTTGCTCTCCTGCTGAAGGACTGTTTTATGTTTTCCCTGAACCGTTTCTTGCTGCTCATCAATTAGAGCCATCATGTTTGGCCATAGTGTAAAGCTGCTAATTGCTTCACTGTGGCCCCTCCATCCCTTAGGTAGTAATACACTGGCCTTATGCGCCTCTGGGCCTAACTGCTCTCACCTCATGCCTATAGGTCCTATTAATCCTGCTTTAAATGAAGTGGAGTCATTCTATCAGGCTAGCTATTGACTGCATCGCACCCTTAATTACATCCCTATGCCTGCTCTTGGCTGCCTTGTGAATAATTTAACAGCACCGAAATAATCACACACACGCAAAAGGGTCTTTCTTTACAACAAGCAGCAGTAATGCAAAGTGGCATTCTGCGTCAGCTGAACATTCCGTGTGTATCAGGGTGATGCGTTAAAATCTCAAGTGTGCACATGGTGCAGGGGATGAGCCGTCAGGTGACACCTCTTTCTAACATCTCAATTCATGTTTGTAAATGAGAAAAGAAAAAGAAAATCTCTCGTTGGTGCAAAGAACATTGACCACCGCTGACCTTCTATATAAAATTTGTTTTTCTGTTTCTTGGCTTTGGATGCTTTTTCAAGTGCCAGAGATGTCACAGTCACTGGTGTGTTTACTGTTTACGTTTCGCTTAACACGCCCACTCACGCAGCCAGGGCGAATGGATTGTGAAATAAACTGTGTGTAATTAGCGTTAGGCTCCGTAGTCCTCCAGGGAGGGTGCCAAGGTGATTAGGGATTTTATATCCTGCCCCTCATGAGGGTTTCTGATTTCTCAGCCGCCGTAGAATGCACTCACAGAAACTGTCACGGTATGAATTAATGAAGGGTATGATTCATTTGTTAATCACTGTCAAAATTATAGCACTGGAATATAAAGTTTTCTTTCCATGACAGTGTTAGAAATATTTCCCATATTTTCTCTCTCTCTCTCTCTCTCTCTCTCTCTCTCTCTCACTGTATTGTTTTTTTTCTCTCTTTCTTAATCAGTTCTCATTCTCTTGAAATACTGTAATTTGATGACTAATCCTTCATCCTTTCAGACAACATATGAAGCTCTGCAATTTGTACTTGTCAGATTCCCTTACTGTTCATATTTACTTTTATCTGTGCATTTTGTGTAGCATAGTTTGGTTTGTTTCCTGGTGGTGTTCTCCTTCTGGCTTTGAGCTTGCCTCTGTCCTGTCTTGGTATTGACCATAAGTCTTGTTTTTAAGATTATTTTTTATTATAACTAGGGATGCAACTAATGATTATTTTCATAATCGATTAGTTGGCCGGTTATTTTTTTCTTCTTCTTCCATTAATCGGATGGGGGGGTTAGTGCCATATTTTTATATATATATATAATCCACAAACTGAGTGTTACAAATACAAACTTCAGACTAAAACTTTACACAACTGTTTGTCCAATTGTATAAGACTGAAAAGAACCCAAAACACACACACACACACACACACACACACACACACACACACCAGAATATATATTATTCATTTAGGACTATAGTTTAATTCAGTCCTTTTTGTGCATCCATAAAAATAATGCATAAATTAAATACTTTTTATATATATATATATATATATATATATATATATATATATATATATATATACACACACACACACACACACAAATATACAAGTTTATATTATATAATAGTATTTATGCATTACTTTTTATAAAATGTAACGTTCACATAAACAGAAAACATAAAAAAGTCATTATCGGGGACTGTGTATTAGGCTAAAGCTAGCGGCGTCACATCATGTGCGTATGACGTCATGCGCAGTCGACAAGGAAACAGCTTATACTTCCGGTTAGTAAAAAACCCGCTAGTGTTCCTTCTGAGATGATATTACTTTTCTAAAATTCAGACGGTAGAGTACACACTGCATAGTGTAAGTGTACAGTACGCTATTTGGGACACAACTTTAGTATTTACTCTCCGAAGCACGTTTTCAGAACAGAAATAATGTAGTGAGTAAACATGCCCCGTGCTGCGCACAGACCAACTAATCGATAATGAGATTCGTTGACAACGATTTTCATAATCGATTATTATCGATTAGTTGTTGCAGCTCTAATTATAACAAAAAAAGACGAAAGTGACTAATCTAGCTCTATCTATTCATCCATCCAACCATTTGGAAGGAAATCACAGAAACATCTGGTACAGTAACTGCTACATTAGCCAACTAGTTAACTGCCATACAACTAGAGTAACCAGACGCCCTACTTTAGTTGGAAAAAGAGTTTGAACAGACCAAGTGTGGAAGCGTGGTCGTGCTCAAGTGCCGCTTTATGAATGGAGGGCGGAGCTGGAGAAAGTAGGGTTGCACACCTGCGGGGAATTGTACTGAATGTTCTGTGTTGCAGCGAGCCGAGGCGAGAATAAATACAGGAGAGACAGGTGCCTCGAAAAACAGAGAGAGCCAACCAGCTCAGAGCCGTGTGTGCTTATAAAATAAAACCACAGAAAAGTGAAAGATGAAGAATAAAGCGCCTTTTGAGTTGTTCCAGCCCTGCGTCCAGCTTTTTCATTCCCTACCCGAATCTGGGAAGTGTTACACTAAGGTTTAAGTAATTTTTTTTTATCATGTTTCTACCATAATATTCAGTAAGTTATAAACTGAAATAGAAAACATGAGTTGCATCGCTGATGAAGCAATCATCTCCAGGGGACGTTGACACCTTGTGGTCAAAGTTTATAATAGTATATTTAAAATGCTAATAGCTATCGACTCCTTTTGCCTACTGTTTGTTCGATTTCCACAAAAATTGGCCTGCATCATCTACATGCACTCTCGACAAAAATGTCTTTACGGAATTTTGATAAACCGTAGTTTCCCAGTGGCGCTTCAACGAATTTGAAGAACGTGAAAACATGAAAAAATTGGTATGTCATCACCATTAGGCCCTGAGGTTACCTGCAGAGATTCTGCACACTGCCCCCTACTGGTTAGGAGATAGCAAAAATTTATTTTTTTGGCTTATAACTCTAGAAGGTTTTCCTGCATCATGCCTAGATGCTACCTGAGCCGTTTCAGAACAGCACCACATTCTGGACAAAAATTCTAAGAAGTAGCTATTTTTTAGTTATTTTTTTAAATAATTTTTTTTATTAGTATTATTGAAAGTTTACATTTTCCAAGTCCTCATACACTGTTCATCGAACTCTAACTAAAAACATGTCATAAAGCTTCTTTTGCTGTTCATGGTGCCGATTATTGGCTTGACCCCGGTATTGCTACTTGCAGCTATATTTATTATTATTATTATTATTATTATTATAAAATGATCTCTCTTGAGGTTTGCAATTTCATTTTATAGACTCATTCTACATTATGTGTCTTCGAACAGGACACTGCACTCCAGTGCTCTCTCTGTTCTGGTCGGTGTCCAGCTAACCTAATTTAGTCTTGATGCATCGAGTTAATATCTGAATTCACCGTCAGTTTGGCATGCATCCTGGCCCATGCCGAGAAGCAGAAAAGAACAGCAGCTGAGTCTGTCTGCAGTATTTACTGGAGCCCAGAAAGGGCCGTGGTTATTTGTAGTACTGAGAGCACTTTGCAGCGTCTGAGCCATTCATCTGAGTTCAGCATTACTAGATAAAAGCAAGCTCAGAAAATCTAAAAATGTAAAGAAATGAAACGTTTTCGTAATAGTCCCACGATCTCAACTGCGCTGCTGCTGCTGCTGCCGTGCTACTGTTTCAACTTAGTGTTGTATGAAAATGTTAGAGTCCAATGAAACACTGTATACATTTGTTTTAAGATTTAAATATGAGATGTACAAGAGTGATGATCCAGCCCGTTCAGGTCATTATCACACATATTGCCGGTTTGAGAAAATTAAAATTTGATTTGTGGCGGGGCTTGTTTGCACTGCGCTGGTGGATAATCTGACATGAAAAATGAGCCCCAGACTCTCATTTTCTCACCAAGCCTGTTTACGGTTTAACGAGGATAATTAAATAACCTCATTGATATTCCATACCTAGTATTACTCCAGGTGCGTTCTAATGCCCAGGATCTATCTTAAAGCCCTTTACATTCTCTTTGCACTAATCAGCTAATCTAAGATCAGTTTTGCTGTTTTGCTTACGATGGCTAAACTTGGAAGTGGGACAGGAGCAGATAAGTAAGTACAAGAGTGTTCCCTTTCCAGAACCTTCACAATAACTGTCCCTCAGTGGTGGAATGCACTTCCAAACTTTATCCGGTCCGCAGAGGCTGTCACTATCTTCAAAAAACAGCTAAAGACCCACCTCTTCCGTGAGCATGTAACTAACCCCTAAAACCCCCACATTATCCTATAAAAAAAAAAAAACACCTACTCTGGCTCTTACACCTCTACTCTGCACACTTTGCTTCTCTAGAACCCAATTATAAATCCTGTATGGTAGCACTACTTGTATTGTTCTCCGCTTGATATATCGCTTTGCTTGTATTTCCTCATTTGTAAGTCGCTTTGGATAAAAGCGTCTGCTAAATGAATACATGTAAATGTAAGTAAGTACTGACATCTTTGGAAGATTTTTGAGATTATTAATAAACACCTTTCCAAACACTGGAGTAGTGACACATGCATTTCAGTTACCCCAGAGGATAGTTATTCATTTTTAAGTTTTATATAAAAAAGCTCCAAATCTTTTTGACTTACATGACACTATATGTATAGGCGGTAGGGTTGGGCGATATATCAATATTGTGATCAATGATTACGCGATACACTTTTCTGAGATGTTGGTATGGTGATGTATTTTTACGTTTCTAATCATTACAAATTAAATGGTGCTGAATGGATGCTGTTGATTTGACGTAATATATTTGTACTTAATCGTCTTTGTAGGCAAAGTCCTGTGAAACTCAGTTTAAAGGTTGTTTGTTTGTTTTTCTACTGTTTTGCAGACAGTTTGTTAGGTAAATTATATATCATGATATGCATTGTGTATCGTAGACATGTCCTTAAGAATCGTGATATGATATTTTTGTCATATTGCCCAGCCCGAATGGGCATCTCAGGTTATTTAAACATTTAACCTAAACTGAAGCACGGAGTCTGATATGTGAAAATTGTGTGTGAAGAATGAGATTCAAATACAGCAGTGAATTGCAGTAGCGAGGTTTTATCCCCTGTTAATGCCGTCATGTCCTCTGGCACAACATTTTAAAAAATGCTGACGCTGACGCAAAGTGAAGCCAGGAGTCACTGTGCCTTGACCCTGAGCCAAATCCATGATTGAGCTCTTCTCTAATGGAAACGTTTCTCTTATAAGTTTAGCATTGATTTCTGCACTTGTTTCTAGTGAAATTGATTAAAGTAAGAAAGGCAAAGCGTAAGCTCAGGTAAGTGGGTGTTTGCATTTTCGTAAGTAAGAGAGAAGAGCTGTTAGAGTTTTACGTTGCCAGATATGAGGGAAGTCTGTGGTAACGTGTGCTCAACATTAATAAAGATGCGCCTTCATCTTCCACACAATGTGCTTCAAAGGAAATAAAAAATGCTCACGAATTAACTAAAGAGGTCTCACTTTCAGCACACAAGCAAAACAGTTGTGGACGTTTTGGGGTTTTTTGGGATTCTTACGTCCCATGTGACCTTGTTTCATAAATGAGAGGTGAAGAGTATACTGTATACTTAATGAGGAAAGCACAATATTATTCACATGCAAGATGAATTGTTTCCCAAATCAACCATAAAAGAATGTATATGCCGTGAAGAAAAAAAACATTGGTTGGTTTTGGTATTCCAGATTATTGGATTATTTTTGATTGCTCAGATAATGACCTCGATCATACTGAAATGCTGTTCTGTGATCTAAAGCAGGCTAATAAAATAAATAAAACTTTCTGTAAATGTTTTTTCTTCAGAAGAATGGGTCATAATTCTCCTATGTAGACACATTTTGTTGTTTGTTTGTTTTTTGCCAATAATGTTTACTTAATTCATTTTAAAAACTGAGAAGTATGAGTTTCCATATTTTGTCCATCAGTCACCACAAAAGTTTTATTTGAGTACTGATCATTGGATGTTGCTGTGGCTGAATTCTGGCAAACAGGCAGAACAATTGTTTTGTTTGTTTGTTTATTTATTTATAACACTGCCAGGGAGCACGGTGGTTTAGCGGTTAGCACATTTGCCTCACACAAACTGAGTGTGTGTGCGATTGTGCCCTGCAGTGGGTTGGCACCCCATCCACGGTGTCCCCCGCTTGCACCTCGAGTCCCCTGGGATAGGCTTCAGGCTCTCCCACAACCCTGTGTAGGATGAGCAGTATGGAAAACGAATGGATAGCACTGCCTTGGTCATCTATCTGCAAAAATCACATTTGGTAAGCAGCCAATTAAACAAACACGGTTGTACCAACTGTCAGTCTGCCTAAAGATGTCTAAACCATTGATAGCTCAGTGTGATTTCCTCACACAGGCATTAATCAAAATATTGGAGAACTGCATTAGGTAGCGAAATGAACAGTTCAGTTTGTATATCAGATATCAGCTGTCAAAATGTCTGTGACTCATCTGTGCCACACCTGGAATGAAATCTATAAATGCACATTTCCCCCTTTTCACTTTTGAGGGACTTTGCAATGCTCCAAATTTCTTGTGGTCGAGATATTGGCTGGTTGGCTGGGAACTCAAATAGATGCTTTTTTTACATGGTCACCAAGATCAAGATTTCAAGATCAAGATCATTCACGACACAGAAGTCGCTGGGTCAGTCGCTGGCTCGACTTAGCACAGAACCGGTCAGCTTCACAGGTTTACGTCTCTCTCTGGGCACCGGGAGCTTATTGAATGATGGGAACATAATAGACCAGCGTTGACAATGATGTACAGGTGTAGACACTCATTTCCTACTCGTTCTCTGTGACACCTTCCTCCCTTCCGCAGCTGACGGCTTGCTGACACAACAAGCTTTATTCATTATTTATGACTTATGATCAGATCACATTTTAGGCTGCATTCAGAATAAAAGGTTCATAAACGTTTAATACAACTGTGCATCCTCCTAGTATATGTTATAAAGAGATGGGAGCATAGCAATTATGTCATATTATGGGCTTCATCTGATTATTTTATGATCCGCAGTTTCTTGCTTAAAGAACAGTTTTCAGGTTAACCCTTTAATGTATTCCTTGTAGAGGAGATACTCTGTAGGAGATAAACAGTATCTTGTTGGCAGTGTTGTTTGGCAGTTTTGAGCTATTGTTCAATGACATTAGATTACAGTCTGCTACCAAATAATATAACCATATGAGCAACATCTCAAGGGATATGCAAACTGTGAGTTAAAACACATTATCATATCAAAATGGCACTGAAGCGCATCCACAGATTGCATCTGTATTTATTTGATTGCATATGATTTACCTGATGTTTTCTTTCTCTCTCTCTCTCTCTCTCTCTCTCTCTCTCTCTCTCTCTCTCTCTCTTTCTCTTTCTCAGGAGGATGAGCTTCACGCTGCTGCAGCTGACAGAGATCAGTCTGAGATCTTGAAGTTTCTTGCTAAGAAGCACAAGAAGTTGCCATGGAAACCCGAGGTTAGCTTGCATCATTGCTCTTTACTTTGATTAGGAATTTGGCACCATAATGATTACATTCCTAAAATAAAACGGCTTGTTTATGCATGTGTTTTGATAACTCCAGGTCCTACCTAGATGATGTGGCATCCTCAAGCAGTTTTAAAAGCTGCCTGAAAAAAAACCCCAAATAAATTAAGAACATTAGCTAGGAAATAGAAACTAACATGAGAATTTGGGAGGCTCATTGAGATTCTGATAGCAGTATGTGCTAAGTGAAACTTTGGACATATGGAGGTTTTTTTTTTTTTTTTTTAGTAAAATACCAACACATCTGAGGAAAATGTTGATAAATGTTGATTCTTGATATTTTTGTCTTGTTACAGCTGTCATTCCGTCTCTTCATTGTCTAGATACAAGACCTAACTTCCGCATGCTAGCTAGCTAAACTGCCTGAATCATAAGCTAGCACATGCTCCATGTCCGCTTTTCCCAAATGCCAAATAAGAGTGTTCTCCCCGTGTTTCAGGGGTTTCCTCTGGGTACTCCGGTTTCCTACCCCCAATCCAAAGACATGCATTGTAGACTGATTGCCATTTCCAAGTTGTCTGTAGTGTGTGAATGTGTGTGTGATTGTGCCCTGCGATGAGTTGGCACCCCGTCCAGGGTGTCCCCCGCCTTGTGCCCCGAATTCCCTGGGATAAGCTCCAGGCTCCCTGCGACCCTGTGTACGATAAGCAGTATGGAAGATGGCTGGATTGATGGATTATTACATATCTAGAAATACTTCTAAACATGACAAAAAATGAATCTTCAGAAAGTGTATCTGTAAATCATTTGCCCTTTTTGTGCATGTATTTTGTTAGTCACATCTCCAGGCCTGCTTTAGAGCAGGGCACACAGCGTGAACTGCACCATTACAGGCTTGTATTATTAAGATATCTTTGCCAAGTTTCGTTTTTTCAGATTTCTGTGTAATTTGCTGCTGACAGAAGAGGCACACTTCATTTACCCAGTGGTGTCTCAAAGTCAATTTGCAATTGAGGAATATCATTTCAGGCGCATAGTGCTGCTGTGGAATTACCTTTCTAATCATCGTTGCCTAGTTCTAGCTGTCTTGCTTAAAATAATAGGGGCGGCAATCTACTGTGAACTCAAGAAGCATTACAGCAAGCCAGATTGCTCGAGTTCTAGGTGAATGACTGACAGATAATCTTGGTGCGCCTCATTTGCCTCAGGCAATAAGGTAAGTAATGCAAACTGTCTGTAAACCATGTGGAAAAGCTATTTTTATTTAGTCAGTAGAGCAGCACTAAGGGTACGTGTGAGGTCAGCATGGATATATATTCGAAAGGTCTCGTACTTAAAATATCCACACTAGCTGATACCTCTAAGACGCCCTAAGACGATTTGTTTTTTGTTCTGTGTCACTCAACTTCACACGTCATAAAATATGCCAGTGAATTGGATTGAAAATGGTGTCAAATCTGATCCGATAACCGTTTACTCCAGTAATGGTCCAATAACCGTTCTGCTACATTCATGTATAAAGAAAAACGTCATTCCTCAATATTTTATGTAATTATGGTCACGTCCATGAGCAAGAGCCAAGATTTTTCTTCCTTTTATCATAACAAATGTTCCTCAGTTGGCAAGTACTCAAGGATACAACAGAAAACACCTGAGATTTGTCAGCGGATGTATTGAACTACACTAGACCATGGATAGACACTAAAGTAGAAGGTTTTAATGAATACAAGGATAAATATCCAAATAACCCAGGCATAAACATAAACTGGCAAAAGTGGCGTAGTAAACAATGAAAAGGCTATGGTTTAGACAAGAGAGAAACAGGAAGTAAGCTGAAGCTAAGTTAACAGCTAGGCTTATGGCAACATACATTATACAACCCCAATTCCGAAAAAGTTGGGACAGGATGGAAAATGCTAATAAATACAAAGAAGAAACACTGAAACAGGTGAGGAGATCATCTAATCATAGTATATAAGGAGCCTCCAAAAAGGGCCTAGTCCTTCAAGAGCAAGGATGGGTCGAAGCTCATCTGCCAACAGATGCGTCAGAGAATAATCCAACACTTTGAGAACAACATTCCCCAAAGACAAATCGGTAGGATTTTGGGTATTTCACCTTCTACAGTGCACAATATAATTAAAAGATTCAAGGAATCCGGTCAAATCTCAGTGCGTAAAGGGCAAAGCCGAAAACCACTTCTGAATGGATGTGATCTCCGATCCCTCAGATGTCACTGTCTTAAAAACCGTCACAAGCTGTAATGGATATCCTGACATGGGATCGGGAATACTTTGGTAAACCTTTGTCAGTCAACACCAGAATGAGTGTTTAAGAGTCCATACCTTACACTCATAACCCCATACCTTACACTCGTAACCCCATACCTTACACTCGTAACCCCATACCTTACACTCGTAACCCCATACCTTACACTCATAACTCTATACCTTACACTCATAACCCCATACCTTACACTCGTAAATCTATACCTTACACTCGTAACCCCATACCTTACACTCGTAAATCTATACCTTACACTCATAACGCTCTACCTTACACTCATAACCCCATACCTTACACTCATAACCCCATACCTTACACTCATAACCCCATACCTTACACTCATAACTCTATACCTTACACTCATAACCCCATACCTTACACTCATAACCCCATACCTTACACTCGTAAATCTATACCGTACACTCATAACATATTTGTCTTATTAAGTATTGTAACACCTTCAAATGGCAGTGTAGTGTTAAGTACTCTTCTCTCTTATCAAGTAAAACCCAATAATAACTAATACAGTTCTGAATACGTTATAATCATTACCAATTTCAGTACATGACTTGCATTCATAAAGAATTGTGAAATTTTGTTAGCGAAGTATAACTTGTGAAAATTCTATTTGTTTTTGTGAACTTTGTACATAAATACAGTTTCTGCTAGTGGATGCAAACTTTATTGCCCTTTATGTACATGATGTTTTATGGACATCTGACTCGTATCTCACCAGTATATGAACAATTGTCCTGTTTGTCCCTGATGGGGATCAGTGTTACTGTTAGTTTAGTGACGTGGTGACATGAAGATCATGGTCCAGAGTGCATAGTACATTATTAGGATCTTGACTCAGTTGGTGTTTTTGGCGGAGGAAAGAAATCACCCCTTTTATATTAGTTAAGGAGCAGCTGCTATTGGCCAAGTCCAACTTTTAACCACAGTGAGAACAGCTGAAGAGCCAGTCTGAGGTGTGTGTGAAAGGGCCACAAGGCCAGCGCGGTCTCTGACACGGAGCAATCACACCGAGCATGAATGCCACCGTCTGCCAAATACCATTACGCTGCAGTAATGACCTGCTGCCGGCAAGACACAGCTAATTACCACATGCTTTCAGCTCTCCAGCCAGTCAGCTAGGCAGAACAGAGCAGATTTACCATATCCACCATCTCACATTATGAATTCATCCACTGACATGAACAGTATGACGTTATATAAAAATGTCATATAACAAGAATGAGGTTTTTTCCTCTGTTTTGCGGTTACACCGAATTTTGTGTCATTTCTGCGTTGTCTTGGACACTTCTGCAGACCCAAAGTACTTTGTTAGTTTTCATCTTTGTAGTTCCTTTGTCTTGTCCTTGAGACACAGCCCCGCCTCTGACAGCGGAGATGACCCTTGTCCTCCATGGGCAAACAGATGACCAGGATCTGACTCGAGTCTGACTGGACACAATGAATTTTATAGGACAGAGTGATTGGATTGCAGCTTGGGATAGTCTATAGCATGGTCTTATCACAGGCATTCAGCATCATCTCTCATTTAAAAAAAAAACCCCAGAAAAAACGGTATTCATCACATTCCTACTGGAAACAGATAAAAGACAAGTTATTATTGAGTTCTTAATGAGTTCATTATGGTGAGCATTCAAGTGCTATTTCAGCGATCGAGATATGTTTGTACGTAATAATGGTTCACATTGATGATCCAGTTTATCAGCTTCCTCACCCTTTCTTCTGTACTGTTAGGAAAAGAAAATGACAATGAATCTTGTTCTTTTTCTTTCTCTTTCCTTTTTATTCCTTTGCTTTTATTCCTTTTATTCGTTGCTTTCTTTTACTGTTCATTTTTCATTCATTATATTGAATTTTTTTGTTACTTTCTTTCCCTTCTCTTCCATTCCATTCCTTTCCCCTCTCCTCCCATCCCATCCCATCCCATCTCATCCACTCCCTTCATTTCCTTTTCTTGATATTTATATTTAATTTTTTAAAGTAATTTAAGTAATTATTTAATTATTTTTTCCGTTATTCTTTTCTGTTTATTTCCCCCCCTCTATTTCCCTTTTCCTTTTCTTCCTCTTTCTTTCTTCACTCATTTCTTTCTTTCTTTCTATGTTATAGATATAAGCCTCATATCTGCCACAAGAGACACACAGTCCTCCAAGTCTCTCTTATTCATTAAATAAAAACACTGCAGCACTACATTTCTTCTTTTTTTAACTTATTTTATTTCCCCATAAACATTTTCTTTCCTTGCCTCTGTTTGTTTTTCTCCATCTCCCTTCAGCTTCTCATAACGAACAGGTCGGTGTGGCAGTTACCCACAGCCATTACATACCATCAGGCAATCAAAGTGAATGTGGTCTATATTGCACTTCTCTCCTGGGGACTGATTACTGCAGGGTAAAAAGGTCATGTGCAGACGGGAGATGATCTTTATCTGGCATCTGTAATATACAGTCCTATCTGCACCGCCACATCCTCTCCAGTACACATTCTGATGGAACATTTATGACGGAGAATACTCGTTAAAATGCATCTGAGGTTTTGCCCTCAGGGAATAAAGGTGCATTAAATGTCCACAGCAATTTTTTGAGAGCCTCGTGCCACACGCCCTGTGGGATTATGGGTGACAAATGGGTGACAGCTTCTCATTCTGAAGGGTGGTGCTACATTTATGTCACACGGCACCGTGTTTTTAGAGCTAGTGATGGGATGAGGGACGTGATGCGTGAGGCAAGTGGCTGAGGTGCATGAACTGTGGAGGATTTCTAATACTGCTGAGATTCTGATTATCTACTGGACCGAACAGTGATCGACCCTGGATGAGCGGTGTCAAGGTCATCTGGGCATATTGTTAGCATTTTGAAATCAAAACTACTTTGTGAGAAGAAGCTGCTCTAGGCTTTGTGACTGAAAAGGTGTCATTGTGTCATTGTTTCTTTTCTGTGTATGAAGGTCTCGTTTTTTTAGAGGCCTGTCATCCTGGTAGAAGTGTTTGCAAGGTGTTTTTATGCATCACCACACACACACAGACACTCAGAGAGAGCAACACACACACACAGACAGACAAACAGACATACTATGTTTGGAGCTAGATTAGGTTAAATATAGATCTGTATCTGCTTAGAGAGTGTACATGCATTAGTGAAGCTCAGTTTCTTGAGAAACAAAACTGAACAATCTTCTGAGAGCATCACTCAGCCAACAGTGCACACCAGGGAATGGAGAAAACATTTAAATACCATTTATAAACTTCCTTTCTTCCTTTGAAATAAACTTCAGCACTAGCATGTAGGATGCAGTGATTGGCTGAGAGCGGTGTGTCTTGTTTCTTTATATTATTGCAGTTCTAAATGAATGTCCAGAGTCATGTTTATGCCACTAGGTTTCATTCATTCATTAACAGTAAGCTCTTTACCCTGGTCAGGGTTGTGGTGGATCAGGAGCTTATCACAGGAACACTGGGTGTGGCGGGGGAATGTATCCAGGATGGGACACCAGTGCAACACAGGGCCACTAGAATTTGGTTCTGAAATTTGTAAAACTTTATATGCATTATTTTGAAATATAGTATGGGTTATTTGGATATTACATCCATCCATCCATCCATCTTCCTCACCATTTATCCTACACAGGATCGCAGGGGAGCCTGGAGCCTGTCCAAGGGAACTCAGGGCACATGGTAGGGGACACCCTGGACGGGGTGCCAACCCATCGCAGGGCACAATCACGCACAATTTGGAAATGCCAATCAGTCTACAGAGCATGTCTTTGGACTGGGGGAGGAAACCCCCTGAAGCACAGGGAGAACATGCAAGCTCCACACACACAGGGCGGAGGCGGGATTCAAACCCCGATCCCCGGAGGTGTGAGACAAAAAACATGCTAACCACTAAGCCACCGTGCCCTCCTGCATTTAAAGTTAAAATAATATCGAATTCATTCTGAATCACATTTTAAAAATAAATACTAACTGCATTACTGGTATTAAGAGACGAGACGAAATGGATACACTGTACATTACAAATAATTGTACGTTTTTATAGTTGTTTTTATTTTCGTTTATTTTCTGTTTCCATTGTGAGCCTGTTGGAACGTCACCATGACAACAAACATAAATAGCCAATTTGAATCAGTCTATAGTATGTGCTACAGTGTTGCCATTGCAGTCCTGCTGCTAAAATATATTATTAAAAATTAAACAAGGTGGATTTTCACTTCAGTTTTAATTTGTTTGGAGAGCACAAAACCAAGGAGGGATGAGATGGGGCAGATTATCAGTAGCAGAATATCAGCATATTTCTTTTCATGAAAATATTTTTGTCTGTGCTTCTCTTTCAATGCTAATTTTCAGGGCAGATTTGCTTTAGAAATGATATGCTTTTCATTCAAGGTCTGAACCGCTCATATGAACTACAAAACCTTAGTTCTACACAAAATATGTGTGCATGTGTGTGTGTGCGCGCGTGTGTTTGTGCACGTGTGTGCATGTGTACATGTGTGCGTGTGCACGTGTGTGCGCGCGTGTGTGTGTGCGCGTGTACGTGTGTGCGTGTGCATGTGCGTGCGTGTGTGTGTGTGTGCGCACGTGTGTACGTGTGTGCGTGTGCATGCGCGTGTGTGTGTGTGCACGTGTGTACATGTGTGTGTCCGTTTGTGTGCGCGTATGCGTGCACACGTGTGTGTGTGTGTGTGCGTGTGTGTGTGGAATGGCTTTGGTCTCTCAGCATCATTAGCAGTTGGCATGTCTTCAGAGCTTTTGGCTTACAAACACACACACACACACACACACACACACACACACAGCCATGTTAACCAGAGAGATGGACTAATACAGCTATAACTCCAGTCATACAGCCAGTGAGACAGGTGTAAAGACTGAGGCAGATGGATAAGAAGCATACTGTGTGATCGTGTGTGTGTATTTGTCTTTGTGTGAGAGGGATGGAGAGAGAGAAAGGGAGAGAGGCTGGTTACCCATGAGTGTGTTGCTTCACCCATTGCTCTGTGGAAGATAGTTTGGGGGAGAATCTGTTGCAAAGAAGTGAAACATTCACAGAAGTACAGAGTCACTGCAGAAGACTCGGGCTTGTAAAACAAGCAGTGTATCACATACTGTCTGAAATATATGATTAATCTATTATTTATTCTGTTGTATAGTTTTGTAGTACTTCCTGCTTTTCAGTTCAGTTCAATTGTATTTGCAGAGCGTTTTGAACAATAGACATAGACACCAAACAGCTTTACAGAAGTCCGGATTTAGATTTAGTTTCCAAATGAGTAAGCAAGAGGCGTCAGGGACAAAAAAAAAAAAAAAGAAATTCCTTGAGACAACATGAGGATGAAATCTTAAAAGTAACCAGATTTGAAAGGGAAGCCATCCTCTTCTGGGTGACAGTGGATAGATTCATTATAAATCATTAAAATATACAAGTCAAGTCTCTTTGTTATTTCAACCATATGCAGCTACACAGTATAAAGAACAAAAAAAAAACGTTCTTCCAGGACCACGGTGCTACATAAAACAACACACCTAAATGAGACTAAACAATAGAACTAAATAAGACCTGCACATTTCAATACAAAGTGCACGTAGACAGTATAGGAACTACTAAAGCAGGACAGTTGGTCTGTAAAAGACAGTGTAGCGCCAAGTGTGTTGAAAGGAGATTAAGTATAAGCATATTGGAAATAAAAGGCCTGGGATGAGCACAGGATAGGCTTTATGATTACAGCAGCAGTTATTAGGAAGTACAAATCTACAGTATCAAGCTCAGATTATCTACTGAAGGAAGGGCAAGACTTGTGCATAAACCTTCTTTTTTGGAAGTGCAGATCTTTATGGTATTTTATGTGAGACTGTCCAGAGCAGCAGAAATTGAGTCACAAGTGCAGATGCTTCAAGAAGAAGAAGTATGAGGGTGAATCAGGCAGGTCTGAAATGCGAGAGGAAGTGTTTCAGGATCCACACCAGAATCATATTCGACAACAGAGTACACATACACCGATCAGCCATAACGTTAAAAACGTTCAAAGCCTTCACTCCCCACGCTCATCGGTGATCGTTGGGCGCCCATGTCCCTGTCACCGGATCACCGGATGTCCTTCCTTGGACCACTTTTGGTAGGTCCTAGCCACAAGACCTTCCACTTTGGAGACCCAGTCATGTAGCCATCACAATTTGGCCCTTTTCAAAGTCGCTCAGATCCTTGCGCTTGCCCATTTTTCCTGCTTCCAACACAATAACTTTTGAGAACTGATTGTTCACTTGCTGCCTATATATGTATATCCCACCCCACTGTAACAAAATAATCAGTGATATTCAGTGGTTTTAATGTTATGGCTGATCGATGTATAGCTGAACAGAGAAAGAGGACTGATTATTAGGTATACTTTTATCCTTCAGTGGATTAGTGTACAGGTCTTTAGCTAAGACAGCATAGCTAAAAATGAGAGCCAGAACGTAACACAAGTATGAGGACACCCTGGGATATCAGTATCCTGCCACTTCCTATTTTTTTTGCTGCTCATTTTTATGCATAATGTTCTTCATTCTTGCGGTGTTCTGACTTTGGCTGCTGTAATTATCAAGATCAATAACGTTTCTCTCGACCTTTCTCTCTGTAAAAGAAAATCAAAAGGAACGTCTGAAAAAAAACCAACATTATTTGAACAGGATGTATTTATAGATGTCCAATATCAGTGTCTATCTCTGGCCTACTTTAAACTATGGGATAAAATACAAATTTAGACCGCAGAGTAAAAACACTCTGATCTGCTACAGGGCAAAAGTGATGCAGTTGGTTGGTGCTGTGAATTAGTTACTGGATATGGCTTAGTTCTGCCTCCGCCTGGATTACGGCAACATAACTTTCCCTGACACAGAAACCCAGGGTTAGCAACAGAGGCCCTGGAGAGACAGAAATAGAGCAGCAGGTCACTACATATGAACACGGTTTAATTGAGTTTAATTGAGAAACGTCTGTCTGCTGCTATGGACAGTGAAAAGGCGTGTGGATGACCTGTCTCTAATCCTCATTTATTGATTTCATTTGGGGAATTCAGCAGTGGGAGAGCGGAATCAATGCCTAAGGTTAACAGCAAAGAATAAACAGTAACCTTAGTGATGGCCTTCCCCTGTCTGAGAAAATCATGTCTTGAGGCAGAGGACTGAAAATGAGCCATCATGACGCTAAAGACATGGCCAAGGTTATTGGAATTGGCTTAATCGACATTGGAAAGACATTACAACCATCCGTATGCATGCCAGCTAACACTAATCAACTCTGTCAACTGCTGCATTCATGACTCAAGGATGAGGATTTTCTGCTTTATCCCATTGTTTGGTGCTCTTGATTACCATTACTCTAGAATCTACAAAGGTACAGGCATCTCAGTATGGTCCTGGTATACTCACTGTTTAGGACTGGTCTAGCCTGACCACCTGTACAGTCACAAACAAGAACTGGTCCAACAGGAATCAACAAAACATTAGTGTCTAGCTCATTTACCGCTCGAGAAAAAGGTGACTACTTTTTAAATATATTTATTACTCAGCTCAACTATGCTAATGCTAAGTTTATCAAGGAAAAAATGCTTGAATTAACAATGTTCATACGGTATGTCGAATCTTATATATTAATCATGCCAGTTTGTGCCAGTATGACTTAAAAAAATATATTGCTGGCTCCCGAGTGATACAAACTAAAAAAGATATCGAGTTCAAATCCTGACAACACCACAGCAAGCTGTGGCCGGGAGTCCAAGAGATCAATATTGACCATGTTCTCTGATTCGGTGTGTTTGTCAATCACACTAGCCAGTCGTGGGCATCTGTGAGCACACGCATGCAGAAAGTGGTGGATAGTCTTAGTCCATGTGTGTTACATTGCCCCCGTGATTCAGCATGAGCAGCAGTTTGTAAGATAAGGCTAGCGGGCGTTGCATGTCTTGGAGAAAGTGTGTGATAGCCTTCAACGTTCATGGCTGGGGAGAACACATAAACACACAGCAGAGTTTCCGTTAGCCGGTAAATACCCACTTTTGATTGTTAAAATTTAAAGACGTCAGATAAAATCAAAATTGTCAGACACGATGTCCGGTAAATATATTAACACGAAAGAAGACATACGGTAGACAAAATACGTTCGCATTTGCACACCTAAATAAGGTCTATGTGTCTGCGCAAATATTTTTTTCAAATGCTTCTCCTGTAACCTGTTCTCTGATTTACTCTGATTAGCAAGTCACAGAGATCAGACTTGTTTTGATGTTTAATGTGAACATTAACTGAAGCTCTTGACCTGCATCTGCATGATTGTATGATTCGCACTGCTGCCACGTGATTGGCTGATTGCATAAATGTGCAGACGTATAGGTGTTCCTATTATACTGGGTGGTGAGTGTATATATATACAGACACATCAGTGTATGTATATACAGTACCGTGCAAAAGTCTTAGACATATGCAAAGAAATGCCGTAGAGCAAAGACCCCTTCAAAATAATGAAAATAAACGTTTCTTCATTTAAAAAAAATACTATAAAGAGCAGTAAACAGTAATAAATAAAGCAAAGACGATATTTAATGTGACGACCCTTTGCTTTAAAAAAAAAATGGTCTCAGGTAGAATTACTGCAGTTTTATAAGGAAATGAGTTGTAAGTGTTATTGAGCATCTTGCAGAACTAATCACGGTTCTTCTGGAGACTTTAACTGTCGCACTCGCTTCTTTTTTTTGCAGCAAATCCCAGCAGTTTTCATTGTGTTTGTTTTTTTTTTGTCTGAAAATGTCTCTTACCACTTAATATGCTGCTTTCTTTACTGACATGCAAACATTTTTTCTGTAACAGTTAATTGTGTGCTGGAAACCGAATGTTTGGGAATCTAAAATGTTTTTGTACTGACTCGATAATGTAGAAGTCATAAAATAAAAATCTACAACAAAGTTTGTACTAAAAAATAAATCTTTTGCACAATACTGTATGTGTGTATATATATATGGCCTGTGAAAAAATGCCTGTGTGCGTGTGTGTGAATGTGTACCCTGCAGCATGCCGGTCCTCACAGGCCCTGGACTGTAGTCTTGTATTATTAATGTGTAAGCTGTTCTCTGAGGATTTGTGCACTGCAGGTCTTCCTGCAGCAGGTTAGCAGGTGAGCCGTCCCAGTAGAGAGATGAGTGGAGAACTAACATTGTAGCCTCCTTCGTATTCCTTCTCCTCAGGTTATCCCTGCTCTCTATACAGTACTCCTCTCTCTCATGCTTATATTAGTCTCCTACATCTTATCCCATATGAACGGAGAAGTTTCTCCAATGTCTTTTCTGTTTGTTTGTTTTCTTTTCTGTTTTCTAGTCGAAGCAGTCAGTTTTGCGCTGTAACCATCTCTATCTCTCTCGTCCTCTATTTTATTCTTTTCTTCCCTCACAGTATAAGGGTCAGACAAACCTGCATGTGTTTGAAGACTGGTGTGGCTCATCTACCGCTCAGCTCAGAAAGAACCTTCATTTTCCTCTCTTTCCCCATGTGAGTATAAGTCCAGTGGTGTGAGTTTTATTGGCCTTGCGTGATTGTCTGCTCATGTCAGAGCATATCCACAAACATCCTCCAGTGAACTGCGACTTAAATGATTTCTTTTCCAGATATTTTATCGTGTAGGGAACTGCTGATAACCCTGTATAAAATATGAACAAATTAGGGCTAGGAAATATGACAGTATAATATTGTTACGTTGATGATTTCACGTATTTTACGTAATGAAGATTAGGACAGATGCAAGTGCAGATAAGAGTTTAATTAGACAGAGACAGGCAGACAAATCCAAAACAGGAGACAATAGCGAGGTCAAGAAACAGGCAATGGGTCAGGCGCTTGGTAAACAGGCATAAACTGGGCAAGGCTAGAATCAAGAACGAGAAACGAGAAACAAGGTCAAAGAACATGAAACTAAATGAGGAACAGGGTACTAACGCTTGGTACGGTGATAACACTCAATACTCAATACAAGTGCGAAGAGACACGAGGGGTTTAAATGACAAACTTAATCAGGGGTGAAACACAAGACAGCTGAAAACGATGACAACCCTACGGGAGACAACCAATGACAATACAGGGGCGGAGACAGGACATAAACCATAACAAAAGCACGTGTCCAAAGTAAACAAAGATGATGTCACTGAAGCCCCAAAAGCGTGCGTTCGCCAAGAGCTCGCACATCGGGCTCGCGCTTTGAGCTCACGCTTCGGGTTTCCGAGCATGCTGCAATACTGCAGCGCTAGCTCGAGGGGAAATTGTGACAGATGAAGTTTTGGCACGATACATTTTTTCTGAGAAATCCAAAAGTGTACTGGGTATCATCAGTATTTTTATTCAAATTACAAACTTTGGTTGGAAGCTGATTAAAGGTTAATCGGTGTGATAAATCTTTTACATTGTAAAATGTCCAAAAATTTTAGTACTTTCCAGTGTTAAATAATTCATTTATCAAATATGTCCTAAACTCTAACTTCCATGAAAAATGCAGCATTACTATTCTGCTGGCAGTTTGTTTGCAAATCTATAAATGATGATTTTTTTTGTCATATCACCGACCGGTAATAATAATAATTAAATCTTCTTTTAAGGTCTTTTAACTACTCTTCCTCTTCATGTTTTATTACTGGCTAGTTTGGTTGTTTTTTTGCTTCTGGAATCTCCATTATTTGATATATTTATTTATTTACTCCATTTATTTATTTGCTTCCGAACTTAGTGGGTCATATACTGTAGGAAGGCGTACCTGTTAAATGTCCCTGCGGTTTGAAACGCTTAGCCTTGCACTTACAATGGATCGTGGCATGTGACCCAACATGGCAGGACCAAGTCATGATCATCTGATCTCACTAAATAACTAGGTTACCTTGCTATCTTGCTAGTTATTATTATCAGTAATCTAAAGATGAGGAGCTTGTTTGCCTTCGTTGTAGGTTTGGAGGCAGAAAATGAAGAGAAAGGGAGCTGCTTGTGTGACTTGACTATATGCAGCTACAGTCATATTGCATACTTTGGACTGTCCCAAAAATAGCAAAGTGCCAAGACAGGGAAATATATTCATTTTAATATGTCATAAATCTCCTTATATTTGGCCACTAACAAGACCAGCACTGGCACTCTGTCCTCCATGTTTGTTCTTCTCATTGGCAAGATTTTTAATTTATTTTTTTTAAAGTGCCTTCCTTATGGCCACTTCCCACATGATTACAGACAATGTGCTTCATTTATCAAGCTGGTTACAAAAACGTTTATTTAGAATTCATTCACAGGAGCATGTACACAAGAAATTTGGCATCTATGAAAGTCCAGTTACTTCCGAAAATCATTCGTCTCTGATAGGAGCTTGAGTGTGAGTTTGTGTGAATTTATATATGAGGAGTCATAGTAATGTGCACCTTGATTTATAGGCTTCGAATCGTATAATTGGTAGGTTTTATGTAAGGATCGCACTGTCAGTTTTAAATAGCATGCATGAAGCCTAGCTGTTCAATTAGGACAAAAGAAATGGCACCTTAAAAAGGGAGAAAGAGTTGCTCGATGTGCTACAAAGGCTGAGCTGCATTACTGGATATTTAGTGCATGCTGCATTTAGAAGCGGTTTAGTTTCGTTGTTTTCAGCTGTCTCTGAGCTTTGCTTATTATACATTTAATTCCGAACGTGCTTGGGGCACATAAGGATGAAGAAAGCTGGTGTTAATTTTGTTCGGTTTGGCTTTGTCTATGAAAAACATGTACACACAGATTTACTACATGATAAATGATAAATGAGGCCATTGTGTTGTAAGCGTCGGTGTGTATAAATGTCTGTATGTTCATGTGTATGAATGAATTAAATCATGAGTGTTATTTCCTTCTTGTTTGCTTCCCCAGACAAGAACTGTAGTGAAGAAACTGGCTGTTGCTCCCAAATGGAAAAACTACGGCTTGAGAATATTTGGCTACATTCATCCATACAAAGACGGTAATCATTTAATTACGCTACACTCTCATACCTCATTCACACAGTCAATCATAAAAATAGAGCTTTCAGACTCAGAGTACACACTGTTATCGAGTGTTAGAAACCAGTGCACATGACTAGTAGCAATTACTGAAAGCAGCTGTGCTCATGAGCTGAGGCTCCTTACTCTGTCACACCTGCACTGTCTGAAATACAGACTTACACTCTCACACTAATGGATATATAGTGTATATATAGTACGGTAGGACCCCCATATCCCTGGGGGATAGGTTTCAAGCCCCCCAGCAGATGCCTGATAGTATCCAGTTCAATTCAATTGTATTTGTATAGCGCTTTTTACAATGGACATTGTCTCAAAGCAGCTTTACAGAAATATATAAACACAGGATACAGATTTTAAATGTGTGAATATATCCCTATTGAGCGAGCCGGTGGCGATGGTGGCAAGGAAAAACTCCCTAAGATGATATAAGGAAGAAACCTTGAGAGGAACCAGACTCAGAAGGGAACCTGTCCTCATCTGGGTAACAACGGATAGTGTGAAAGTGAAAGAAAGTTCATTATGGTTTTTATATGAAGTCTGTTTGTTGACCTAGTCCACTGTTCACTGAAGGAGACTTGAGTGCAAAACTGCATGTGGTAATTGCAGTCCTAAGGCCATAGCAGCAACCGTAGTCCCAGCAACCACAGTGAGAATGTCCATGTGGAACTAAGGTCCAAAACCATTATCCCAAGGATAGTAGCAAACTATATACTGTACGTGCCTATGATAATGTTTAGAAATAATAAATTGATTTCTATTTCTATTTCTCTTATTTCTAGAGATGCACTGATACTAGATTTCTCAACCGATACCGATAACCGATTATTCAGAGTGATATCGGCCGATACCGATAACCGATACCGATAGTTCTGCCTTTTATACCTTTTAAATTAATAATAATTAATTCCACAATTCTGAAAGAAATGCAAATAAAAACTTTATTCTCTCCATTTCAACAAGTTGTTTCACAGTAACTGGTCTCATAAACAGAAAACACATTACTCTAATTAACATTAACACATGAACTAAATTCTGAAGATTAAAGTAAGATTTCTTAACTTATTGAATGTTATTAATTCATATTAACATTGACTGAATTCTAAACAAACCTCCTGTTAATCTCACATTCACTCACCACAAACAAAAGCATTTCTGCTTCATCACTGAACATCAAACTGGTTATATATAATATCAACTTTTTTATATATTAACATTAACTAGATATGAAATATACTACTCTACAAATATGTTTTTCTGTGCAACATATATACTTTTTTGTTAACTCATCTTCAGTTAAATCTTTCAACAGTGTACTGGTGTTTTAATTCAGCTCGAGCAGTGCAGTAAAAAACATTAGACTCGACGCCAATCTCCGGCTTCACTGCTGCAGCGTCCGATGTAAAATTTTATCAGTGCAGAGATTACAGAGATTACTAACTGCAGTTTTGTCATCATTCCACACAACAGACATCTTCTTTACACACAGCAGGAAATCGATTTTACATAGCACGGCGTGCAGTTTAAATTATGAATATTTACTGTATTTCTGGAATTTTCTATTTGATTTTAAGTGAAACCGCGGTACCTGAAACAGCGGATACGGGGCTTTTACTGTATATACCTACAGTACACGTTATAAACTTGCACAAAGAGCAGTGGAAGACTAACTGCTAAGTTCTACCAGCTGTTTCACGCGCTTAAACTGTTGTATTTTCTGTCTGTTTCTTGTATCGCTAGGGGATTTCCAGTTTGCTGTGGCCTCTGACGATAACGCAGAGTTCTGGTTGAGTTCAGACGAGAGCCCGCTCAACGCCCGCTTGTTGGTCTACGTGGGCCAGGTTAGTTTTTTTTTTTTTACCTCAGAAACACACCTTTATCACTAATTAAAATTTTACAAATAAAAATTAAGAAATGATCATTAGGTGTCATTCTGACATGAGTCACAAAGTGAAGGAAATGCCTCTGTGATCACGGTATAACACTAACTCCAGCATGCTAGAGCACCCAGAATGCTCTTGTGCTAGTTTGAAGGCACCTGTCGTTTTACCGAGATATGTCTGAACCTTGAGATGAATTTCCAGTGCTGTCGAAAGGTCAGGTTTTCACCTTGCATGTTATTTCCAAGCCAGAGGTTTTCCTCATATACATCACACACACATCTCATCAGTAATCCATCTCTTCCCTACATGCACAGACACAGCTCTGATGCAAGAACTCATGACCTTTGGCTCAAGCAGCATATTTAAATAGATATGCAGATCAGTGCAATTCATTCCGAAGCGACTGCGTTAAAACAAATTAGCTTTATGCTAAATTAGGCCAATGGCATAATTAAATTCGACTCGACTTTAATTAAAAAGGAGTCCCATATCTTTAAATGAGTGCTAGCTCCAGCAGTGAAATATCTTCATGGACATGTGGTGCGTGATTACTTTCTGGAGGCTTCTGTGCATAATGATGCTGACACTGACTGCTCCTATCCCATTCTAAAACCTTTACAGAGATTTTGGCCTCCGAGAAATAATGTGACAGAGTAAACATCATATTTGAGCTCCTGCTGTTCTACCAAAGGGATCCTGTTGGTTTAAAAGGAGATGTTGAAATTGTGAATTGTGGCCGTGAGTGCCAAATGAAAAACGCAAAGAGTGTTGCCTGTGAAAGACCTCCTTTGTTTATATCTTAGCAAGTCTCACCCAGTTCTGTCTTCTTTGCCATGCTTCTTGAGCTCTAATCATATCCTTGTCTCTGCGTGTAGAAGAATGGTGTCCAATCAGATTCACCCTGACACCATGGTCTCCATGGACACTGCAGGGAACTAGCCAATGGTACACCAGGGTCTCTTATCAATGGTACAATATTAGCTTGGCTGTTGCCCTTTGTGGGCCGTAAGCCTTTTTGTATTGCGTGTAACTTTAATCAAAGTGCACGGCCAGCAGCTACGTGCTAATTAAACTTCCCTCTGGTGAAGGATCTGGTCCACAGGGGCAAGAAAAGAAATGAAGGTCTGTGAAGAGGAGAAAACGGTGCCTGTGTGAACATGCAGTTAGTTGTTCACCCAGAGGCCTGTGTGTGTGTGTGTGTGTGTGTGTGTGTGTGTGTGTGCCTGCCTGCCTGCCTGCCTGCCTGCATGGGTGTGAGAGTACATGCTTTGATGCAAGGTCAGTGTATTGATCATTTCTTCTTGAGAGACGTCTTAGCACACCTCCACGCACAAACACACTCTCACACACGGAGCAGAGGATTCAATATCCTGCCATGAAAGTGTTTGATCTATTGGAAAGACGAGGTGGCACGCGGTTCTTTGTCTCGGGTGAATAATTGCAGCCTGTCCAGAATTCCTAGCGATTTCCTGTAGCCCCAGCGGCTGCTCTTGGAGAAAACCAGTCGGGCAGAGAGCAAGAAAGCATCGTCGGGCAGCAACGCGTCGGCGACCTGCTCTGTAATGGAGAGGTGTCTGGAGGGCGTGCGTCTCAATAGACTGGTCTATGTTTAAAATAGCATGACTCCTGAGGCAAACGCTCTTTTCAGTTCTGCCTGTGCTCCTCGGCTAAGGGCAAAAAAGTGCAAGCAAAAAGACATGGGCCACACAGAGCGAGAGAGAGAGAAGGGGCGGGGGGGTTGGGGAGAAGAGAGAGAGAGAGAGAGAGAGAGAGAGAGAGAGGAAGAGCGAAAGAGAGAGAGAGGAGCAGTATGTTAGTTTTATGTAATATATCTGGCTCTGCTGCACCTGAAATGATTGGAATGTTTTCTCATTCCACATAGTCCAACGTTTGGGTAAAGTTCAGATACATTACACACACACACACACACACACACACACACACACACACACACACACACATACACACAGGAAAATGGTTACCTCTAGCAGTCCTCAATGCAGAGAGTGATCGGGGTGCATATTACATTTACATTTATTTCTTCTGGCAGGTGCTTTTATCCAGAGAGCCTTACAAGTGAGGCAGAATAAAATCCTAAGCATAGAGCTGTTAAAGGAGCTGACAGTGACACAAGTGCTGCAAGGCTACGTTTCTACCAATGGACCAGAAAAAGAAGTATAATAGCTGTAGGAAGAACATAGCTAAAAAACGAGAGGTTGGAGTGCTAGTACTCAGGAGTGCAATCATGAAGCCATCCGTCAAAGTCCTACAAGTCAGGCGTCGCTAACTTTGAGTGCAGTGCCGAGTACTACGTATAACCACACTGGAAAGCTGTGCGCAACCAAGGGACCCAGAGGTATCTTTTATCAACCCTGTTTTGTGCATAACCCTTGTGTATGCACGTGTATGCAGAAACCCCTAGTGGCTGGAAAGTGTAATGGTGTGTAAACTGATTAGAAGGCACTCCCATCACGCAATCATATCAGCATAATTGACACTAATTTTTGACTCAACGAGGTGCAGACAGGTGACACAGATGAACAGTAAAGTCATGTAGAAGGCACATCTGAAGATTTATAGGGATGATGTAGACAATGGCTGATCTTGCCTTGCTTGAAGATTTGGCACGTGCAGCTTTGTGCAGAAAACCTCGGGAACCACAGGAACCGCTTTGGTAAAATTGATGAGTGGCTCATCAGTCAGTTTTATTTGCAATTAGTTGGTTTCTGGCAGCAAGTTTCCAACAATTTGCAGCAATAACATACCACATTGTTTCTGCTCAAAGGCATTTCAGTGAGAAATTAGAGACAGGTCTGGCATTTTCCAGCAACAAGTCGAAGAATGACACAAGTATGTTGTACATACATTATATTACATTTCCAAATGTGGCAATGTAAAGGACAAGAATAATGAGAGATTTTAACACCATTGCAAGTTTTCGATAGATTGCATAGACCTAGTGATAAAAATCACCCATTTATAGAAAAAAAGTTCTTTCAATTTGGGGGCGTTTCTTTATGTAAATGGTTGTGGCCGTGCACAAGTATGGAATTAAATTTGTGCCAGAAGTATTGAATGTACATTTTCAGGAAACTAACTAAAATATTCAATGAGAAAGAGAAGAAAAACACTCTGAAACTGAAAACAGTGAAAGTGGCAAAAATTTTACATGGCCTTCAAATAAACAGCATTTTTTGTTATCATTTTTCTGAGCTTCATTTTCGCTAATAATGGTTGATGAATGTGTTGCTAGAGTTTTCATTTACACTTTCAAACTTTTCATTTACACTCTGCAAGTTTACATTCGCCATTCTGGGGAAAAAATGTGTGCAGGGCTTAAATCCAATTTACTTTCAATGGCTAGTGAGATTTGGATTGACAGCTCCCTGACCAGGAAGTAAAGATTTCAGTGTCGCAAATTATGGAGAGCGTTCTAGATGCAGTTCTCTGTATAGTCATAGTGTTTGTACTCTGTAGTGGAAATGACTTACTTAGTCAATGTATTAATTCGTAATTAATATTTGAGGTTTGGGTTGTCTCATGCGACGATTTTTTCGAGATGGGCTCTCAGGAGCAGCACAGCGTCATCATCAATGTCATCCTCCTCCTCCTCAGCTGTACACTCGAACTGTCAGTCCAAATCTCACTAGCCAATGAGAGTAAATCACTGTTAAGCCTGCTCACACATGAGAGTTGTGCCAGAATGGTGAATGTAAATTTGCAGAGCGTAAACGAATTCTCTGGCAGCGAACACAAAGCTTAGAAAACTGTTAACAAAGAATGCTTTCATTTGAGGACCATGTTAAATTGCAGGAATGCAAGGATAAGTACATGGATACTTACTGCAATGCAAAGCCACAAGAGTTACAGTTGTGATCAAAATTATTCAACCCCCATTGCAAATCAGGTTTATTGTCAACATTTACAGACTTTCAGCTGTTTGCAATGAACAAATCAAACAAAAGCAACTGATTGCTTCAAGTGGTTTCCCCAAATTCAACTGAAAATGCAACTTATATTTCTCCAATTTCAAAATTATTCTACCCCCTGAGAATCCCTCACGACAGCACGAATATGCAAAACAGGTGTCGTCTCAAGCACACCTGATGCAACTAATCAAGGGCTTCATTAGTTGTACCAGGTGTGCTTGAGCTGGAACACATGAAATACCTGAACTGGCTAGGGGCAGAAAATTAATGAAAAACCTGGGCCGGGCAGAAAAAGGAAACTATCAATGGCTGCAACCAGATTTCTGAGAAGACAGGTTGGGAAAAACCCTCGAGAGACTGCAAAAGACCTGCAGCAAGACTTGGTGGCAACTGGCACTGAGGTTCCAGTGAGCACAGTAAGGTGTGTACTAAATGCAGAAGGTTTCCATGCCAGAACTCCAAGGTGTATGCCACTACTGACCCAAAAACAAAAGAAAAGTTGGCTTAAAATCATATAAATAAGCCACAGAAGTTTTGGGATTCTGTTCTGTGGAGCGATTTTCAGCACGATGGATCAGCGGTATGCTTGGAGGAAGAAGAATGAAAAAAGAACACACTGTCCACAGTCAAGCATGGTCGTGGCTCGATGAAGTTCTGGGGCTGCTTTGCATCCTCTGGCACTGGAAACCTGCAGCGTGTGGAAGGCAAGATGGATTCATTGAAGTATCAGGAAATCCTAGGAAAAAACGTCATGCCATCTGTGAGGAAGCTGAAGCTTGGGCGTCATTGGACCTTCCAACAGGACAGTGATCCCAAGCATACCTCAAATCCCACCAAGGCTTGTTTGCAGAAGAAGTCCTGGAAGATTCTACAGGGCCATCACAGTCACCTAACTTTTTGCAGCACGCAAACCCAAGAATATTACTAGAGAATAAACTGGAGGCCATTGCTCATGAAGAATGGGTTAAGATTCCTCAGGAAGCTGGTGTCTGGCTATGCGTCTTATTAGCAGCAGGTCATAACAGCAAAAGGGTGATCTACTAAGTACTAAAGATGCTTGCCTTGAAGGGGTTGAATATTTTTGAAACCGGAGAAGTCATTATAAGTTGCATTTTCAGTTGAATTTGGTGAAACCACTTGAAGCATTCATTGTGTCGAACTATTTCAATTGCTTTTGTTTGATTTGTTCATTGCAAACAGCTGAAAATCTGAATAATTTTGATTGAAACTGTACAGATTTTTTGGAGGTTTTTGTGAGTTTTTTTAGGCCAAGATATGCTGGTTGATCTGAGGAATTGAGCTATGTCTGCAGTATGGGATGAACTGTGAGGGTATTACGCTTACTGGGAGGTCCAGCATAGGGAAGTTCTTAGACAGTAAGCAAGCGCAGGTTTTTTTTTTCAAGATTCAGTTCCAGTTGATGGGTTTTCATCCAGGAAGAGATGTCAGAAAGGCAGTCGGATATCTTCTGGGAACCACAGAGCAAAAGAGAAGTAACGTTATGAGTGTAGCAGTGGTAGCCATTAGATCTAGTCACTGAGCCTAGAAATGTAGCAAATCTTGAGAACATGAGTGGACCGTGACTTGACCCATGGGAAACTCCCATAGTGAAGTTGTGAGGTGATTATTCAGGCCCTGTCCATGTTACACGGTATGATAATATGGATCGGGCCAAAAGTGTGCTGTAGGTCCACTTGTGGTTCCACCATCTGATAAGACATTAAGAGTTTGATGACCACTATCATAGTTTAATCAGATGTACTCAGTGATGATGTTCTGCTTGTGTGCACTTTATGGACAGAGATAAAAATGTACTCAACATAAAAACTTCCACTTAAACCAAATGAACCAAGGTAGAGTTTAAAACAACTTAAACTATGCAAACTGACCAAGGCCTCTGTAGCCCATTGGTATATTTTTCCCTCCTCTAGACTCACAAATTTGCCACATTGGCCTTTTTGTTGAGAACATGGAAGAGTTTACTTGATGTGAGTGAAGTCTCTGTAGCCCATCAGTATATTATTTTTTTTTTACCTCCTCTGGCCTTGCATAATATTTACCTACAAGTGGAAATGTACTGAAGCTTTCACCCCAGGAGCATGAGGCAGTAGTGTGTGCCATCAACAGCGCTCAACTAATTCCAGCCAGAGAAAGAGCTGTACTTGGCAGCAGCAGTAATTAGTTTTGGCCAGGATCACAACTGCGTGTTTATGCCGACAGCGGCACTGTGTATGTGTTGCATGCCAGCAAATACACTCCTGATGATGAGAGTGTATGCTAGTCCTCAGTATAGATAAGGTCTTTGATGGTTGCTCAGACTGTGTACATTTCCGCATGTTTCAAACAAAGCAGGCTTTATGGCATGACTTTTGCAAGCTTGTGGAAGCAGGAGCCTTTGTGATTGCTCATCCAAGTGTACGATGTTCACAACTGCTTGGAATTAGTGAGGAATGCTAAAGAGATACCAGATCCTCCAGGATCCCAGTGCTTCCTGTTTCGTGGATTAGGAGTACAGAGGCTTTAATTAAAACTTCAGATGCACCATCCCAGTGAGAAATAAATGAGGGCCTTTGCAAATACAAGCCAGGAAAGGATGCAGAAGAATTGGCTGAGAGACACAGAGATTTGACTGAGACTTTGTTCCCCTTTTTCCTATTATCTACCTCTCACATTAACTTTCTACTTTTATTTTCTTTCCAGTTCTCCTTCTCTCTCTTTCTCCATTTTATGATTCACTTTTTCTGTCATTTCTTCTTTCTTGTTGCCTTTCTTTCTTTCTTTCTTTCTTTCTTTCTTTCTTACTGGGTGTTTTTCCACTTCACATGTAAGAGAAAGAATGGATGGATAGATAGATGGTTTTGGATTAACACTATGCTTTTGTCTGAATCATTTGGTCAACCACTTTCCTAGAAATTTCGACAAAATTAATTAAAAGTCCGCCTGGCATACAATATAAGCACGATGCTTTGTTTTCTGCATTTTTTTAATGTCAAGGTTGAAAAATATAACACCAATTAGCTTTTGATGACACCAGCGCAGCAGTGGAATTTCTTTTTTGTGCGTATGGTGTTGGACATTGTGTGACACGTTTATATTTGGCTGTCACAACTCATAATTGAGACAGGATACTACTGAGTAGTTGATGGTTAAGGAACCGTAGTAGCTTGGTGGATTTGAACGTGCATTCATCTGTTCAGTACTCCAAAGCTTTAACTACTGAACGACCAGCACCCAGTGTGAAAACAGTATGCCTAACCATTCAGTGACTACTCCGGCTAGCTTCACCCTATAATACCATCCCCCTCACTGTTCCTGTACTGGAGATAGGGATGGGCGATATGGACTTAAAATTATATCACGATATATTCCGGTGTTTATTGCGATAACGATATCAGTGACGATATAAATATAGTACCGTGCACCACTGTTTTTGGCTACAAGTGACAGCTGCATGCAGTCTTGAGAGCCTCAGAAACACAAACATTGATCTAAAAGTAAAACTGATTTTCTGTAACCGAACCAGTTCCAGATTGTAGAGGTAGCTCCTCGGTTAACGATAAACTCCTCCTCAGCTTCACGTCCGCCTTCCGCCGTACTCGTTTTCGCTCTGCACGTGAGCTGCGAATGGGTCGCACACCATCGCACACAGAAATACGTCATCAACTAGGATTTATCATTATCATCGTGGGAAGACTCATTCTTATTGTGGGGAGAATTTCTACCGGTATATCGCAAACGATAAGATATCGCTCATCCCTAACTGGAGATCGGTGGAAAAAGCAGAGTCTCATTGTGCTGGTAATTTGTGCAGTGGAGAAAGGCCTTGTGTCTTGTGTCTCTCTCACAGTGCCTTTCTATTTCTTTTATTACCTCATCCTCATCACTATTGTCACTCTCACCTGTTCTCTTGTTGTGTCTTTATGTCTGTTAACTCTGTTACAAGTGAAATCTCTGGAGAAGGCTCTACTCAGAGAATCTGCCAGACCTGCCTGTGTGTGTGTGTGTGTGTGTGTGCGTGCGTGTGTGTGTGTGAGTTCCTGCATTCTCTGACAGGTGTGATAATTATGCATTCCACTTAGCCTCCAAATGAACCCACTGCACAGCACTGAGAGAACAGAGCATGCTAGAACACTACTCAACATGTCGCCTGTGTATTGTAGGCTTGTTCTCCCTTGTGTTTCAGCTATCCAAAGTTGTTACACTGCAGTTTCAAATACACAGCCTTCTCCTTACTCATCCTTGATTATCTGTGACATTGAGGTGTTTAAAACCCTAGAACTGCTGAAAAATACACTCCTATTAATTATGTACGCGCAAAGTGCACATATGTGTTTACTTGAAAATGGCTAATGAGTGTATATATAATGTAGGTGTATCTAATAAGGTCTGCACTTATATAGCGCTTTTATCCAAAGCGCTTTACACTGTGTCTCATTCACCCATTCACACACACACACACTCACACACCAATGCTAGCAGAGCTGCCATGCAAGGCGCTAACTTGCCATCGGGAGCAACTTGGTGTTCAGTGTCTTGCCCAAGGACACTTCGGCATGTGGAGTCACATGGGCCGGGAATCGATCCGCCAACCCTACGATTAGTGGACAACCCGCTCTACCGCTACAGCCGCCCCATATTAAATAAAATGTGTTTAATAATAATAAAATGTGTTATACCCTTATGCTCAATGCTCAATTCTGATTGGTCAGAAGGTGATGATTAATTTTCTATGACAGCTGTTCTGACAGTAATTCCAAATGCAAGTTCTGAATTTGACTTGTACATTAACAAATAGTATTGGCACCCTGTCCAGGGTGTACTCCGCCTTGTGCCCGATGCTCCCTGGGATAGGTTCTCCGTGGCACTGAAAAGGATAAGAAGTATAGAAGATGGATGGATGGTTGGATGGATGGATGGATTAACAAATAGTAAATTTCACCTTTGTTTCTTTCAGTTGGGGTCAGAATGGACAGCACCAGGGGAGTTCACCAAATTCAGGTCTCAGGCTTCCAAGTCTGTCCAGTAAGTACACACACAAACACACACATGCATATGGTAATAATATGTTTCTCACATTTCATCATAATACAGAATCATCAGTCCAAAAATCCAATGCTTGTGACACTAGATAATTGCATCCCTTCTCATCTCCAGTGCTATTTGCCTTGTGTGTTGCTATTCTTGAGGTTTAAGTGTTCCTGTGCCAGTAAAACACCTGCACACATTGTTGGACTTGGTCTCCTTTCAGTCTGTGATGCCACTAACTGGACTGGCAATTAGAGGAAATAGGCTTCCTTTGTGTGACATGGGACTGCTTTTAATTATTTCCTCTTAATGGATGTTATTGTGTGGAAGCTGACTAATGATGAGTTTGTTTTGCAGAATCAGACAGTATAGTGAAGGTCTTTACTTGCAACTTGCTAATTTAACTGTAGTTATATAATTTACAATCTCCTTATATCACTACTCTTGGGATTCACACAAAGTGCACATGAAGTCTTGTTTGTTTTCAGTTTTCAAAACCACAAAATATGCACACAGGATTAAAAGAAAAAATCAAGTGGTCCAACAGGTCATATGTGTTAACCTTGAGATTGAGGGTATGTTTACAGGACAGTGATGTACTAAACACGGAAAAGTTTTTCTTTTGCGTTTTTGAAAAGTTTCACATACAGACGTTAACGTTGTCAAAATGATCCCCGTTCACACGGATCCGAGAACACGACTAAAAACGTGTGTTATGCGTGCCAGGCCAGTAGCTGGCGATGTCACTTTGTAAAGAAACACTACATGCCTGTGCACATAATTATTCAGACAAGACTACCCTATAAACAAATACAAGTAAACGGAGGACTTGTGTTTTTTCTGGATAAAAAGCTCAATAACGATTACATTTCTCAAACAATTTCAATGGTTTATGATCTACGTGGAGTACAAAAAAAAGTTCTGTCTCCAGTTACTTAGAATCTCAATAGTTAGACTTGGAAAATTGGTGGTAGAGCGGGTTGTAAACTAATCGTAGGGTTGGCGGTTCGATTCCCGGCGCATTCGTGTGTGTGTGTGAATGGGTGAATGAGAACCAGTGTAAAGTGCTTTGTAGAACCGCTAAGGTTAAAAATGCGCTATATAAGTACAGACCCAAGTTTACCAAAATTATTCATGAAAACCCGTGCTTGTCAGGCATAGATTTGGCTTCTTTATCTTGGCTAATAAATGCTGAGACGTCCCTAATGTAATATAATTTAATGTACGTGAAATGTGCATAAAGGTTTTTTCATTGTGGAAATGGATTTTTCTGTATTCAACCCCATTTTTTAGCTTTTCTTGTGCTTCACATCAGAAATCTGTTAATAAAGCTCGTTCATTTATCATTAAATACTGAAAAAAATCTAAATAGTGCATATTTAAGTACTAATAATTGACTAACATTGTACCAAAATGGAATGAAATCTGCGAATACAAATGAAATAGTGAGACACTGGCAGTCTGCTTTCTATATTTTATTAGCAATAAAAGGATATAGATGTACTCCCAAACAGACTATTACAAAGATAATTATAAGATTTTGAATACCCCTCCCCGCATAGATGTGGGTTAATAATTTGGCGTATGTAAGAAATGCGTCTCCGCTGGTCGTAGTAGTGATGCAGTAAATCTACACTTTGCTGGAGAAGCGTCGATAAACTCAAAATCTTGAGCAGCATAAACACAGTCCTGTAGTCCGCCATTGTAGTTTTGAAGTACTCGTGCGCTTGCCTATAGACTGAACACGTAATACGTGTGTGCATGACGGCATCGTTTTCACAAATTCTCGTTTTTGTACTTTTACACGGAGACGATAACGGCGTCGTTTTCAACTTGCACTTTGAAACCCGTTTTCAGAAATGTGCTTTTTCAGTCCCCAAAACGCTGTTGTCATGTAAACGAACAGCCAAACCACATAAAAATTTTTCCGTTTTTAGTTGAAAATGTTAGTGTCGATTGAGCTCCCTCACAAGTGATTAGGGGTATTTATAAAGCCCAGTTACAAAAATATATGTTGTTAAAGCATTCGATCAGAAGGTCAGGGGTTCAAGCCCCAGCTCCGCTATGCTGCCCTTGAGCAAGGCCCTTGACCCTCTCTATTCCAGGGGAACCGTATCATGACTGACCCTGCACTCTGACCCTACCTTCCTACCAAGCTGGGATATGTGAAGAAAAGAATTTCACTGTGCTGTAATGTCTACAGTTATCTGAAAAAATAAGCAAAAAATACACCCCGTGTAAATTGTTGGCTTTTTTGACATATTTGAACAAGTAAACATTTGATCCTCTTTGAAAAAGTGCCTATTAATAAAGTTGATGCACTTTATCAAATGACATAAAATTGACACTTTGTAGTAATTTTCACAATTTAAATTAACAAAAATGAACAGATCAGTCACGTGGAAAAAGTAAGTACACTCCTACATTTATCACACTTTCAAATCCATAAAATTAGAATCCGGTGTTGAAGATTGGGTGCCAGTGATTAGAACCTGCTTAGGGAGTGCAGGTGGAACCTGTCTTATTTATACTCCTCTCATATCTAGTGTATGGCGTTCCCTTTTGTTATTGAGGTGTGTGATGTCATCATGCCAAAGTCTGAAGAGTTCTGAAGGCCTTCAGAAAAAAGGTTCTGCATGCCTATGAGTCTGGTAAGGGATTTAAAAAGATCCCCAAATTATTTGAAATACATCATTCCACTGTAAGGAGAATCATCTACAAATGGCGCAGATATCAAATGACTGCCAATTTGTCCAGGACTGGCCGTCCCTGCAAATTCAGCCCAAGAGCAGTCCATCTGATTCAAAAATAAGTCTGCAAGAACCTGAAAATTTCATCACAGGATCTGCTAGTAAGTCTTGCAATTGTTGGTGTTAAAGTACATAGTTGTACAATCAGAAAGAGATTGCACCAATTTGACCTGCATGGGAGGCGTGACAGGAAAAAGCTTTTGCAAGACTACAGTTTGTCAGTGAGCATATAGGCAAAGACCAGGCCATGTTCTTCTCTGCCTCAGGGACTGGACAGCTTGCATTCATTGATTCAACTATGAATTCTGCATCATATCAAAGAGTGCTTGAAGATAATGTGAGGCCATCTGTCCAAAAGTTGAAGTTGAATCAAAAGTGGACATTTTTAACAGGGTAATGATCCTAAGCACATTAGCAAATTCACCAAGGAATAATATCAAAAAGAAGAAATGCAGGGTTGTGCAATGGTGTAGTCAAAGCCCGGATTTGAATCCCATTGAAATGTGTTTGGGGGGATTTTAAACGGGCAGTACATGCAAGAAAACCCTCAGACATCTTGCAACTGAAAGAATATGGAAGAGTGGTCAAAAATTCCAGCAAGCCTGGTGGACAATTATGCGAAACATTATTTCCGCTGAAGGAGGCAATACTAGCTTCTGAGGCCAAGGGTGTACTTACTTTTTCCACAGAAGAATATGACATCTATTGATATTTCTGCTGAATAAATGATTGAAAAAGCTAACTTTCCTTGTGGTTTTGTTCAAATATATCAACATCTTAATATAAACATGTTAAAAATAGACAACAAGTTCCACGGGGTGTACTTATTTTTTCACATGATTGTAGAGTGTGTGTTCTTAGTGGATGTAAACTGCATAATGATCCGTAGTGATTTCGATCCTATAGGATTTCTGTACAGTTCATATATGGAAAAGTGGGCAGGTAATTGAGTCAATATACGAAAAGGTACTCCGTGTCCTCCGGGGTGCATTTGTATAGTAAGCCTACAGTTCAGTACTTTGAACAAATATTCATGATTTAATTTCAACTAATATATCTTGTGGTAGGCAGCCAAAATAATGAGATCTTATGAGGAAATAATGAGTCTGTGTCCAAATATTTATGGGCCTAACTGTATATCTTAGAAAAGCTCTTAAAACTATACCTGTTTGAAGGAAGTGTATTTGACATGCTCACTGGGTAGTGGACTGTAGACATACTCTTCTTGTTTAGTGATAAATAAGCTAATGAGAGCTTATGCTCTTGCTCATCTGATGATCTCAGTTTACACAGTGAAATTCTCTAAATATAAATGAAGCAGAACAGCTGCTCATGTGGCTCTCTTTAAATGTCATTAGAGTGCTTCAGCAATTATTTACTATGATAAGGTAGGGCTTGTGTAAACTGTCTTTCGCCAGACATTTTTTAAATCCCTTTCAACACTTCAACTTCAACTTTTGATCCCATGGGGACCGACTGCACACACACACACACACACAGACATTTGACTTCTTTATATTTGACTTATATATATATATATATATATATATATATATATATATATATATATATATATATATAAGAAGTAAGTATCCTCTCTTTCCTCTCTTCCTGAAGGCTGTGTTCTGTGAATGGCTACAGTACAATGGGGAGAGCAGCTTCAGTTTGGCACACAAATAAAAGCGGGATATGGAGCACATTCTGCTCAGCTCACTGGCCCCAGGGCTTTAGATCAGAACTTATTGAGTAGATACACCTGACTGAAGGTTTCAAAGTGTCAGGGTATGTGAGCAGACTGAAGTCATAGCTTTGTGGTGAATTCAGTACCCTATCACAGATTAAATTGGTGGTAATGATGAGCATTTTCCCCTCTGGTTGGGGCTCTTTGTTCATTCAGCCATTAGAAGACCCTTGCTGGACCTGTGACAGATTAGGTTAGTAACAGAGGACTGTACATTCAGTGATGAATATGTTACACAGTTTAAGGTGAGCTAGTGTGACACATATAAAGGCAGATGATTGATTTGTCAATGCAACATAGAGAACATAGCGTGTGAGTAGTGATAGAGTTCCATGTCGTACAATAATGAGAACTCTGGATTTGAGTAGAGACCGAGAGAAAGAGAGCAAGATGTCAAGAAAAGGCTAAAAACAGAAAGTTGGGTAAGAGAAGTGATGTGTCCATACTTCAGGATATATATATATATATATATATATATATATATACATACATATGACACCGATCAGCCATAACATCACCTGCCTAATATTGTGTAGGTCCTACTTGTGCTACCAAAACAGCTCTGACCCGTTGAGGCATGGACTCCAAATGATCTCTGAAGGTGTGCTGTGGTATCTGGCACCAAGACATTAGCAGCAGGTCCTTTAAGTCCTGTAAGTTGCGGTGTGAGGCCTTCATGGATCAGACTTGTTTGTTCTTGTCCAGCACATCCCATAGATACTCTGCCTCCAAATTCCCCTGATCTCAATCCAACCAAGTGAACACCTTGGCTCTTTGTCATGTTCCTCAAGCCATTCCTGAACAATTTTTGCAGTGTGGCAGGGCGCGTTATCCTCCTGAAAGGTGCCACTGCCGTTAGGGAATACCGTTGCCATGAAGGGGTGCACTTGGTCTGCAACAATGTATAGGTAGGTGGTATGTGTCAAAGTAACATCCACATGATCGCCAGGACTCAAGGTTTCCTAGCAGAACTTTGCCCAGAGCATCACACTGTTTTCGTCGGCTTGCCTTTGGGGAAAGATTACAGGGCCCTCCACTAATATTGACATCCTTGGTAAATACGAGCAAAGAAGGCTGGGAAAAATTGTCTTTATTGTTTAACCTTTTGATCTTTTCTTTAAAAAATTCACAAAAATACTCTACTCTCATGGATATCAAACAATTGCAAACAAAACACAGGTTTATAAGAAAAAAATCTTAGGTGTGCAACAATTATTGGCACCTTTTTAGTCAATACTTTGTGCTACCTCCCTTTGCCAAGATAACAGCTCTCATTGTCCTGCTGGAAGATCCAACCATGGCTCATCTTCATATAAATCCTTTAACGGTGTACTGGCACCGTAAATTCAGCGCGAGTTGCGCAGGGGGAAAAATTAGACTCGCCGCCGAAACTCACGTTTCACTTCGGCTCATTCCTGGTGTAAAATTTTAGCAGTGCAGAACTTACAAACTGCAATTTTGTCATCACTCCACACAAGAGATATCATCTTTACACACTGCATGAAATCTATGTGTTTTCCAGCTCTCTTTTGATTGACAGTATATAATTGGCCCTGATCATCAGATGTTTTTAAACTATCGGCCCATAGCAGGGAAAAATAACCTTTAGATAATCGGTATCGGCCGACGCATCAGTGCACCTCTACATAAAACACATATTGCCAGATTTATAACAAAGAAGGGAATGAGACTAAAAATCAGGGCACAGCGCTTTTGTTGTTTGTTTTGTTTTGTTTCTTATGCTTTCAGTAGTTATGCTAGTCTATTGTTCAGATTTAGATTGAAGTGAATCCTGTCTCTGTTATTAAAATGAAAAAATGCACAAACACAAAATAAACACGTTTGTCTATTGACAGTGTATTTTGAAGGGCACAATGTGTGACATGGGAGAGGTTTAATTTGTCCCAGCCCTGCTGTCTGTTCCACTCAAAATTTTGCCAGCTTTACAAAAACATGTGATATTAAAATATCCAGCTGATGAGGCAAAATAGATTGTCATTGGCCATATGTTCATAGCTACATTGACTGGTGACTAACTGGAGAGAGGATTTTTTTCCCTTGTCTTATTTGTCTTTGGCTGCCACCTGCTAGGCTTTTCCGGTCTCCTACTAATGCTTTTTCTTTACCACTTTAGAAGTGTCTTATCTGAGTCAACTGGCGAAACTCCGGTTTCTGTTTTTCAGAGGAGAAAATCCATGATTGTTGCCATTTTTTTGTCTGTACTTATTCCTGTAAAAATAGCAATGGTGTCCTGTGGCATGCTAATGACTCTGCAATCCCAAAGGAGCTGAACAAAATAATAATTATTATTCTTGTTTTTTTTTTTAAAGACAGAGAGATCCAAAGTCTCCCATGCTAACAGCCATTCCCTTGCAAACCATACTGTATTATGTAATCCCCCCCAGAGCCAGAGGCAGATATAAGCGTGCTTGACTTCACAAGCTCTGTGATCCACTGGGCATCGTAGCTGGACTGCTAAGGAAGAAGTGAGGAGTACTAGAAATGTAGATGGAACTGCAGCATGTCTATCCAAAGGCTATCAGGATATCAGATGATGAAGCAAAACAGTTCTTTCTCTCCAAATCATTGTATGGATAGGGGAACATGTGTTGTGTTTGTTGTACATGTTTTGTAAAGAATAATGCTGGTATTTCTACTTAACAAACAATTCCATTGAACATGTTAGAGTACGTACTGTTTAAAATGAATTACCTAAAGCCAAATACTACAAAGCCAACACTGCGGTGCTAAAATTCTTCTTTTTTTTTTAATCTAATCTCTGCCCCTTCTTAAAGTATGCATTAGATTTTCCCCCATATGTTTTAGGGAGCTATGGTATCATTCAAATGAATACTGCTTAAGTTGTACGTTTGTAGTGAGTCATCTCAATGTGAAATGCTACACTTCTGGGATTTCAGCCAGAACAGACTTTCACAAAAATAGATGCCAGTCTGATGCCCTCTGGAGAACAGAAACAACACCAAGAAAAAAGAAATGGCACGAATTAGTCTGTCATTACCAAGCCAGGGCTTCAGCTGAGAAGTGAGGAGTTTTGAATTAACAGATAGCAGTACGTTAAGTGTATCCCTGAGGACTAAATATGTTGCTGATCAAACTCCAGCTATAACTCTCAATTTATTTATATTTCTATAGTGATTTTAACAATTTCTATTGTCCCAAATCAGCTTTACAAAACTCTAAATATAGATTTAGATCTCTAATCAGCAAGCTTGAGGTGACAGTGGGAAGGAAAAACTTCATGGGAAATAGAAGAAGAAGAAACCTTGAGGGAAACCAAAATCAAAAGGGAACCTGTATGTACAGAACAGTAATTACTCTTCTACAGCTGTATCCTATAAGTCAAACAGTGCTGAGTGTGTTAAAAGGAGCTTCAGTATGAGCATCAGGTTCTTTTTTTCCCCAGAGATCCAGTCTCCAGTATCCAAGTAAAGTTGTCCACCAAAGAACAGATAAGACTTGGGCATAAGTTTGATCTTTGGGGTATCCATGTGGGACCATCCACAGAAGTCTTAAGGCTGTTCTTGTGGGGCCAGCCTTAACAGCAGCTAGTGATTCTCAAGAAAAAGAAGCTCCAAGCAGAAGCAGAGCATTAAATGGTCCTGAGGGCAGAGAGAGTCGGGATTAGTCAGATGCATCTCATCAGACAGCAGGAGTAACGTATAGCTTGGGGTTGGGGTTGGGGGTGGTGGTGGTGCTAGTGGTGGTGATGGGGTAGGCTGGTTGTGAGAGATGCTGTCTTAGATCTTAAAAGTTGCTAACTTGGGGCTTGATTTGGTCATTAAAGTTTCTGACTTGGGACTCAACTTGGACATAGGAACTACCGACTTGGGCCTTGACTCGCTCATGAGAGCTGCTCATTCGGAACGTGACTTTGATCATGAGACCTGCTGACTTAGGACTTGACTTGGTCATTATAGCTGCTGACATGCCTTTACTTGGACTGGAGAACTGCTGATTTGGGAGTCAGCTTATACTGTACTAGTGGGCACATGACTTAACTACACTACTGAATACCACACTAGATTTTGTACGTACACAATTGATTCACTCATTTGTCCATACTGATTCTGTTAAAAACGAATATATTCGAACTTACCATAAAGTGTGTGTTCTCTGATTTGACTTAATAGTGTAGTTTCGAATAGCACTCAGCAGAGATGCAAGACCGTAGCTGCATTGGTTTTCAAGTATTTCTGTGTGTGAAGTGAATAATAGAAGGGCTGCTTTTTTTGGTATTGGATGTAAAAGGAGTCCACAATGACTAGTGGAGCGTACTTGACTTAATATATAGTAGAGGTGATGTGAGGTGAAATGCGGAGAATGAAGCGAGGAGAATTACAAGAGGAGACGAGAGTAAAATTAGTCGAAAACAAGAGGTGAAGGCAAGATGGAATCCACGTTTTAATAGTTGATCAAATCGAGAGAATTGTGAGTTTAAGCAGACAAAGTGAATGGAGGTTGGTGCCAGCCAAACATGGTCTCCTGCTGCCGCACCAGACACCATAAACATAAATCATACACACACACCACCTAAATTACTGGAAATGCACCAGCTACCTCAGTTAAATCAAACTCTTAAAGTCAGGCATGACAGTAGAACCTATTCATGCATGACCTTGTGAATACACTCTTCAAAGCAAAATTGAGTGAGACTAAAACATATTTATTTGATCTTGAGAGGAGATCACAATAAACTAAATATTTCATTTGCAGTGAGGTTTTCTTTTTTGGAAAAAAAGGACTAGGAATAAAGCTCTTTCTCATGAATCGTACATTCAAGTCCACAAATTATTCAGTTGAGTGAAAATAGAAATAATATGTTAAATGATCCTGATATAGTGCTCTGAATGCTTAACTACATTTTGCTGCATCCAAAAATAGCATTTTGACTTATTGCTTTAAAATACATACATTGAGGACCTAATTTACTAAGATCCCGAATACACTTGATTGTGCAACCTAATAAATCCAGCATGTAGTTAGTGGGAGCTTTGCAGGCCATTTACAAAAGAATAATTATGTAAATGATGTCAGATGTAAATTAGGGCAATAAGAAATTTTTAAATGAAGTTTTGTGTGTGCAGTTTATTCTTGATAGCTGTGATGAGTTTGAGTTGCAGAAACACTTCTGGGGAGAGAACTGGAAATTTGAGCTGACAGGATTGGACGTGTTAGTTAGAGAGGCAACGTCGAAGAGAAACAGCAGGGAGAAGAAAAAAAGTTTAACGCTAATTGAGTGTCAAATTTATTATGTCACTTTTGTGAGAAAATCAACGCTGAGTATAATGAAAAGGGTGGACTGAGAAAATTAGACGGCAAGATTCAAAAAGAAGAGCAAATGAATAATTGTTGATATAGATTAGAAACACTTGTTCTCTATTACACCACTTAAATAACTAATGCAAGCATTTACGGATTTAAAAAAATGAACTCGGAATTATGACTTAACTTTCTTTCTTTCTTTTTTTTATTTAAGTGTTTCAAAATTATGGCTTGTTGCAAATAAAAACTGTAAAATAACTGTAAAATAATAATAAAAAAAATACTGGCAAGTGGTCTGAGGTTTGCTTTAAGTGAACTCGGGTGTAGATTTCAGCATGTGTGTGAAAGCCATGCGCTCACAGGGATCGGTATTGAATTATGTGATTGCATGAACTTGTCACGTAACGCGGTGTCTCAGGTTTCAAAATGTCGATGTCTTTTGTCCATCCCAAACTAAAGATCTAGCCATTGATGGTACCTTGCCTTGCAGTAGACTTGAAAATGAAATGAGAATGCTCTTGTGGACTTTGTTCGATTGTAATGGGTTAAGCTGAGTCTCAAACACATTTATCTGTACATGGCTGGCTTCAACATCAGCATGTAATTAGAGTGAATTCTGCAGACAGTCTGCAATTAGACAGACACACAATTAAAAGCTTGTCTTTCCTCCGTGTTTATCTCTCTGTCTTTTCCACTAGTGTCTTGTCACTTGTTCATCATGTGCACCGTGTGTAAACGTGGCTCCTGTCTTCATTAGGACAGGCAGTGGGACAGGGATATCATTCACACTGTCGCACAGTGGCCTTTCACTACACTTTTCCTCACAGATGGAGGAATATGAGTCTGTAATAAGATCCTTTCCACTTTACTCATCGATCTGGGTGGGTGTCTTTATCCTGGTTTCTGTCACTTGGTCTCTTTTGTTGTAACATTTAAATCTTTATCTCTGACTTCCTGACACAGTCCACGTTTGTCTCTATACAACTTGTCTGTCTCTGTCTCGCTCTCATTGTGTGCTGTGTGTTCTGCTTTTCACAGCCTGTCAGATCACTAAGGGTCTATTTTGTGAGTGTGTGCGCGTGTGTGTGTGCGTGTGTGTGTGTGTGTGTGTGTGTGTGAGAGCGAGAGGTTGAAATTGTATTACATATAATACAATGTTGTAATACTAGATAATGATTGTGGTAATAATAATAATAATAATAATAATAATAATAATAATAATAATAAGAGTAAGAAGAAGAAGAATGTACAAAGAAATCATTCTATAGTCAGGAAAATGTAAGTTCGAATCCCGAGAATGCCATGTCCATCCATAGCTGGGACTCAACAAGAGCTCAAAGTGACCAGTCATGGACAGCAGTGAGCTCATGTATGGTGCTGTGAACGTCTTCTGTTTTTGTGTATATCTCATACTAAATTGTTTAAAAAATGAAAACAAAATCAGGGATAAAACAAAGGCAACCTGACTAAACACAAAATACAGTTATTAATTTACTTATTCAGTTATTCACTGAAGCAAAACAGGTATCCAATACCAACTGGGCCTGTGTGAAAATGTATTTGTCCCCGTAGTTACTAGTCCCCGTAGTCTCCAAATCTATGAAACTGCATTCATAATGTGGTTCAGCTGGACTAGACGCAGCCGGGCCTGATTCCTGCAAACCCTGTTCAATCAAATCAACACTTAAATAGAACTTTATCAACAGCATGAAGTTGGTTAATAGTAGAGATGCACCGATGTATCAGCCAATAATCGGTATCGGCCGATAAAGGCAATTTTTCATGCTATAGGCCATCGACCGAAAGTTTAAAAACATCCGATGATCAGGGCCGATTATATCCTGTCGGAAAAACACCTCGATTTCGTGCTGTGTGTAGAGAAGATGTCTCTTGTGTGGAATGACGACAAAACTGCATTTTGTAATCTCTGTAATCTCTGCACTGCTCAAATTTTACACCGGACGCTGCAGCAGTGAAGCCGGAGTTCCAAGCCTTTCTTTATTTTTATGACACTGGCATTTTCATACAAAAAAGGCAAAAAAACCAAATGTATTCATTCACTGGTCAGCTTTTTCTGAGGTCTTACTTCTGACTGCGGTCTATAATAGTCTGTATATCAGTTAAGGAGGTCATATCATAAATCTGGGGGAGCATCGAGCAGTTTTGTTTTGTTCTCTAAAGAACACTATATGGCCAAAAGTTTGTGGACACTTGGTCATCACATCAATATGTGCTTGGTGAGCATACCATTCCAGATTTAGTCCCCCTTTACCATTATAATAACCTCCACTCTTCTGGGAAGGCTTTCCACTGGATTTTGGAATGTGGCTGTGGGGATTTGTGCTCATTCGGCCACTCTGCAAGGCCTGGCACGCAGTCAGCGATCCAATTCATCCCAAAGGTGTTCAGTGGGGTTAAGATCAGGGCTTTGTGCAGATCACTCAAGTTCCTCCACTCCAACCTTGACAAACCATGTCTTTATAAATCACACTTTGTGCACAGAGGCAGTGTCTGGCTGGAACTGGTTTGGGCCTCTTAGTTCAAGTGAAGGGAATTTGTAATGTTACAGCATACAAGGACATTCTATACAATTTTGTGCTTCCAACTTCCTGGCAACAGTTTGGGGAAGAACCACATATGGGTGTGAAGGTCAAGTATCCAGTTTTTCCCATATAGTGGTAGTTATATTTTTGTTAGCATTCATTTCATGCTACTTTTTGCAGAATGTCTTTCTATGTTTAGTTCTAGTGTATCCATGTTGAATAATGCACAAATATTTGAACTAAGTTGATGCATTCATCTAAAATAGAGCCTGGTGGAGCTGCGTCACCAACTTTGATGGATGAAAGTGGCAGATTTTTATTATTTTTTTTACATCTAATTGTATACATCATTTTTTATATATAATATAATTTATTATTATTATTAACATATAGTATATTATTATTCTTTTCCCACCTCCCAAAAGCAGTAGGTGAACCGGCTACACTAAATAATCCATATGTCAATTAAAAGGTTACTGAAGATGAATGAATGAATGAATGAATGCTTTAAGGTCTGCAAAACCTGATTGCAGACTCTGCCATTTATAGAGATAGCCATTGATTGGAGACCAGATTTTGTCACTGCTTCTCTTAAAGACAAGGTCTAACTCCTTCAGCGGCCAACCTGCTAATACTGCTGATAGGAGAGAGGATATCTGAGGAGCACTGTGTTTGTAAGGAAAAGAGTACATGAGGAACCAGCTGCTCACTTAGAAATGCATCTCCTCCTGTAATTTCTTAATATTTCTCTCTCTCTCTCTCTCCCTCTCTCTCTCTCTCTCTCTCTCTCTCATTCACACACACACACACACACACACACACATCGCTGGTGTCCTCACTTCTAAGAAGAGTATCAGATATGTAACATGAATATGTAAATAACATTCTGCTAAACGGTCTGCTAAATCAAGGTTTATCTTAATGCACTGGTTCTGATACATTATTGTTTCTATAGTAACAGCTCATTGATGGCAGGCTCCCCACATAATCTAAAGCTAATAATAAATGGATTGAACAAAAAATATGTTGTTTAACAAAGAAAAACCTGTAATTGTTGATGTTGGAAAGCTTTCTTTTAGGAGATGTACAGGTGCATCTCAGAAAATTAGAATATCTTGGAAAAGTAATTTTTTTCCCGTAATTTATTTCAAAAAGTGGAACTTTCATATCTTCTAGATTCATTACACAAAAAGTGAAACATTGCAAGCCTTTTTTTTGTTTTAATCTTGATGATTATGGCTTCCAGCTCATTGAAATCAAAAATCCAGTGTCTCAAAATATTAGAATAGAGAATTTATAATACAGAAATGTCGACCTCCTGAAAAGTATGTTAATTTATGCACTCAGTACTTGGTTGGGGCTTTAATTCTTTTGCACGAATTATTGCATCAATGTGGCGTGGCATGGAGGCAATCAGCCTGTGGCACTGCTGAGGTGTTCTGGAAGCCCAGGTTGCTTTCAGAGCGGCCTTCAGCTCGTCTGTATTGTTGGGTCTGTTGTCTCTTATAGATTCTCTATGGGGTTCAGGTCAGGCGAGTTGGCTGGCCAAGCAAGCACAGTAATACCATGGTCAGCAAACCAGTTACTACTAGTTTTGGCACTGCAGGCAGGTGCCAAGTCCTGCTGGAAAAGGAAATCAGCATCTCCATAAAGCTTGTCAGCAGATGGAAGCATGAATTGCTCTAAAATCTCCAGTGGACCAACACTAGCAGATGACATGGCACCCCTAATTATCACTGATTGTGGAAACTTCACACTGGACTTCAAGCAACTTGGATTCTGTGCCTCTCCACTCTTCCTCCAGACTCTGGGACCTTGATTTCCAAATGAAATGCAACATTTACTTTCATCTGCTCCATGATTGTGGTTGTGTGTACTGAACCAGACTGAGAGATTAAAGCCTCAGGAAACATTTGCAGGTGTTTTGAGTTAATTAGCCCTTCTCAGGTCGACATTTCTGTATTATAAATTCTTTATTCTAATATTTTGAGATATTGGATTTTTGATTTACAGGAGCTGTAAGCCGTAATCATCAAGATTAAAATAAAAAACGCTTGAAATATTTCACTTTATGTGTAGTGAATCTAGAATATATGATCTAGAATATAAATTAAACTATAGAAAGAAACAAACTTTTTCACGATATTTTAATTTTCTGAGATGCACCTGTACATCTCCTTAAAGAAAGCTTTACAACATCAGGAGATGCACCTGTACCTATTAAAGGAGTCTCATGGGTCAGCGCTCTGTAACAGTCAGTGAGTTTTCCGACATGGGACAGTCTTCAGGACAGAGAAGACTGCGTTTTTTAGTTTCTCATTCACATGAAAAGCTGCAGTCTTTTAGGGTTGTTGGGTTTTTTTTTGGTCTCTATAATGACCATGTGAGAAGCTCATGTTATAGATCTGGGAGAGCATCGAGTAGTTTTGCGAAATGTTTATTTTGTTCTCTGAACTAAGTTTGCATTCACTTCTTGCATTAACTTCAAGAGAGAGAATACACAGTCCATACAGGATTTAGCAGAGGTTTTTTTTTGTGATTGTTGCAGCCCAGAATGCTTGATTTTGATTTGACATGATGCGAATATTGTGTAGTTAATGCGTTTCTGCGATCACAAAATCAGGAAATCCCGGAGGGACTGAATACAAGAGAGCCTGATGATGGAACAGCTGTTTATAGCTGCTAGAACGTAAGAGATATCAGGAACAAACTAGTCTTTGGAAGTTCTATAACATTAAATGTGTCTATATGCAGTTCAAATTGGTGAGGTATTTTCAATTAACAAATTTTTTTTTTAATTGTATGTTGTATAAGTGGAACAACACACTTTGGACCATGCTGTTATACAAAAAATAATACATTTCACTTGTTTATGTTCCATCATGTGTTTTTCCTTGCATATAATTTTTTTCATATATAAGCTCTGCATTGAAAGGTAACAGGATTGCATATCGTATTGGATGGAGCCCTATTTTGTTTCCCCTTCCTCTTGCCTCACACACACACACACACACACACAAACACACATACACATACACACGCACGCACACACAAATCTACAAACAAGTCATTCATGCTTACCTCTGAATTCATTGCCATTTCATGCATTGACCTCGCTCATGAATATGCATGAGAAATGTACTCTTTAGATGTCTCATCTTGTAAGTATCATCTCTCAAATTACCCAGGCACAAGCAAATCAAATAAAATAATCAGAATATGTAAATAGAGAAGGAGCCTCATCCCAGACCTTGGAAAAAACATTTTGAAGCGTGTTTTGTGCCTGAACTGGAGCAGGATGTTGGCTCCATGTGATGTGAAAAAGCGAGCTGCTGGCTGACTGCTGTGTTTGTACCGGCACTTTGAAACCGGATGAGAGTCTTAATACTGAGCCTCACCCAGCAGATGTGGCCAGTTTAGTGAAGTGTGTTTGAGATGTTAACTAGGGTGGGTGAGTAAAGGAAAGGAGGAAATTCAGAAAGAAGCAGCTTGACTCATACACACAAAATAAAGAAAATAAGAAGGCTACAAATGAATACAGTTTATATTCTGTCATCATTTTGTTCTGTACTGAAAAAGAAACGTGCGTATGTTGTGTATGGAAATATAGTGGCCTAGAATTATTGGTGCCTTAACGCAAATGAGTGAAGATTAATATATGAAACTAATAACATGTACAATAAAATTTTGGGCTCAAATATATAGATCGATTTTTTAGAAACTTTCAGTCAATCGATCAATCAATCAATCACAATTTATTTATATTGCACATTTAAAACAACACGAGTTGACCAAAGTGCTTTACACGCAAAGGTACCATGCACACACATTTAACCATATACAATATAACACTTGAACACCAAATACAATATATTTAAGGACAGTTATATGCAGCAGAGTAAAGATGAGTCTTCAACAGCGATTTAAAATGATTCAGTTTCATCACAAGATCTAATGTGGACCGGGAGACTGTTCCAGAGACGGGGAGCTGCAACAGAGAAGGCGCAATCTCCTTTAGATTTCAGTCGTGACTTTGGAACACTTAAAAGAAAACTCTGTGTGGCTCTTAAAAGTCTAGGCGATTGATATTGCTGTAATATATTCTGGTGCCAATCCATGTAAACCCTTAAAAACCATTAAAAGTGCTTTATATTGAACGCTGTATTTAACTGGGAGCCAGTGCAGGGAAGCCATCACAGGAGGAATGCTAGCGTACTTCTTAGTGCCAGTAAGGAGTCTAGCCACTGCATTTTGTTCTAACTGTAATCGTGATAATAATTATTTGCCAGCCCCAAAGATAAAGAAACACAATAATCCAGTCTGGATGAAATAAAAGCATGAATCACAGTTTCCATATCCTTAAAAGACAGATTTTTTTTCATGTTAGCAATGGCCCTGAGTTGAAAAAGGTATTTTTTTACCTCAGCATTAATCTGCTTGTCAAATTTGAAATCTGAATCAACGATTACAGCAAGATTCCTCACATGATTATTTAAGTTAACAGATCGAGGACCAAGATGTTTAATTGCTTGTTTGGCTAAATCAGGAGAGCCAAACATTATTACTTCAGATTTTGATTCGTTAAGCTGCAGGAAGTCCGCAGTCATCCATCTTTTAATGTCATTCAGACAATCATACAGAGAAGACAGTTAAAGGTAGATACAGCTGGGTATCATCTGCATAACACTAGTATTCAACATTGTGTTTTTGACAAATCAATCCCAATGGAAGCATATATAAAGAAAATAAAACAGGGCCAAGAATGGAACCTTGAGGAACCCCAGATGGGATGCAGATGGAGGCAGAAATAACGTTCCCTAACTCAACAGCAAATGTTCTCTCCTTCAAATAAGAAGAGAACCACGTTAATGTGTGGCCCTGAATCCCCACCCATTGACTTAAGCGATCCAGGAGAATCACATGATCTATCAGTATCAAAGGCCACACTCAATCAAGAAGCACTAAAATAGTACAATTCCCTGAGTCCACCGACGTCAAGTCATTAGACACTTTGAGAAGTGCAGATTCTGTGCTATGTTTTGATCTAAAACCTGACTGAAATTGATCAAAAAGTTGATTAAAAACAACCTTCTCCAATATTTTTGATAAAAAAAAAAAGGTCATCTTGAAATCGGCCTATAATTATTTAAACTGAAGGGTCAAGACTAGATTTCTTAAGAAGAGGCTGCACCACGGCATGCTTAAAATAAGATGGGAATATACCTGTACCATCTAGTAAAGTATTGATCACTATTGCCAAGAGACTAGATCCAACAACATCCAAAACCTGAGTTACAAGACAAGGGGGTATAACATCTACTGAACAATAAGCCGGCTTAAGCCAATTGACAGGCTCAAACTTAACTAGATGGACAGAACTAGAAGAATCCGGAGGATTTTGATCATAAACAGGATCCAGATTACAAACTGAAAACAGTAGATCTAATAGTAACAATCTTATCCTTAAAAAAATGGACGAAATTTTCACAAGCTGTCACTAAATTATCAGAGAAAGTGGCAAGGGCAGGGTTTAAAATTGTATTTATAGCACAAAATAATACTTTAGGTCTGAAAAATATTGTGCCTTTGCTGCTTTAACTGCTTGAACTGCAAAGAAATCATACCCTCCCTAAGCATAACATAATAAACTTTCAAAAACAAAAAGGATTTTTTATATAGTGCAGGCTTTTTTTTTTTTCAAAATTTCAAAATGATTAATAATTCATAACACCTGCCCTGGATAGAATAACAACAATGCATGTCTTTTTGTGAACATTTTAAGCTCCTATATTTTATTTAATTCAGACCACAGGTTTTCAATGTGGCTCAAATTTGGAGACTGAACTGGTCATTAAACCTCCTGGCAGAGGCAAACTACGTTTTGGGCTGAAATTTCCACAAGCAGTACATGTGTCGCAGTATGCACAAGAGCCCAGGAACCTCCAGCCGGGAAACAGCCCTAAAGCATCACTGATCACCACCATGTTTTACACTGGCTCTCAAGTCCTTGTATGCACTCCATTTCTGTCACCAAACAACCTGTTGTTGAACTTTTTGGCATGACCAGAATGTTTGATTTTGGTCTCATCTGACACACAACAACAGTACTTGGTGAAGTTAAGGTGCTGCATTTTATGAGATGCTCTCAGGAAGAGCTTCAAACAGCTTGTTGTTATGAAAATGGCATTTAATAGTTGATGTTGAAACTTGACAACCACAAGAGTTCAGTAAACTGTGCAATCATAAATTATTGATCTTTGCACTCCTGGCAAATTAGATATGAAACTTTTTATTTGTGTTTTTATATCTGTGTAGGTCAACAACCGTCTCTTTTGTGTTGAAAGTTCATTGGAGAATTTCATTTTTTGCATAGTAATGGATGACAAATGGATTTGTGCAACCTCATATTTGTACCCCAGGCACAAACAGCAAACAGTTCCTGGGGACTGAGAGTAAAATACTTGAAAATGTTTATGAATGATCATTTAAAATGTTAAATAATAAATATAAAAGAATATTACAACATATAAGATCATAAATATGACACCTTTGGGGTGTCAATGATTTTAGCACATATACTGTATACTAGGGAGAAAATGATGTTGATTAAAAAAGTAGTATTGGAATTTTTTTCTTAACACAGATAAACAGTCAAAAAAATGAAATAAAAAAGATTTTTGCAAATTTTTATGAAGGGTGCCTGGAGGACACTGTACATTTACAGTATAAACCAATCAAACTCAAACAAAGTGTTATATACTGTACAGTAGATGCTGCATGCGAAAGTGAACTGATTGAGATGGGGTATTTTTTTCTCTGTGTCTCCTCAGTCTCATCGCTTCCAGAAGGTACTACTTTGAGATTCTGCACAAGCAGGATGACAAGGGATCCGATCATGTGGAGGTTGGGGTGAGTCACAGTGTCTGAACTATATTGTGTCAGAGAGCAAGCCTTATTTGTGGCAACCCCTCAAGTCTCAGCGTAATCCTAAAACGGCTTATGGAGGAGCACTGTTGAATGAAAGACAGTATAGAGCTTCGGGGTCTGTTGTGAGATTTTAGTAATTTTATCTTCTGGAGGATTTTGTCCATCAACTCTCATCTCACTGCTTTGAGTAATGCCTTGAGTTCACTTACAAATGACACTTTTATATATTCGTGTGAAAAAAATTATTGTCCAAATATGTTGACTTTTTCGACATATTTGGACAAACAAACATTTTTGAAACAGTGCCTAATTAATAAAGTTGATATACTTGAACAAAACCACAAGGAAAGTTAGCTTTTTCAACCATTTATTCTAGAGAAATATCAATAGATGTGATATTCTTCTGTGGGAAAAGTAAGTACACCCTTGGCCTCAGAAGCTAGTATTGCCCCATTTAGCAGAAATAACTTCTTGTAGGCGTTTTGCATAATTGTCCTCCAGGCTTGCTGGATTTTTTTACCACTCCTCCATGCAATATATTTTCAGTTGCAAGATGTTTGAGGATTTTCTTGCATGTGCTGCCAGTTTCAAATCCCCCCACAACATTTCAATGGGATTCAAATCCAGGCTTTGATGAGGCCATTCCATAACCCACCATTTCTTCTTTTTGTGAGATTCCTTGGTGGATTTGATAGTGTGCTTAGGATCATTATCCTGTTGAAAGGTGCACTTTCATTTAAACTTTCTGACAGATGCTCTCACATCACATATCTTCAAACACTCTTTGATATGATGCAGAATTCATAGGTGAATCAATTAATGCAAGCTGTCCAGTGGTTGAAGCAATGAAGCAACCCCAAACCATAACATTTCCACCACCATTTCAAAGTTGGTATGAGGTGCTTCTCCTGAAAAGCTGTCTTCACCAAACATGTCTGCTGTTACTGTGGCCAAACAACTCTATCTTTGATTCGTCTGTCCAGAGCACATTATTCCAAAAGGCCTGGTCTTTGCCTACAGGGGCCTCCACTACTATTGGCACCCTTGGTAAATATGAGCAAAGAAGGCCGTTAAAATTGTCTTTATTGTTTAACCTTTTGATATTTTGTTTAAAAAATCATTTAAAAAATACTCTGCTCCCATGAATATCAAACAATTGCAAACAAAACACAGGTTTATCTAAATTAAATATTTTTGTTAAATATAGGTGTACAACAATTATTGGCACCCCTTTAGTCAATACTTTGTGCTACCTCCCTTTGCCAAGATAACAGCTCTGAGTCTTCTCCTATAATGCCTGATGAGGTTGGAGAATACATGGCAAGGGATCTGAGACCATTCCTCCATACAGAATCCCTCCAGATCCTTCCAATTCCGAGGTCCACGCTGGTGACTGGGATGGCCATGGCAGGACCTCGATTTTGTGGTCAGTAAACCATTTTTGTGTTGATTTTGATGTATGTTTTGGATCATTGTCCTGCTGGAAGATCCAACCACGGCCCATTTTAAGCTTTCTGGCAGAGGCAGTCAGGTTTTCATTTAATATCTATTGATGTCATGTTTCCTAACAAAATGTCCAGGTACTCTGGCAGAAAAACAGACCTGAAACATTCCAGAACCACCACCATATTTAACTATGGACATGAGGTACTTTTCCATATGGCTACCTCTCTGTGTGCGCCAAAACCACCTCTGGTGTTTATTGACAAAAAGCTCTATTTTGGTTTCATATGACCATTGAACTCGATCCCATTTGAAGTTACAGTAGTGTCTGGCAAACTGAAGACACTTGAGTTTGTTTTTGAATGAGAGTAGAGGCTTTTTGTGGTGATGTAGGTGACTTCAGATTGTAGTTTTGGAGACTTTCTGACCCCAAGAAGCAACTAATTTCTGCAATTCTCCAGCTGTGATCCTTGGAGATTTTTTGGCCACTCGAACCATCCTCTTCCCAGTGCATTGAGACAATATAGACACGCGTCCAATTCCAGGTTGATTCATAACATTTCCAGTTGACTGGAACTTCTTAATTATTGTCCTGATGGTGGAAATGAGCATTTTCAATGCTTGTGTTATTTTCTTATAGCCACTTCCCATTTTGTGAAGCTCAACAACCTTTTGCTGCACATCACAGCTATATTCCTTGGTCTTACCCATTGTTATGAATTACTAATGGAATTTGGCCTATGTGTTACCTCATATTTATATCCTTGTGAAACAGGAAGTCATGATTGAACAATTTCCTGTTCCTAGTCAGCCAGGTGTACTAAAAAAAATTAAAATATCAGTTGGAATATACTTTAAATATGTTTTTCTCATATGAATTCATAGGGGTGCCCATAATTGTTAATCTATCTTTAACAAAGTTTTTTTTTTTGATAAACCTGTTTGCAATTTTTTGATATCCATGACAGCAGAGTATTTTTGTGAATTTTTTGAAGAAAAGATCAAACGGTTAAACAATAAAGACAAATTCTACACAGCCTTCTTTACTCATATTTACTAAGGGTACCAACATTAGTGGAGGGCACTGTACATGCTCACTGGCAAGCTGTAGTCTTGCAAAAGCTTTTTCCTGGCACGTCTCACATGCAGGTCAATTTTGTGCAATCTCTTTCTGATTGTAGAAGCATACACTTTAACGCCAACAGTTGCAAGACTTACTAGCAGATCCTGTGATGAAATTTTGGTGTTCTTGGAGACTTCTTTTTGGATCAGATGGTCTGCTCTTGGGCTGAATTTGCAGGGACGGCCAGTCCTGGACAAATTTGCAGTTGTTTGAAAGCTGCAGTATTTATAGATGATTTCTCTTACAGTGGAATGATGTATTTCAAATAATTTGGAGATCTTTTTAAATCCCTTGCCAGACTCATAGGCATCCACAACCTTTTTTTTTTAAGGCCTCTTTAGATCTTGGCATGATGACACCACACACCTCAATAACAAAGGGAACACCAGACATTGAATATGAGAGGGGTGTAAATACTCTCTCTCTCTCTCTCTCTCTCTCTATATATATATATATATAATGCTGAGAATAATAATATGTGAGAATAAAGTCAGTGCAGTTTCACCATCTAAACCCAAAATGTTGAGATGTAGAGGCAGCACAACAGAATGATTGAAGCAATTCCAAGGTCGATATTTCCAGAATTGCCGCATTCATTCTTAAGACCTTCACTTTCACAGTTATGATCCTCACAATCGTTGTTCTCCCAGATCCGTATCTAACATCCTGGAATCAAATTTCCAGTTGTTTCTATCTATGTGAAACGAGAAGTGGAAATGAGCCGATTGGCATTAGCAAGCAGTGGCACTTGCCGACTGGCGCCTCTGAGAAAATATTAATGAAACCGTGAAACCTGAGTAACAAATCACAGAGTGTGTGACCTGTGTGAGTTCTCGTTCCCCGCTGCATCAGGATTTAGATCCTCTCGCCAAGCAGATTTACTGTGAGTCTATTCGCAGTCGTGCTCGCGCATGTAGGTGATAAAGCAGAAAGATTCAGGGGTTCGTTTACAACAAGAAAAAAGACGGCGCATAATAATGCCAAATGCCTGGGCTGCTCCACTGTGATGAATCTGAGAGGCCATGCCCTTTCGGAGACAGAGGGAGATTCTGCAACGTCGTTCTCCAATTGATTTTTTTCCCCTGTGTAGGAAATGGAAAATGGAGTGAAGACCAAGTGGATTTGGACAAGTAAATGGAAATAGAAAATCACTCCATTTATCCTTTGCATGCATGAATTGTTGAGAATCACTTTGGTAGAGAGGACGGGGAGAAATGTGTGAATAAGGGGAGACATGCTTTGGTTCTGTGGATATTACTGTGAAAATGAGTGCAGCTCTGTAGCAAACGAGACAGCACTATATTGTACATTTGCACCAGGAGTAAAAGTGTCTGACACCACATTTACACCTTCTCATTTCACGGGTCTTGTGTCCGGACGTTTTGCTGATAATATTGTAACCACATGCATTTACACTCACAGTCAAATCTGTCTCTGTGGAACCAGACTGTACAGTTGAGGCTAAAACTTTGACTCAGTTTTTCATAACTCTACACATGTTCATGTTAACATACAGTACCTTTTAAGTCAGTTAGGAATTTTTGCCCATTCCTCCTGACATAATTGGTGTAACTGGTTTGTGGGCCTCCTTGCTTGTTTTTTAGTTTACTCCACAAACTTTCTATAGGATTCATGTCAAGGCTTTATGATGACCCTCCAATGCTTTCACTTTGTTGTCTTTAAGCCATTTTGTTACAACTTTGGAGGAATGCTTAGGATGCCTAGGTTTTAACTTTCTGGCCTGGCTGATGTCTAGAAATGTTGCGTAGTTTTTGCTTCCTCATGATCCCATCTATTTTATTAAGTACACCAATCCCTTTTCCAGCAAAACACCCCTACAATATGATGCTGCCACCCACATGCTTCACAGTTGGGATGGTATACTTCGGATTCGAATTTGTGCCTCCTTACTGAATGGTCTTTGTGGTCCCAAGAGTTTTATATTAGCATACAACTGTGTGTACAGATGCTCGTGGTACTTTCAGTTGTTTGGAACCGGACTTGTCGAGTTCCCCACTGGAGGTCTTGCCTGAATTGCTTGGATTTTCGTATGGTATCAAGGGCACAAATACACTGTCTTTGTGTAGGGTCTTTTACAGCCTTTTTTTCTGACAATTGGCCAGTCAAAAGCTTTGAAAAATTATTACCTCAATTTCTGGAATCTTCTAGACTGTGTATAGGAACAGTCAACTTGGTGTATGTAAACCTGCGACCCACTGGAATTCTGATATAGTGAATTAAAGCTGAAATAAATCTGTCTCTAATCGATCGTTGTAAAATTACTTCCGATGTGAATGGTAGATGCTCTAATTGACTTGCCAAAAGAAATGTATGCTAACATAAAATGTGTGGAAAAACTGAGACTGAATATTTACAGCCTAGGTGTATGTGTTTGGCCCCAGTTTTATTTTATTACTGTTGGGGTTATGTTATAACATTTACACAGATTTCCCTTGGGATTAATAACATTTTTATCTATCTATCTATCTATCTATCGAAAAGGTGATTACATTGTTAATTAAGTATATGATAGTAATTAACTGCCAAAATTTCATTAATAGGATCATGGATTAGAATTGTTACAGGGAACAAAAACAAAAAAGAACAAAACTTTTCATTGTATGTAATCAAAAACACGAACAAAATCATTATAAGTTGTTCCAGATTGAAAACTTTACTTTTAAAAGGTGTTTAAGCGGTTCATAACATTATTTTTCCACTTCAGAGAGATTTCAAGGACGTATAGGCTAAACTGGGACATTTTCCCAATAACCCTAAATTCCTTTCCAGAGTGAATCACTTCCTGCATGCCTGGCTACAGGAAGATATGATATTTGACAGCCACTATGTCCTGGTTATCAAATATGGGGAAAGGGAAAGAAACTCTGTGTAGAAAGTATTTTTCCTATGATTCTGTAAGAAAGAACTTACAGTGCAAAGTTGAAAGATGAACTGAACATGTTGAAAATATACACTCACGGGACACTTTTTTAGGAACACTTGTACACCTACTCATTCATGTAATTATCTAATCAGCCAATTGTGTGGTCGCAGTGCAATGCATAAAATAATTCAGATACAGGCCGGCAGATTCGGCTAATGTTCACATCAACCATCAGAAAGGGGGAAAATATGATATCAGTGATTTTGACTGTGGTATAGTTAATGGTGCCAGACGGGCTGGTTTGAGTATTTCTATAACTGATCGGCTCTCCTCAGATTTTCACACACAACTGTCTCTAGAGTTTACTCAGAATGGTGCAGTAAAGAAAAAACATTAGAGAACGGGAGTTCTGTGGACGGAAATGCCTTGTTGATGAGAGCGGTCAATGGAGAACAGCCAGACTGGTTCGAGTTGACGGAAAGACTGCAGTAGCTCAGATAACCACTCAGTTGGTGTGAGAAGAAAAACATCTCAGAATACATCAAACCTTGAGGAAGATGTGCTGCAACAGTAGAAGACCATGTCTGGTTTCACTTCTGTCAGCAAAGACCAGAAAGTTGAGGCTGCAGTGGGCACAGGTTCACCAAAACAAGACAGCTGAAGTCTGGAAAAATGTAGCCTGGTCTGATGAATCTTAATACCAATCAATCAATGAATCAGTGAATGCTTGAATACAGCCTATTTGTGCATTGTTGCTGACCATGTGCATCCCTTTATTGACACAATTTACCCATCTTCTAATGGCTACTTCCAGCATGATAATGCACAGTCGTCTCAAACTGGTTTTCATGAACAAGACGATGAGTTCAGTGTTCTTCAGTGATGGGATCTGAATCCAATAGAATGCCGTTGTGATGTGGTTGAACCGGAGATTCACAGCACAAAAGTGCACCTGAAAACTCTGCAGGAACTGCATGATGCAATCATGTCAACATGAACCGGAATCTCAAAGGAATGTTTCCAACATCTTGTGGAATCCACGCCACAACGAACCGAGGCTGTTTTGAGAGCAAAGGGAGGCCTTGCCCAGTATTAGCATAGTGTTTGTTATAAAATGCTCAGTGACTATATGTTTCTGTTTAAATGCATTTTTTTGGTTTTGTTTATACCCTAGGCTTCCTATAAGCAGAGTAAGATATCATATGTAAACCATGTTATTAATCATTCTTTTATTTCATTCTAACCAGTTTTTAACTAAAGCGGGGTGTGTGGAGCAGTGAAGTAGGAATGGAAAAATAACCAAAATGAAAAATGAATGGTTTCACAAATGCATCTCAGACTAATAGTTTGAGTGATAGGACGTAAGTCAGCTTTAAGTGGACGTGTTTCTATTTGCGTTTTACATGGATAATCCCTATTTAGATCAGGATCTGCTACTTAAAACAAATCCAGGTGTAAATGGGTTCGGAGTGTCTCTTTCCACCCATTCCCTTTTTTCTTGTCTCTGTCCCCACCCCCCCCCCCCCTTTTTAATCTCCTCTCTCATTGCCTCAGCGCCTTTGTCTTATCTGATGACTTCATTATTAAGGAGCAGAAACAGCAGGCACTCCTTCACAGCCACTCCTTGTCTCACACACAACACTGAATTCACATAGTCTACGTCTGGGTGTTTATTAATGCGTGTTTGTGTGCACTCTATTTACTCATTTATTCATCCATCTGTTTATTTGCTAATTAGCCTCAGTTGGCGTTAGGAGGTAAGCTCTTCGGACACGATGCTCCCTTTTTTGTGGGCAGTGCTTGAGAAAATCATCAGCATTGTGAGGGAAATCACATTAAGAGCCAAAAATAACAGCCATAGTGCTTCTTAACAAGCCCGACAGCAAGGACTGAGACCACAGTGATAGCGATGCACTAAAATAACTCAAATAATGCAGAATTCCATGCATGTAATTGCAAACATAAATACTTAAAGCCAGGTATTATTGGCCATTTGTGGTATTATTGGCCATTTCTGCGACCAAACAAATGAGTAAACCCCAAAAATATCATCTAAATGCCATTTCATTACACTTCTCCAGCCCCGTTTTAATATCGGGAGAATAACTCTACACCGCTTTGTGTGCTTTTCTCTCTCCTCACCAGAGAAGGTCTCCCATGGCAACACATCACTGTTTGGTGTGCTCTGATTGGTGGGTCTGAAGTCACGAGCCGAGACAAAACACATACTCAGTGTCGGGAGTGTGCGAGTGAACAGGACTCAAAGAGACATGTCATGCTGTGGCTGAAGAGGAACATGACTAGTTTAGGTTCACTTCAGCTAAATAGTGTTCTCTCCGGCTGAATCGGTACTAGAAAGTGAAAGCGAGCCACCTGTGGAATTGAAAAAGGTTGTATTAATATCATATTTCATCGCTTTGAGCCACTATTCTGCAAAGTTTTGGACTTTTTCACTTCATCATTAAGTAGCGTTGAATATTTGAGAATTTATTGGGTGCAAAACCAGCGTCAGCTCCTGTTGACAATGAATTATTGAAAGGTGTAATTGATTTTCCATGGCATTAAAAAGGTTTGCGACTGACAGTGACAAAGTGTGTAGAGGATTTTGCAACATTGGAGGCAACAAAAAGAAGAATGCTGTTTGAAAAGCATATTGCCTTATGATTTGCCCTTGACAGAGAAAAGGTATGCGTCTGAAGAGAGTAACCCTGTCACATTGTCACAAATCCACCCAGTCGCATAGAAAAATGATGAAATACAACAGATGGCCATTGGCACTATGTTCTTCTTTTGGTAGATTTTATCCTTTTACTCTTTGGTATTGATTTTTGGCCTTTTCTGAGGAAGGTTTTAGGCCAATAAAGCATCATTGTATATCTCTTACAGACCAACAGACCAACTGTCGGCATAGATTCTGAGATTCAACACAAATACCACAACTCCAGAAGATTCACTTCCTACATTGACTGAGATGTTGAAATTTATCATAGGCGAAGGGCTTTTAATTGCTAATGAGTTTCAACAAACCACTCCACTAATGTGTAAAGCTGTTTAACAATTTACCCATCTGTTTAACATAACTAAGCTGTTTAACATAACTATGTGGCTGAGTGGTTAGCACGTTCGCCTCACGACTCCAGGGTTGGGGGTTCGATTCCCACCGTGGTCCTGTGTGTGCGGAGTTTGCATGTTCTCCCCTCCGGCTGATTGGTGTGTCTAAAGTGTCTGTAGTGTATGAATGGGTGTGTGAGTGTGTATGTGATTGTGATCTGCGATGGATTGGCACCCTGTCCAGGGTGTTCCCCGCCTTGTGCCCGATGCTCCCTGGGATAGGCTCCAGGTTCCCCCGTGACCCTGAAGAGGATAAGCAGTATAGAGGATGGATGGATAACTATAGAAGAAATGCACATTTGTGTGAGAGAGTCAGTGTGACAGAACCTTCAGCACATGGGCTCCTTGTTCTTAAGGATTATACACACTTCATAGTTGTTTGATTTCGCTATTTTTAACATATATGACTTCAATCACAGGCTAATTAGCAAGCTTGCTATGAACTGATTTAGGTGTGCTAGAGTAGGAACACTAAAAAGTGCAGTGCATAGGCTTCCAGTGACATTTAATGCAATGACTTTTATGCTACTATATATATATATATATATACATCAGAATGGGGAAAAAAAGGTGATGTTTTTGGTGCCAGACAGGCTAGATTGAGTATTTCAGAAGCTGTTGATCTCCTAAGGTTTTGACACACCACAGTAGTTAGAGTTTATGCAGAATGGTGTGTGTGTGGGTGTTTGTGGCATCTAGTAAGCAACAGCTCTGCAGGAAGATTCTACGGTAACGCAAATACCCAATCTTTACTGCTGAGCAGACAAGCTGAGTGTTGAGGTCAACGATCTGCAATAGCATAAGACCACATTGGGTTCCACTCCTGTCAGTCAATAATAGGAATCTGAGGCTACAGTTGAGGAGTGGAAAAAGGCCAGATGATGGAGAATTGCTGATCCTTCAGTGTATTTTTTTTCGCACCTTTCTGTATAAACTCTAGAGACTGTTGTGTATGAAAATCCCAGAAGATCAGCATTTTCGGAAATACTCAAACCAGCCCAACAACTATGCCACGATCAAATTCATAATCACATTTTTCCCCATTCTGATGTTTGATGTGAACATTAACTGAAGCTCTTGACCTGTATCTCCATGATATTAGGTATTGCTCTGTTGCCACATGATTAGCTAATTGTATAATTGTATGTAACAAAAATATTTATGTTAGGATATTAATAGTGAAACAATCACATTTTTCATTTTAAATGTGTTACAAATATGTATTATTTAACTTGCCTCTACAGATTTAATCACATTTTCCGCTGGATTTTTTTGGAGTCTCTGGCATTTTATTTCCTTTTATCCCCCTAGGTCATATATTTTATTCCTGAATAAAGTGTTTCAGTGTTGCAATTGGTATTTCTAAACACTTTTATATCGTTTTATACCCTTCTATGGTTCTGATAAAGGTCACTACGTTCTGTTTAAAAGTCTTTGTGATAGCTTTTTGGATTCCATTGACTTTTAAATTCTCATAGCTGCCGGAGCGTTTGAGACTGTGCCTTAAGTAAGGCAACATGTCTTGACTATTTTAAGTCATATGATACCTTAGTGAGTCAGATAAGTTTATTAATGTAATAATTAGTCTTTTTTTTCCATTGATTTCCTTGGCAGTTTTATTTCATGGAACGATCACTTGTCAGACAGTCGCAGTGGATGCTATTATCTAGGTGGAATTTATTAATTATAGCTATCTTACCTGGTCTCGCATACTAAAGCAGCTTGTATTGACGTACACCACAGGCTTTTTTCTTAATCTTGAAGCAAAGATCTGGTACAGAAATGACTTACTAATCTTGCCTAACAAACTGATTTTGTTAGTTTCCACTGACTTTGACTGACAACCTTCCCATGAAGTAAAACTGGCTGGTTGGTTATTTGTGTAACTAGCGGACGTTTCTTTTTTTGCCAAGTATATATATATATATAGTATCCTTTGCTCCTCTACAAAAGACAGCTTAAGAAGGCAAATAAAACAAGTTAAGTAACAAAAATGCTTTATGCTTTATAGTCTTGAAAATTGAATTTCTGCAACTATATATTTTAGACAGGTTATTTGAATAGAGCTTAAAACAAACCCAAGGTTTAGTCCCAGGCTCAGATAGCTCTTCAGCCTTCTTATGAGCACGCAGCTCACGGTGCCTGATGTCTCGCAGCTCTAGAGAGGCAGCAGTGATTGATGGTGTTGATAGTGTGTAGTGAAGTGCCCTGCATGTACAGTGGTGTCCCAGCGCACAGCAGCTCTGTCTCCATCCTGCATCCTGCAGTCTGCCTTCAGGTTCACCTTCAGCTGTGTCCCCGTTATTCGCAATAAAACTCAGGAACAAATTGTGGGGACATGGAATTGTGTAATCATGTAATCTAACAGAATATGGTTCATGTCCATGTATAATGTTTGGACTTGTACCTGTGTGTGTGTGTGTGTGTGTGTGTGTTTTTAATCTCAGTCAGTTCTGAGTGTGGAAAATGCCTTGTCACCTCTCATTAGCAGAAGGATAACAAGAAGCGACGTGGTAATTTCTGAATGTCTTTAAAAGACTTGTAGCCTGTCAGCTGTGGAGTTGCCAGAGATCTGTGTGTGTGTGTGTGTGTGTGTGTGTGTCCTCACTATGAGATGTTGTGTGTCTGTGTGTGACACACATATGAACGGTGACCTTGTATGCTGAGGGTAAGATGAAGGAAGGATAATGTGGATATCTTGCCCTCTTGGTATCCAGACTCATCTTTTCATGTGGAAATGCCCTTTTCTGAAGTTTTTAACACTCTCTCTCTCTCTCTCTCTCTCTCTCTCTCTCTCTCTTTTCTACTCTACAGTGGCGACCTTTCCTGCCAGGCCTGAAATATGAGGTCATTGATTCTGCATACATCTCCCTGTACACAGGTAAGCTCCTCTGGGTACACACACACACACACACACACACACACGCACTTCAAACCTCAAACTACTTGATCAGCTGTTACACCATCTCCGTCACATGACTCCGTGCGACTCCTCATTGGTCATGCCTTTCATTTCTGTACTAGCTCAGAGGTGCTCAGGGAACTGGCACTGCATGTTCTCAGGATGGTGATAGATCAGATTTCTCAAATATAACACGATTCCCCTCTTAGGCAGGGTTTGATTTGACAGTAGATGCCATCAGTGGTTAGGGACTAAGGTAGTGGAGTCATAATTCTTTCATTAATGATAACAATGTGGGAAAAGTAGCACTCGGTTTATATGCTATTATACCACAGCAGTGCCGCTTAATTCTCTAATTATTCAGTAGAGCAGGCTGTCATTAAAATTGCAGGTTTATATTAATGCGCTTGTTTAAATATGTTATTGTTTCAAAAAATGATACAAAAATGTATCATCATTGATATGTTGAGCTTTTCTCTAATGAGAAAATATGGAAGGAGTCTCCAGTGTCCGCACTTCATGAGAGTCAGGAAGTTTTCCTTCATGGGAAAGGCATCATGACGGAGGACTTCACTCTTTCTGGTTTCTTGCTTATTATTGCTGTTGAATAAGTAAGTGATAATCCAAAGCTAGATGTGCATGATTGTAATGCATGACGTGGTGAGGGTGGTTTCCTCCACGGAGTGCATAAAATGGTGTAACACACACCTAGCTGTGGATTATCCCACTTTTACCAGGGTCACTTGCCAGCATTGAGAAGCTAAAGCTGTCATTGATGTTTGCAGTGCAAAATTTGACTGAAAAGTTTTAAAAAAATGGTAAATTTTTGTCGGTTATTTTATATACAGGTCGTTAGAGCTAGAATTCCACATGCTCTAATCATACACAGAGATATTGTGCAATAAGATTACATTTATTTGAATGAATTATAATAAATAGTTATTAGAGAGAGAGAGATGCGCGTGTGAATTACCTGTGTCTGTGCCGCGTCTCTACTAATAATGAAGCTGTGAGTTGGACTACTCTGTGTTACTGTAACTGAATGTTACTATGGTTACAGTCAGTCGTTTATAGGCAGCGCATTAATTTAGAACGGTGATTAAACTGACCGGAACTACCTGTGCTTTCAACGGTGAACACACACTTTCCAGCCAATCAGAATCGAGTATTCAGACAGACCATGGTATAAGAGGAATTAAACATTTGACATGATGATATGGGACATGGTGTTATAGGAAAACAATGAATTTCTGTGAGGTAACAATAACTACTCTTTGCATCGAGCCACATCACACCACCCCATTGTTGATAATATTCCTATAATAGCACTGTCTGTTATATTTTATTATTTACGTATATGGGGTTAGCAATGTTAATCTTATGGAAATGTGGTTAAAACAGGTTTTGATAGCTGGCTCTGTCTTAAGGGTTTAATTTAACTACAAAGTGAACAAATCAGATGTTAATCAATACTGTTTCATATTTAATAGACTTACTGTATGAAGGATCGTTAGCTTAGAGATGACAGTTTCATCTGGCTATGCAAACTGTTTTATGGAGCAATCAAATGACTAAGAATCAGATACTAGAGATGCATCAATACTAAATTTCTCAGCCGATACCGATAACCGATTATTCAGAGTGATATCGGCCGATACTTCTGTTTTATACCTTCTTTAAATTAATAATCGTTAATTCCACAATTCTGAAAGAAATGCAAATAAAAACTTTATTCTCTCCATTTCAACAAGTTGTTTCACAGTAACTGGTCTCATAAACAGAAAACACATTACTCAAATTAACATTAACACATGAACTAAATTCTGAAGATTAAAGTAAGATTTCTTAACTTATTGAAGGTTATTAATTCATATTAACATTGACTGAATTCTAAACAAACCTCCTGTTAATCTCACATTCACTCACCACAAACAAAAGTATTTCTGCTTCATCACTGAACATCAAACTGATAATATGTAATATTATTTTTATATATATATATATTAACATTAACTGGATATGAAATATACTACTCTACAAATATATTTTTCTGTGCAATATATATACTTTTTTGTTAACTCATCTTCATTTAAATCTTTCAACATTGTACTGGCCCTTTAATTCAGCTCGAGCAGCGCGGCAAAAAAAAAAAAATTTGACTCGACACCGAATCTCCGGCTTCACTGCTGTAGCGTCTGGTGTAAAATTTTATCAGTGCAGAGATTACAGAGATTACTAACTGCAGTTTTGTCATCATTCCACACAACAGACATCTTCTTTACACACAGCACGGAATCCAAGTGTTTTCCCGCCCTCTTTTGATTGACAGGATATAATCGGCCCTGATCACCGGATGTTTTTAAACTTTCGGCCGATGGCCGTGACAAATTGCCTTTATCGGCCGATACTGATTATTGGCTGATACATCGGTGCATCTCTATCAGACAGAATATCTGATTTGTAGGTATTCCCATTGGATGAATCTGGAGGTGCAGTAATGGAGAGAGTAATGTTCCTGGTTCAGTCCTGAGCTTTTTAAAAAAATGTTTTATATATGTATTTTTATTCTTATTATTAGTTATTATCTTTACTATTATTGCATAATTATAAAAAGGGGTAATGTAAGAAAGGCCTTTTGTCATTTCACATCTTCTTGACCTAACAGCCTGCACTTCACCTAATAGGCCTGTAGGTGGCACTTGGACGTCGTTTAACCAACTATGGTAGTTTCATCAAATGTTAAATCAATACAAGATGCATTAAGTTTGAGTAACTTGAATAGGACTTACCATCAATGCGACTTACAAATATGCAAATTCATCGGTCCATTCAGACTGGAAAGAATAATATTCGTTGTATTTTCTTTTTTTTTAACTATTTCACCTTTGTTATGTAGTTTTCAACTGATTTATGAATTTGACCGAGAAATTACTGCTCTGCTTCACATTGTCCAGTGAAATTTGCACTTGTTGTGCCACAGGTTTGTGTATACATGACAAACGGGCATCGATTATGAATTATGTAATATTTTAAAATATGTTATATGTAGAGTTTTAATTGAATTGACACGCTAGCTTTCGTGATTCCTTTTTTCCCCTGCCGTTCAGCCATAGCCAATCACTGAAAGAGCTATATATGACTCGCGAGCCATAGGTTCCCGACCCCTGATCTATGGTTTCCTCTGACTTCTCAAAAACTTTGCAGTTGATGGATTGGCTATGATCATTTGCCCCTAGATATTTATCTGTGTGTTGTCTTGTGATGGACTGGCATCCCATTCAGGGTGTATTCCCGCCTGCACCCAGCGTTCTTGGGATTGGATCCGGATTCATTTTTACCAGGATAAAGCGTTTAGTGAAAGTGAGTGAGTGTACCGGGAGATTTTCATGCCAATCCTGTCTGTAAATGAAAACTCCGTTTCCCAGAATCCTCCACTACAACTCTGTCTGATCCGGAACATAACCCACTGCCTTGCTTTCATTTCCTGGACTTCTAATCACACACACTTGTTTCAGATCATCAGTTTACTACATATGCATAGTTCATCACTAGCCAATGTTAACAAGCCTTTATTTTAGTGTGCGCATTATTCGTTTTTTGACCTTGACGGATTGTTGAGTTTGCTCTATCTAGTTTACTACATTTGTTGATCATCTGAACCCTGGCATGTATTTTACTTTGACTTTGTCTCTCTTTGTCCTTTTGTATTGGTCTGCTTTGCCATTAAACCTGCATTTGCATCCATTCAGGACAAAGATCCAACCTTCAAAAAACTGGTCGAATAGAGGACACAAGGTAGCGACTATAACATTTGTGGATTTTCTTGGAAGAGAAAGAAATTAGTGTGAACAGTGACAGAGTTAATGAGGCAGCAATTTTGACTTTTTAATATTTGAGGATTGCCTTTATATTTAATGATGCTGTCTTCCATTTGTAAGCTAGATTTTTAGAGTTTTTTCAGAGATTATTAGTTTCCCATGGATGGTTGGGACAATTTCGTATTTCAGAGGTGCTGCTTCTATCCCAAAATTCTATCCTCAAGGGAATTTTGTTTTGACAGCTGCTGCTGCTGCACACAGTGTTTATTCATTTTGATGTGTGTATCTGAACAATGTTTAATTACTTCTAGCAATCATGAAATAATAGATGTGTCAGACAGAAGAGTCTTTCTTTTCATCACTTCATCTCCATACTGTCTTCACTAGGGGCTCATTAGAAGGAAAAATAAAGTTCATCATAAGAAGGCATCCCACAAGCTGATTAAATCACATTTTTATATCATTTCAGAGCCAAAAATCTCAGTTTCTAGATGACTGACATCCATGAAATTTTAGATGTTCATTCTTATTCTTATTTCGAAGAACATTACAAGAACTTTCGATATATTGATAGATGTCGAATTCCCGTTAGCTTGTATAATAATAACATGTTGTATAACAGCAAGTGGCAAACAGTGAAGAAGTGATATTCCAACAAACTGTTCTGTAAAAGTCTGGAGAGTAAAATAAACACCGAAATGACTAGATTTTTTTTAGGCAAATTTAATTTAGCCTTACAATTCAAATACAAGAAAAATTCATGTAGAAATATTAGCAGTTAACTGGCAGAGATTGAGTGTTGCATTGTTGTAGAAAAATAGCCCTATTCACCTGTAGTGTCTCGGCTTAAACATGGAATTAAAGTTCCTCAAGTGAGTTATCGTCAGACACTTAAACAGACATCATTTTGTCATACACAGATCTCCTCAGACTGCAGGTCTTAAGTGTCATTCATGTCGTTGCTATGGGAATGAAACTCTGGCCGCTGTGTATGAAATTGTTTCTTTCCTCAAGTTCCTGTTTAATTCTCTTTTGGTCATTGCCCTCGGAAGCTTGATGGACTTGCACTAGTCTCTAAATATTGTGAGACTCTTAAATCATTCATTTTTCAGTTTGCTTTGTATTTATGCCTCAATTTCCACAGTGGTTTGATGGAGGTGGGAGAAAGGGATTGTGGGACATAGGTTGCTTAGCAACCACAGCCAGCAGAAGCCCAAGTTTTCCATTTGCTTAACCATTTCCTCTCCAGAGGCACACAGCAGCTTTTGAAATTTATCAAACAAATATGATTTTCTTGCCAGAGCACGGAATACTTAGGAACTCCTTCGTACGCCTGCTTGTCCACCTCACTCATCGTTTTATTACCATCAGCCTCTATGTCCATTTCTCATCCATTCTGTTCCGGCTGCTTTATGGTCCCTTAACCTGAAGTCAAATATGGCTGTGATGATCAGTTCAAGCTATTCAGTGACCCTGAATCCCCCCAGATGGAAATAGGAAACGCTCTCATTATGCTAAATGATGCTTTTAATCAAATCACTATAGCCAGGATCTGCTGCAGTTTCCCCATCACACAATAGCTATAATGGCTAACATGATTCCTCCGTGATGCATGGCCTGTCAATGCACAGTTTTAGCCTCTATTTATAAAAATGAGTGTCTGATGTGCTTAGGAGAGAGGCTGTTAACTACACAAAGGTTTAAACCTATCAAACATCATCATTCAGCTTGCACCACTGAGACAGATAGAGAAAACGTCATCCTTCCTGCTCAGTGAAAGCCTGTGCTGTTGTACTGTCAATGTTTCAATTAGTTTACATTTTTATATCATTTCAGGTTTTATTTTTAGTTTTTGCATTTTCTGTTTTATTATTACAGGTGTTTCATTTAGTGTATATGTCTTAGTTGTAGTCTCCATTATTTGATTTCTGGGGACAAATTGAAAGTTTTTTTTGTTTTTGGTGTATGCATGCAATACATTACGCTAGAGCTCACCTGAACACAAATGTTCCACAGAAAGGGAAATGTTTTTGCTTATTTCATTATCTTATTACATTTATTTATTTATTTTTAAAATATATGGTCCTTGGGCATGCTGCACGCAAACTGGGTCTTGAAAATATTCCATACAGCTCAATTACTAATCTTGATGTTATTGCAATCTTGTTGTTATAACCAGTTTTTGGTCTCCATTAATATTCTTGATGCAAAAATGATTCGATATAATAATGTAGTTCCTTACCATAGTGAACTAAATGTTAAATGATGGCCTAAAAAAGTATCCGGTTAAGAATGAGAGAAGAGTTGTTTAGGCTGGTGAGAGCACATGATCAATAAACACTTCACTTCTTAACATCCTGGTCAGGTTTGCGATGGATCTGGAGTTTATCCCAGTGACACTCTGGATAGGATGCCAGTCCATCATAGGGCACCATGCACACACATTCACACCTAGGGGTAACATTGAATCGCCAGTTCACCTACCAACATGTTTTATGGGAGGTGGGAGGAAACCAAAGAATCCTGAGGAAACCATTCCAGAAACCCTTGTATGGATTGGAAGAACATCCGAAAGTACAGAGAGACAGAAACCCGAGCTCAAGATCAAACTGGCAACGCTGAAGCTGCGAGGCAGCAACACTACCCACCGTGCCACAGACTATTATGTGCTTCATAGTCTTCCCAATTAGTGGTGCATGGTGGCTTAGTGGTTAGCACGTTTGCCTCGCACCTTCCGGGTTGGGAGTTACAATTCCCACCTCTGCCCTGTTTGCTCTGAGTTTGCATGTTCTCCCTGTGCTTCAGGGGTTTCCTCCGGGTACTCCAGTTTCCTCCTCCAGTCCAAAGATATGCGTTGTAAGTAGATTGGCCTCTCTAAAATGTCCATAGTGTGTGAATGTGTGCACAGCCCCATCAAGGGATTCCCCCACCTTGTGCCCAAGTGGTCCCCTGGGATTGTCTCCAGGCTCCCCCATGAACCTGTGTAGGATAAACAGTACAAAAAATGGATGGATGGATGGATGGATGGATGGTCTTCCCAATTGGCAAACAAGCTGCAGTTGCCTTGTTGAGATAAATCTTGTGCATTGTGCAAACTTTTGTGTGCTATCTGAAGGAGTTTTATAGAGCTTTAGCCAAATCAACTACTCATCTCACCTCGGTAGGCCTGATTATTCCAATTCCTAGCTCTGCTAATGAGAGGAGAGGCTCTACCTCCTCAGTTGTCCTGTTCAGATTTGGTAAATAATGCTGACAAATGTAATGCTCCCTTTGAATTCCCTATGCATTCACTGATTTATCTTTCCTTTTAATTACATCCTCCAATTAGACAGCAAAGTGTCACACACATAAATCAGATGTCCTAAGAGAGCTGGGATGGATGATGGATGTTGGGATGGATGAATGGATGAACGCATGGCTGGGCTGATTGATGCTTGTGATTAAAACCCACACTCTTTCTGATTAAAAGTATGAAGGAAGCAGAGTTTGTTCAGCAAGCAACAGGTAATCGATCACTCTTTCAATCGTTAAGGCACAAATTATTAAAATTAAATTGCCTACATGAGCCCTGGAAGCGAAGCACTCTGAAACTGAAATCTGACTAATCTGTCAGTTCCAACCAACATGAAGCGGAAGAAAACCCACAGTGATTTAGGGTCGTACTCACGCGTATTGGCGATTCACTCGAATGAAATGCATTTGAAATCCTCTCTCATCTCTCCCAAAGGACTGCACTGTGGCTGGTACTTCATGGAAAACTAAATCTATCCATTCATCGATAATGAACTAAAACAGCATGCACTGTATCCCCCTGCCCCTCTGTCTCTTTGTGAAAGATGAGAGCGGTCTGAAGATGAACGGTGTGGATCACATCCCTCAGACGCTGGCCAGCCACAGTCGACTCCCTGTGGAGACTCAGACCAGCAGGCAGCACGGCGCCGACATGCTGAAACCTGACCCTCGCGACACCTTCTTCAAGAGTGAGCCTTTATCTGACACTCTTTATCGCTTTTCCTGCTCGCTGTGTTAGTCGTGCACTGAACGGATCACATTTATGTGATGAGGTCTAAGCATTATCTCTTCTCTATTTCTGCCTCTGTGTCTCTGCAGCACCGATGATTGACCCATCTCGGCTGGAGAACGTGCTGCCACCTTGTCTGTACTCACCCACGTATGTGGTTAAAGACTTCCCCATCGCACGCTACCAAGGCCTGCAGTTCGTGAGTTCCTCACATACACGTGTACACACGGACACACATGGACCGATGAAAATTAGTGTATTAGAATGTAAATGGGAATAATGTTGTTGTGTTGTGTTTCAATGCGGTATCTGACAAACAAAGGAGCCTTTTACATGCACCTGTTGCAGTGTGCTCTCACTGATTGCCTGTGAAATGCCTGAGCAGATATTAAGCAGTGCTGCCCCTGTCTGGTCCGTACACAGCAGTGCAGATGAGATGGATTGATGATTAGCGAATATACGCATAGAAATTGCAATAAAACCATTATTCTGTAGCATTTATATTAAGCGCTGTTGAATTCTCGAATCTGAGTAGTCAGAAGGTGTTGATTCTGACATTATTGCCGGCTGTAATTCACATCACAGGTTTATATTCATGTGCTTCTTCATTATGTTATTGTTTCTATAGTAACAGCTGATTCACATGTACTTGTATAGTATAATAATAAACAGGCAAAATTCTTGTTATTTGACAAAGAAAAAAAAAAGGTTAATTGTTGATATAGTGTAGTTTGCTGTAAGAAGATGGAAGAAGTCTCCAGTGTCAGCGCTCTGTTTTTGTTTTTTTTTGTCTTATTACCTTCACGTGAGAGGGAATAAAGGGAGGATGGTGAGGGAACAACATACATAAGTTAGAACAGGAACTAACTTATCACACGGACATTCCACAACATTAAATGTAACTATGAACAGGTAAAACCATAGCACGTCGTTCATTAATAAATAAACAGTTTTAATAAACTTCTTTGGCAAATTCCTGCAGTATAAGAGGAATAAAGCTCTTCGAGGCATGCTGTTATAGGCAAAGAATCCATTTTGCATTATGGTTGCACCACACCACCCTTTTGTGTATTATTTTCCCATAACAGCACCCTCTTGTGTTTTATTCCTTCCTTAGCATATCGATATAATTCAAAGCACTGATCAGTATTATCAACCAATTCCGTTTTTCCTTTATTTGGCAACACTTAAGGGCAGTGCTCATAAGTCTGTATGACAAGCACATAAACCATACAATTCTTATACCTTATACAGCTGGTCATAAACATACAAAGCTACGCCCGATATCCAAAGCATGATTGTGCTGCGCTGAGAGACATTTTGTGCCTACATTCACATGTATCATTTGTTGTATGTCAGTCAGCATCACATGCTCACTGCATTAAATATACTGCAGCAGTGGATGCATCTGAAATGTCCTCTTCATGTCCTTTGCTGATGCTTTCTCTCATGCTGACCAGATTTGTATTGATCAGTTTTAGTTTTAAATGCATTCACTCTAGAAATGACTACAAACCTACAGCAATCTATCACAGTTTTACACAGTAGCCTGATGAATATTTGGGTTTTTTGTAACTGGAATATATTACAGTCTCTTTCTATTCTTCTGTTATACATCAGCATCCATAAAGGTGTTTTTTTTTCTTTCTTTTCCCAGAAGAAATGTTTATAGCTTTTTTCAGAAAAACAGCATTTTTTTTTCCTTTTAATAATGTGTTTGATTGTCTTCTTTCTGCAGGTGTATCTATCCTTCGTCTATCCCAATGATTTCACCCGGCTAACACACATGGAACGAGAGAACAAGTGTTTCTACCGGGAGTCGCCCATTTATCTGGAGAAGTAAGATTTGTATCAGAGATTACAAAAAAAAAAGAAAAGAATGCTTTTAAGAAGGAAAATAATTCAGGAAGCCTGTTTTAAAAAAGAATAGCCGAAATAGTTGATACATACCTCTTGAATAGGCTTGAGAGTGCGTGAAACCAGAAAGCATTAAGCATTGTAAGAGTTGTAGGAAATGTGCAGGTCATCAGTCTGCTGAGTAATGCTGACCTGTCTGAATTCAGAGTACAAACATGTAATTTAATGGTTTCTTATTTTGGGATTTTTGTTTTTCAGGTTTGGTTTCTACAAATACATGAAAATGGATGAAGAGGAGGATGACAGGCCATTCTTCTTCCCCAACCCTGACGGTGTGTGTGTGCATCTTTTTATATCTTGGTGGATACCAAATATCCCCACAAGAATAGAAATATCTGGCAGTTTTGTTCTTGTGGGAAGATTTTGTTGGGCCGCTTGAGGAAAATTGCTTTTTAAAAAAATAAAAAATTATTTAAAAGAGCCAAAATGTTTCCTTTTGGTTAATGAGGTTAAGGTTAGGGATAGATTTAGGTGCAGGCATAGCATTAATTAGCCACATGAATAACCGTCAAGGTCTTCACTACTATAGTAAGACATACACACACACACGTATGTGTGAGTGTGTGTGAACTTTATATTGAGTCAGCTCAGTGATCCAAAAACAAAATGAGCTTTATTAGAGCAGTGTTTACTCAAGGTGTTTCATTAGTTAGGGTATAGCACGCTGATATAATGGCTTAGATCCAGGAATCAAGTAGTAGAGATTGATTGTATTTTCACACACAGGAGCGCCAGTTTGCCTGGAAGAACATTCAGTGCTCCTTTATGGAAAACTGCCAGTCGAAAGGGCATTAACACACCTGTGAATCTGTGTAGTTTCACAATTCATAATAGTGCTTCTGTTGGTCTTACAGATTTTCTTGAAGAAGAGGAAGGCGTGGATCCTGAAGATGAAGAAGAGATCGTGGGCACTCCGCCATCAAAGCACGTCACACGACCCAGCCAGACGAGTCAAACCTCAAGCCCTTCTCTTAAATCAGGGTCTGTGGCAACCAGGAAGGAAAAAGGCATGCAGCTAAAAAAGACAGTACTGAGAGAACAGAAACACTACTTCCACAAGGACGAGACACTGGATAGGGATTGGAAGAAAGGGACCGGGCCAGAGGATCCTGACAGACAGCCTGAGATGGCTGAGACTAAGGACACCCAGAATGACAATGTAGTGCACGGCCGCTCTTTGTCCTGGGTTCAGAAACACAAAGAAGGAGTGAAGAGAAAGGAGCACGCCCCTAAATTGAGTCGATCCTCTCTCCTGTTCCCACAGAAATCCTCCCTCACAGCACTCACCAACCGAGCTAAGCAGCTTCTGACCAACTCCGCCCATACTGACCGTAAAGACAATACTCATCGTGATAATCCAAAACCCCACCCAAACACCAACAAGGAACGCAAGAAAGACAATAAAATCTACGTCACTAGACCTCGGTCTGGGAACGAGAAAAAAAATACTGCCTCACAGCAACCCAGAGAGGTATTCCCTGGAGTTTTCCTCTATCACAGTGGGAAAACTACCAAACTAATGAACCTTAATTCCAAGCCCAAGGTGAGAAAAAGCGTCCTCGGGGCTTCTCAGTTCCTCGTCAAACCCCCTCTTAGAGAAAACAGAGTCTATCCTTTGAGTTCAAACTCCAGCCGGCAGAGTGTGGTTCACCCGGATTCCAGCAGGGCGGTGCTCACGAGTCACACAGAAAAGAGCAAATTGGCAGCTACTCCAGTTAGTTCTATCCTTCAGCCTGCTTCTCCTGTTACTCCTCCCTCCTTTCACAACATATCTTTGGAAAACGCTCTGCCTACCGAACCTCCCCGGTTCACCTCCTACCTCCGGACCACTGAGATCACTGAGACGCAGGTGAATCGAGCAGAGATGGAGCCTGAGCAGGAGGAAGAGGGCGACCTATCAGAGTACAGCTATGAGGACATAGAGCCGCGGCCAGGTTGGGCCGAAGAGGCCATTAACTGGCAGAGGACATTTTCCGTCAACAGTATGGACTTTGAGACGTTGCGTTCTGACTGGAATGATCTGAGGTGTAACGTCTCGGGCAACCTGCAGCTACCTGAGAGCGAGGTGGTGGACGTGCTTGCGCAGTACATGGAGAAACTGAATGAGCACAATGGAGGGTGAGGGAACATATAGTTTTTGTATGTGTGTCTGGAGTCTGCATTTGGGGGAATGTATAAGCTTTTGTGATCATGCCCACTAGAATGATAATGGTGTAAAAGGCATCGTTTTCAAAAGGTAGCCTAAAACAAACACACTTCCTCTCCCTTACAGTATCTACACACTCTTGCGGATTATAAACGTGGAGAAGAGGCGCGACTCGGCGAGAGGGAACCGCTACCTGATTGAGCTGGAGCTGATGGAGAGAGGCAGGAATGTAGTGCGTCTGTCTGAATACATCTACCTCTTATTGCACCGTGGCCGGATTGAGGATAGTCTGGAGACTAGCGATGGAATGACTGGCTCACCCCCCTCCGCTCCCATCTCACCCAGACCCTCTGCCTCTTCTCAGCCGCTCACCCGCACCGGCCGTGCTACCTCACGTCCCGGGACGGTCTACGCCAAACCACTGCTCTGTCAGCCCGTCATGCTGCAGTGGAAAAGAGATGTCATGGTGCACTTTGTGGTGCCTGGTGAGTGGTGGAATTTCCAGTCGGATTTGAAACATTAGCCTAATGATAAGTATTGAACATTTTTTTCAGTAAATATATTTCCAGTGAGGCCATTCACATGAAATTTTCACCAGACTTTGGTATTAACTCAGGAAATCCGGAAATATAAAGAATTCACAACATTAAAGTCCATAAATGAAGTTATGTGTCATAAAGGGGAATGACACAAGAAAAATGTATTGAACACGCTAACTGAAATTTATTTAATACTTAGTGGAGAAGCCTTTGTATGTAATGACAGCTTCAAGACACTTCCTGTATGAAGAAATGAATATTCAGTATTCAGGTGTGATTTTGGCCCATTCTTCTAAACATATTGTCTTTAAATCTTGTTCTAATTGGATTTAAGTCAGGTGATTGACTGGGAAATTCTAACACCTTAATTTTTTATCTCTGAAACCAATTCTTTATATTTCCGGATTTCTTGAGTTAATACTGACTTCTGGTAAAAATTTCATGTGAATAAATTTCATGTGGAAATATATTTACTGAGAAAAATGTTGACGCGTCCAGTACTTATTTCCCCCACTGTATGAAAGACTGTAAAATATGTGCGTCAAAATTAATATGTGAGTATCTTGTCCATTTCCCAGACACTAACTTCCTCCAAGAGCCCCAGACAGACCAGGCGATATTTTTCCGATATCCTTCAAGAAACTTTAAACTGCATATGTATTATATGCTTTTATACCATAGCGATGTTGAATTCTCGATTCTGATTGGCTGACAGATGTTCTGAGGTGTGCAGTTATGTTTTAGTAAATGCACAGCAAAAGTAGTTGAAATCCTGACCGCATTACAGTTCCATATCAGTTCGCCAAGTACAACTGAAATAACGGAAATGCTAGCCTACTGTCCACCACATTTAACACCAAACTAAATGACAGAAAAGATTTTACAGAAATATATAAGCAATAATTGACGACGGGACAGAAAAATAATGCGTACCCGAGGCGGGAAGCGGAGGCTTGAGCCATTGCTATGCAGTTATTAGAAAGAGAGAAAAAAGAAAGAGAGAGCACGTGTGATAAACTGGTGAACAAGTATCAGTATTATATTTCTTTATTTGTTGTATTTTCTGCAGTAATAAAAAACGAAAAACCCTGTGAACAAATAGGCTTAGTGATATTTATTTACTTGTTCGATTTTTATATTATCAGCATGGAACGAAAAAAAAATGAACTCTTTATCTCTCTCTCTCTCTCTCTCTCTCTCGCTCTCTCTCCAATAGCTGCATATCACTGGCTCAAGCCTCTGTTACTAGCTTATGTAATTATCAACGGTGGCTTCAGATGGGATGCGTAATAAATTAGTTCCACACACAAGAGCGTTTTAAGGACAAAAAGCTGACAAATGTCTTGAAATAAAACATCTGAACAATATCTTGAGGTGTGGTAATTGTGGTATAAGCGGAATAATTAAACGCTTTGCGTCGTGGCCGCATTACCGCCTCGGAGCGTGCGTTATTTTCTAATAATTCAACGGCCTGTTGTCAATTATTCCTTACGGATGATGTGTATAGTATATTTTATACAAACTGTATATACAGTATAAGGGCGTGTAAGAAAAGTGGTACTAGAGAACATATTACACATATCTACTGCACATATATTATAGTCCTTCTGTCATAACGGATGCAAATATAGTTGAAGCAGTTTTATTAAAGAAAGCCCAGCAAACAAATCCAACACGTAAGGCAAGTTCAGAGTCAAGGCAGGCAAAGGGTCAGGCAATCAACAAACAGGATATCGTAGGAAAACCAGCATATAAATACCAGGAAGCAATCAGAGTCGAAAACCACAATAGCAATTTGTGAACAATGGCTTGGGAAGTCAAGTAGGGACAACTGAGCGTTACTTTGCAAAGTTCTAATGAATAAAGCTCCTTTTTAAAGGGGTGTGTGTGTGTTTGTGTGATTGGCAAAAGTTGTGTAGTGAAATCTCCGGACACTGAGAACGTGCCGGTGTATGGAGCTGGGAATTGGAGTCTGTGTCCGCCATGTTTGTAGGCAGCGGTGTATTCTGGGAACTGGGAGTTCGAATATGGAGTTGACCCGAGACCCTCCAGGATTGAGTGATTTTGCGATCTCAGAAATGAACACAAAATCAAGCACAAAAAAAACTCTGAAATCCTGTACGGACTGTATTATCATGATGACGACGTGGTCTGTGCTTTTATCCGTCTCTGCAGTGAAGAACCAGGCTCGCTGGGTCCAACAGTTCATCAGTGACATGGAGCTCTTGCACCACGAGACCAAAGACGAGAACTTCAACATCATCATTGTGGATTTCCAGAGTGATGACATGGACATAGAGCAGGCTCTGAGAGACAGCTCTGTGCCACGGTACACGCACATACCCGCTTATGTATGCTAATGTTTTTAAATTCACCTTAATCAAACTCCTTTGTTGTTGGGCTGCATTGCAGGTATGACTATCTGAGGAGGGAGGGGAATTTTGAACGCTCAGCTGGATTGCAGATTGGAGTGGACACTATTGAGGTTCTAAATAAATAAATAAATAAATAAATAAATAAGATCAACTCAACCGGCCAATTTTCAAGAACAGAAGTGTTAAATGTGAGCATGGTGTTTTCCCAGGACAGTCACAGTATTGTGTTCCTGTGTGACCTGCACATTCACTTTCCACTTAACATCCTGGAGAGCATCAGGAAGCACTGTGTGGAAGGCAGGCTAGCCTTCGCTCCAATCGTCATGAGGCTGGGCTGTGGGAGCTCGCCGCAAGAGCCTGATGGTAACACACACACACACACACACACATACAGTAGATGCTGACCTGTTATGGTCTTCCTGCCTGTCGCACCTCCTCCGGTACCCATAGGATTACCGCTCTTCCTTCAGCCTTGCCACCATACCTAACACAACCAAATCCACACAGGCCTCCCCAGTGACTAAGGCTGTATGTAGCATGCCCCACTGCCCCTGTTAATGCATGCTTGTTGCCACTGGTTCTATACAGCATAGGTCAGCTGTAGGGTCGTCAGCCGAGTACCACCGCTCAACAACATCGAGGACTGATTAGAAAACCGAGACAGGTGTGATGTAGTGTTCTTCATTATGGTTGCTGTGTTTAACAGATGTATTAAACAACATAGTGTGTCTTTCATTTCACCAGTACCATCAGATAACAGATCTAAATCAAATTCATTTCAGTTTCTTGCTGCTTCTGATGCAAAGATCATTCCCAAACAGTTTAAATGTCCTCTTAGTAGCACCTCTTGTAGCTCGCTCCCCACTCTCCACGTTAGCAAAAGACAGTAGCTGAATATATTGATTTAGAAAGGCCTAGTAGTTATTTACGAAAATAAAACGTCCGAAACAATGTCGGCTTGTAACGTTAGTTACACAAAATATCTGTATATTTTCACACAAGCATATGACGAGTTGTTGATGTCCCTTCTTGTGAGTGTGCGGTGACCGTTAGTCGGCACGGGGTTGTGCACCATGCGGCTTTTTAAGTTCTGGTATAAGACATTAGTAGCCACAGTTTATACATTCTACTTTATAATGTATACAAAGAAGTGCCAGGATTTATGGTTTAGCCATAGAATTGACCATTTATTTACTCCTGAAACTATGATTTTCTACTGTTTTAGATAGAAGAGCAGTCAGACCATATACAAATCAAATCTGCCTGATGCAAAGGGGAGAAATGTGCATTTACTTCTTTCAGCCAATAGAAAATAAGTGGATGAGACTGTGGTGTCTTTGGTTAGTTAAAGAAATGCAGGTGTGGCCTCTTTCTTCTTTTTTTTTTAAACAGCCTATTTCCATATACGTAAACAATAACATGAAGAAATATATTTTTTTGCGAGCAATATTGCCACTTTATATACAGACCACTGCCTCCTGTTTTGTCGCTTGTTAGTGTGCTTAGACTTGATTGGCGTTTTTATGTAAGTAAATGAAGGAAGGGATCCTACATAAGAGATGAAGCTTTTTACTGTAACACAAGATTATGTTTAGAAATTGCACATGTTTGAAAGCCAAGCCACTTCTGCTTCCCTCTTCTCGGCAGGTTACTGGGAGGTGAATGGCTTTGGCTTGTTTGGAATTTATAAGTCTGACTTTGACAAAATCGGTGGCATGAACACAGAGGAGTTTAAAGACCGCTGGGGAGGAGAGGACTGGGAACTGCTGGACAGGTGAACGTTGGCGAAATCGAAAATAATCTGCTTGTACTCTGTGTAATGGCGGTGTAAAGCCGATTAAATTTTGGTTTAAGGTTTGAATCCTAACATCTAAAGTGATTCTTTTTCCTCCCTCTCGTTCTCTCTTTTTTCTTCAGAGTGCTACAGAACGGCCTGGAGGTGGAGCGGTTGAGATTACGGAACTTCTTCCACTACTATCACTCGAAAAGGGGCATGTGGAACTCCCAGATAAAGAAGAGCTCAAAAGGCTAAGACTCAGTCCGGATATTTATATACTGAAAGAGAGAGACTTCACTTTAAAAAATGGGCTGTCCTGAGCAGTCACATAACCTCTGAGTCATGACCTTATGAACCATTAAGGAGGGATACGCTCGGACATGGCCTGGCTACCTTTGTGTATGCACTTCAGTCCAACCCAAGAGCACTCACTGGACTCTTCTTTGTGCGTCATCTGTGTGTGTGTGTGTGTGTGTGTGTGAGAGAGAGAGAGATTCTTTATTTGTTAAGAGAGGATTTTTTTTTATACTTGAAGTAACCATGCTTGGAAATTTTTACTGAAAGTGAAGGTAAAATGAGAAAGCGGTCTGCCCAGCAGCTAGTGCAAGAAGACCGTAATGATATCGAGTTAGATTTCAGGAGAGATTTTAGACAAGTTGTTTGATGTGTGCCTCATCATGCTGTTAAATATGAAGGTAATTGTGTAGAAGCTTAGCACTCTGGGTAAATCTGTCCTCTATGGGTATAAGACGTTGTTGGTTTTTTGTTTTTTTTTTAAATCCACAGCACTGATTCCTGTTGAGGTGCAGGCTAATATGTATGTTTTCCTTGATCTGTATACATGTCCTAATATCTGCCAGCAGAGGGTGACACTGAAATGCTGATAGAAATGAATCAGTGTATATGTTGTGGACAATATGGCGCTGCTGAAACGTTTAGACAAATCACCATCGTGTTCATGTTTGAGCAGTAGAGGTGGACGCTGGGGGAGTGTGTCAGCCCGGCGAAAGCTCATATTCGATATGGATATTCCCCATTATCAGGTTCTGAAGACGCTAATACGTCAGGACAAGTCAGTTACCCTTCCACCTGCATGCAAATATATCCTACAGATAAACACCACGTAGTTCACTATAGTCATAACTCAAAACACGAGATTAAAGCAAAAGATTTAAGCTGACGGAGCGTCTGCTGAAAGCCATGAACTTAAGAACTGAGGTCAAATGCAATAATTTTAATAAAAGCTGTGACTGGTGAGAGGAAGAAGCAAACCCCTATTGTTACATTAAACTGTATGGGTTTTCACATACACTATGCTATATACTGTAAAATGATGGATTGTTGTTCTGGGATATGTGTTTAAAGGCGAGATCAGTTCATGAACTAAATCTATGACTATACAATTACAGCTGTCACGTAACAGGAAGCGCCTACACGTCTGTTCTAGCTGTTAATTAACGTCAACCTGTCAATCCTCTCATTAAACACTTTTCTGATAAATATCATTTCTCAACAAATGTATAATCCTGGTCAGAGTCAGGCACGAGATAGGAAATACGCACTAGATAGGATGCACACATTCACACCTGTGGTCAGGCTGGTCATGTTTGGGAGGTGGAAGGAAACCAGAGTACCTGTAGGAAACCAAGACAAACACATAGTAGTCCACTAGAGAGCGTCAGATACATTTTGGTATCACTTTTCGCCCACTGTCATGTTGTCCACCACATATGTAGTCAATAATAACAATGCACTAGTGTTGTAGCTGGCTAACCGGCTTTCCTTCTCCTAAATACACTGAATAGATCAGAAATCCTGCTGAGCTTTGACTTTCATTCTAACCGGACCTCAGAGATTGAAACTGGCTAAGCATTTCATTTGTTTTGTTTTTTTGTTTTTTTGTTTTTTTTGTCTGTGTGCGTTTGTTTCTCTTTGCCCTGGATAGACACCATAAACGTTACATTCTCAGATACAATATGCACTCTGGCTTGTGTTGAGAAACTCTTCCGTAGCTATAGATTGTTTTAGAGTGAGCCGTTACTGTAGTCTATAGGCTTTCCAGTAGGCAAATTTTGTTGTCTCCCATGTGTGCCTTTGTTTTTGGTGTGTTCTTGGCAGACGGTGGCAAGCTGGATTTTTAATGGGATTTTAACTGGTATATAATGATCAGAAATTCTCTTCTCTGTTGTATTGTGTAAAGGAGGAGGAATGTGTGTCTGAGTTTCACAAGAAAAATCACTGGAATTGTCTGGATGACGCTGATACGGTAACTCCAGAGTTTTATGCCCTTTATTTCAAAAGCAAGCAGTATTTACACTGACAGGAATGACTCAGGTGCTAAAGATGTGTAGAAGCGATCAGCACATTTTCTGCTTTGTGTCATTCCATACATTACATCTAACTCTGTTTACACGCTGATGTATTCAAACTGGTACGCTGCTTGTTGCGAAGGATGCCGCATACGTCTAAGGCGGTCACCGTGGCTGCTTTTTTCAAATTCATCGACGCTTTCTTTGTGCCCTCTCTTAAAGAACGAATCCCGCAGACTCTGCCTGTTTTAGGAAGGACGAGACCGAATGGTTTTGAATTCAAACAGGGATCTATATTTCGAAGTAATTTCTGTGAAATTGTCGTGTAGATAAATTTAAGAATGTATTGTATTATTTTCATTTTCAGCCTTTTTGGTTATTTTTGGAAGAATAAAGTTTTATGCTGAACTCTCATATTGACTTATACTTTCAATCTGTATTATAGTGTGTAAGTGTAATTCAGAATTCATGCTTTTCTAAACATCTCCATCAGAGGGTGCTCTGTGGTTTCTTAAAATGTAGTAAAACCTCATAAGCCAGTTCCTGAAGTAAGTTCTCTTCACCCTTACAGGGAAAAACATAAAGGAAGTATTTATGAAGTCAAACCCTGTGATCTTTGTAACTGGATATGACACATTAGATTAGGATTACAAATGCTGTAGAGTTTGAATGTTACGTGAGACTAAGCATCGGAGTAATTAATCTGTCCTCCCTCAAAGAACATTCTGGACATAAAACAAAAAAAAAAAAAAAAAAAACACTAGCGGAATAGTGTGACTTTGTTCAAGCTTCATATTTGGCAGTAGTGCATTAGTCACACATCATTTGCCAATGCTGGCTAGAGCTACTTTCCTCTTAAATATTTGACACAGACTTGGTTAGAATAGTCAAAGCTGTTAAAAAATACTATTCACTCTGAAAATAAAATGGAATACAATTATATTTAATAAATTATAAAGCTCAGGTTAGTGAGAACATCAGGTACAGATCCATGACAAATTAAAGGAACACTTGGGGCTCTCTTATACTACAGGGGGCAATTATTTATTTTACTGGCAGGGTTTGTGTCACCTTTGTCATCTTAGACAGACAAGTCACTACAGAGTTCTTCTGACTCATCACCTTTATCCTATGATGAAACCTATATTTCCTGGTGGGAGTGGTCTCTTACAGTATGACCCCGCCCTCATTCATAGGCACAAGGACTCACTAAATAGTTTAATAAGGATGCTATGATGTAAATCATATGCTGTGGTGTTCACAGTCACATCCAAGCCAACTGAACAGCTATGGAAGATTTTGGACAGATGTGTTAGACAGCACTTTCCACCACTATCAAATGAGGGAATATCTTTTAAGTACAGTTCCAGAGACTTGTGGAATTAATGGTAAGCTGTTCCGGTGGTTCACGAAGGCCTAACACATTACTGAGACACTCCGTGTTCATTTTTCCTTTCATTGTGATGTGTCTTATTGGTACTTACGAGCAGGTCCTAAATGCGCAATAAATTTTTCAAGCAAGTCAAGTTGAGTCCAGTGGGTTTTTATTTTCCAATATTTGTTTCCAATTTCCATATTCCAATCAGCCATAGCATTAAAAACATCTTCCTGATATTGTGTAGGTCCTTATGCCACCAAAACAGCTCTGAAACGTCAAGTCTTGGACCCCACAAGTCCTCTAAATTGTGAGGTTGGGCCTCCATGGATCGGATTTATTTGTCCAGCACATTCCACAGTTGCTTGATCAGATTGAGATCTGGGGAATTTGGAGGCCAAATCAACGCCTCTCATGTTCCTCAAACCATTCCTGAACAATTTTTGCCATCTTCTTCCTGTAGTACATCCTGGTGCCATCTCTTCCCCAGGTAAGTGATGCACACACCCCCAGCAAAAGAAAACACAATTCAACAGAGCAGGCCATCTTCTTCATTTGCTCCGTGGTCCAGTTCTGATGCTCACGTGCCCATTGTAGGTGCTTTTGATGGTGGACAGCGGTCAGTATGGGCTCTCTAACCCTTCTGCAGCTACGCTGCCTCATACGCAGAAAGCCGTGATGCACTGTGTGTTCCGGCACCTTTCTATCAGAGCCGGCATGAATTTTTCAGCAGTTTGTGCTACAGTAGCTCTTCTGTGGGATCGGACCAGACGGGCTAGCCTTCACTCCCCACGCGTATCAGTGAGCCTTGGGCGCCCATGACCCTGTTGCGCGTTCACCGTTTGTCTTTCCTCAGACCACTTTGGGTAGGTACTAACCACTGCATATCGGGAACACCCCACAAGACCTGGCGTTTTGGAGATGCTCTGACCCAGTCGTCTAGCCATCACAATTTGGCTCTTGTCAAAGTTGCTCAGATCTTCATACTTGCCCATTTTTCCTGCTTCCAGCACATCAACTTCGAGAACTGACTGTTCAATTAAAATAAATAATCAACGTTATTCACTTCACCTTTCAGTGGGTTTTATGTTATGGCTGATCATATGGGATCAATGTTATGGCTGTACCTTTGAACGAAATGTCATTTCTCCTGGACCATGGTGCAACACATTACAGTGCACAAGACTACATAAAGTGCAAATACACAAGTGTGAGATGAGTGCAGGAAAATAAATACACAGAACATGGACAGTAACTACTGAGTACTGTAGCAGTGCAGCAGCATTAAGTGTAGAAATATACTAAAAATAATAAACATAATTAAAAACATTTTAATTCACTTGAAAATACAGTATATTTTTAATGAAGCTATTTTAACTATTTGTAATTAATATTACTGGCAGAAAAATCTCTTATGAAATTGCTATATTCTATCATGCCGTCTTCATGAAATGACGTGACAGCTGAAAATCAGGTGATATCCTTGATGATTAAACACATGCAGTCATTTCAGTTCCAGTTTCGCACATGGTTTGTTTGTTTTTCAGGAAACATTCGAGGGCTTCTCGTGCCTATGTTTGTGTTTTTCTTTGAGGTCACATTTTCTCTGTCAGACCTATACACTCTGTAACAGCTATATTGCCAAACAAAATGTGTTAAACTGAATTAACACCATTTAAACATGACAACACACCTGCATTCCTCATAGACCTCCAGAAGTAGTAAACTTTTTTTTGTAAAACAGTGGAGGTGAGAGTGACTGTGATCTCATCCTTCTGTTTGATGGGACTGTGTGTGTGTGTGTGTGTGTGTGTGTGTGTGTGTACAGTCAGTCTGCTCTCTCATTCCATATGCTGATGTGTAATGAATTTGATGTAACACATAAGACATAGTGTAATGGTTGGATTGGACTACAGTGAGACCCGCCCATGCTTACTCTGGCTCTGGCTGTGAAATAAAAACTCACAGCTAGTTAGGGCATGTCCGTGTCAGTTGCCAGTTTTTGTTCTTCCTTGCAACTGGTCTGGCTCTTCTTCTGTATAAAAGAAAACATGGATCCAACTTTAAATGAATCTAATACCTATGTAATTACAAATGAACTTTACATGCAAATTGAGAGTACTCTTGCGTGTCTTGACAGTTCAAAACAGGGTGCTCTCTCTCTCTCTCTCTCTCTCTCTCTCTCACTCTCTCTCTCTCTCTCTCTCTCTCTCTCAGGTAATTATACACATAACATGCCAACCCAGTAAAATCAATAGTGCCACCGTGTAGTGGTACATACTCTTTCTAGTAAAAACAATGAGTACATTTTCTCATTTCATAGGAATTAAATTCTCCTCAACCTGCTACACTGAGAGAATATCCTGTTACAGCTGCCAAGATAAATGTGTGATTTTTTTCTCTTTTTCTAATGAATACACTATGAGACTTAGAATGTGAAGAAGCCCTACATCTATTCTTCTTCTTCTTTCATGGGTGCAGGCACAAAAACAGCCTGGGAACTCTGTAGTCTAAACATTAGCTGGACGTAGTCGACTTTTTATACCGATGCGTGTGTGTGTGCAGACAGTATAGATAATCCCCAAGGCTAGAATAAGAGAAAAACATCAAACATGAGCAAGGGCAAATGTACATTGTGACCCAGAAAAACATTAAGGACAGCCACAAGATCATCAAGAGACCATGAGTAAACAGAAATATAATGTATTTGTTAATCAAATAATTATGGAAAAACAGAAAAATAACCCACATGAGGAATAAAAGTTTATTATTTTCCCATAACTGCACATCCCAAGTATTTTATTGCTCTTATACCACAGCAAGTTGCCACTGATTACAATTTTCTATTTATTATTGAACAATGTTATCCTTTTTTTTAATATATTTTTTAAAAATTTTTTTAAATATTCTTATAATTGTATTTAATGATATGGAACATCCGTGAAACAAGTTAGTTCCTGTTATCACTTGCTTTTAGCAACTATAAACAGACATTTCCTCACCAGAATCTTTTCAATATCTCTTGAACTTAATAAGACAAAAAAACACACCTTGTCATGTTACAGAGAAGCCATAAAGTGACTGTGATCTCATCCTTCTGTTTGTTTGTCTTCTGTCTTAATGATGTTCCTATGGTGGGACTGCTATAAGGCATAAATCTTAAACAAACAGCTTCTAACAGAAAGCTTCACGACATCAACACATACAGTATATAGAGGTTTTGTCTTTGTTAAATATAAAGTTTTTTTTTTAAAATTTATTATTAGCCTTAAATTATGTAGAAGTCCCTGTGAATGAGTTACTATAGAAACAATAATATATTAGAATGAGTGTATTAATATAAACCTGTGATTTTAATTATAGCCAACAGTACTGTCAGAGGGTCTGACTAATCCAAATCAACTATTCAACAACACTGTGGTATAAATGTTATTTTATGGAATTTTCGACATTAATATAATGGAAATGTGATTAAAGGTTTTGGACACATCTCTGCTACACATGTATCACCATAACCTCAAGTTTTCAAAGGCATAGAGTCCTCAAAATTTCTTTTGTCACCATTCTTTTATGAATGAGCAACTTTTGTATTAATGATATACAGTATAAACAATGATGTAGGCCTGTGTTTAAACAAGGTTTGCAGCTACCTTGAATAAGGGGATAGATATTACAACAAAAAAACAAGCATTTCTCTATGAAACACTGTGAAATATTATATCATTTGATATCATCATCACCATCACCAGCATCATCATTTTTATCATTGATTTCAAATGAGTCATTTCATTTCACTTGCAGGTTATAAGATGTAGTGTAATTCAGTGCAAGCTTTTTCAGTGGTCACATTATAATTGCATGATGTGCTGTAACAAGAAATAAAGCGCGTGTATACTATACAATGGGACCTAAAGGCAGACTAGGGGGGGTCCTCTGTAATGAAGCAGTGTGTTTGCATGCAAATGAATGCGATCGGTGATAGTGGGTGAAAACGCTCGTGCTGATTTGATTAGATTACACCCAGGCGCGACTGTAAAACTTTTCCAAGAAGAAGAAGAAGAAGAAGAAGAAGAAGAAGAAGAACAACAACAACAAGAAAAAGGAGAAGAGGAAGAACAACAACAACAACAACAACAACAAGAAAAAGAAGAAGAAGAAGAGAAAGAATACACTTGGTCTGGCTGGTGACGTAATCTAGATTCGTAATCTGATTGGTCGAGTCCCAGCTCGCGCTTTGCTCACTCAGTCTCTCTCACGCGCGTGCACTTCAGTACAGGTCAGGAGTTGGGGATGAGAGGAGGTGTGTCGCGTGTGATGAGAAATGTCACAGGTTTCTATCCTTATTTGTAATGGAGACAATGATGACATAAATCTTGTTTTGATCGGGTTTAAGAGTCAGGATCCTGAGACGCCACTTTCTCTGTGCGGAAAAGTAAACCGACGAGTTTGACATGTAAACAAGTAGAATAGTGCTGTTTGGTTTAGAACGTCGCTCCATTAGCACTATAAAGTCGTGTTAAGTGCGACATTACTCCACTTCAACAGCGATACGCGAATGTAAGAGTTTCGCGAGAACCAGTTCAACCAGCTCGGCTGAAGAGTTTTCACTGCTTTCTCTAGTTAGCGCGCGCGGCCATGGCAGTAGGAAGCAGTTCAGCCATGAAGACTTTAGAGGAGCTGACTCTGGACTCGGGCTACGGAGCCGGGGACTCGTGTAAATCTCTCAGTCTGTCCTCCTGCAGGTCCAACTCTCAGGCACTGACGAGCGCTCCGCACCGCGGCAACTGGTGGTACTTTTCTGGCTCCATGAACAGCCGGAACAACAGCTGGGATACAGTGAACACGGCCCTCAACGAGGACCCTGAGGACATCTTCTCTAAGTGCCCGCGCTTACCGGAGCTCGAGGAGTTCCCGTGGACGGAGGAGGACGTTGGGAAGGTGCTGTGCGGGGTGGCCGGGGAGAGCGCGGTGTTCTCTGGAGAGGCCGTGCGCAGGCTGTCGGTGCTGATGCGCCGCGCGCTGATCCGCATAGCTCGCGAGGCGCAGCGGCTGAGTGTCATGCACTGTCGATGCACGCGCTTCGAGGTGCAGAGCGCTATCCGGCTGGTGCTGAGCTGGGCGCTGGCGGAGCACTGCGTGGCGGCTACGGTTCGGGCCATCTCCATGTACGACATGAGCACCGGAGAACTGATGCGCAAGGGCAAGTCGGCGCGTTGCGGCCTCACGCTGTCCGTGGGCCGCTTCTTCCGCTGGATGGTGGACACTCGTGTCTCGGTGCGCGTGCACGAGTACGCGGCGATCGGCCTGAGCGCGTGCGTCGAGGCACTCGTGGAGGAGGTGGGCACGCGCGTGCTGATGGCCGAGCGGCAACACGGTGCGTGCGCGGACGCCCCGGCCACAGGGGGCCGCATCACTGCCGAGGCTCTGGACGGAGTTGTTAATAATGACGCCGAACTCTGGGGGGTCCTGCAACCCTACGAACATCTCATATGTGGGAAAAACGCAAACGGTGAGCCACACTCAGCTTCACTTTATGCAAATAATAATGATGGTTAACCTATAGATGCACTTACACCACATACAATCACTGACCATGCCCAATCTGTTCAGCACAGTTTTTCAGTTCGCCCATGTTTCCCATCCTTCAATGGAAAGGCATCACCAATGTTCCTAAGGGTGGTGTTATAAGGACGGTGGATCATTCTCAGGACAGCAGAGATGGTACTGTGTGCTGTGTGATGCAGCATCACTTCTGGGTTGAAAGAGTCCCCCAGCTAAAAAAAAAACTCCATCCAAAAATAGCATTGTGTTGGGAAACTGACAGTGATGAAGGCGTGTACAAGAAAAACTGTAGACCTATGCGGTTAGCCCAACCAATTTGATACACTTAAACTCTCACAACACACACTACGATCCCAGTGTCCAGAAAATGGCATTCCAGTGATGATATCCACGAGGGCTAATAAGCCTTTATTTGTCACATATGCATTACAGTACATTAAAATTCTTTCTTTGTATATCAGAGTTTGAGTCTGAGTGCAGGGTCAGCCGTGATACAGTACCCCAGCAGATAGGGTTAAGGGCCTTGCTCAAGGGCCCATCAGTGGCAGCTTGGTGATGCTAGGGCTTGAACTCCTGACTTTCTGATCAGTAACCCAGAGCTTAAGAACAGATACCATGCTTGATCTTAGCCAAAAGACTAAGAAGAAATACATAGTGCAGCAGATGGGCTACAGTCACTAATTATATATCTACAAAGTGCACCTATATGGTAGGTGAGTATATATGTAGAAACGTATACTCCTTGTGGACGGCTTTTAAAGAAACTTGAAAGGTAACCCTGCACTGATGACAGGTCTCACTCTCTTCACATAGACTTGTGCAGACTTGCTCATTTCCAGCTGTAGGTCCACTTCCCATCTCCCCACATGGCATACTGCAATTAACATGTGTCAGTGTTTTTTTTTTTGTTTGTTTTTTTTCCTGCATGGATTTCTCAGGCATACAATAGTGCTTTGTTTCCATCTTAGGCTACACAAGCTTACTTTCCTGTACAAGGAAAGAAAACAATCCCAGATTTTCCGTGTTAGTGTGTATATGTGAAGGTGGTTAGACCATGAGGTGAACTCAATGATGTATATTATAACATAACAAATCAGCAAGCTGGCCTGGAGTCCCTGAAGCCGCTTAGATCCTGGAAGTATTTGAGGGATTTTTGTCAGATCTTGTGCAGTAGTTTATCTCAAAGTACTTTTTGGCACATAGAGTGCAGGTCTCGCACACTTTCACATTCTGGCTACAGTCACCTTAGGTCCATCTGCAAACAGCATGCAAAAATCAATGCTTTTAGCTGGGCTTAGTCAGTAAAGTGCTGAACACACACATACACACACCTTCCATTGTGATCAATGGACATCCATTTTGCTTATCAATTGTGCTCCATAAAGTAAAGCAGAAACTTCTAGAAACAGTTTTCACATGAATCAGCACTACTGAGTCAGACTCTTCCAGGAAATGACATTCATTACATTTAAGCAGCATTCACTTCCAAAACACTCACAAGCTGTTCTGACATTGCTATTGCTTTGACCAAGGTCTTTGAGATTTTATTAATGCCGGAGATTTTTATTATACGTTGCCATGGGAACCGATTCCACTTACAGCAACGTCCTTGCTGCAGTTTTTCATTTGGATTGTTCGTTCACAAGAACGGGCACCACTCTCGTTTTCACTCCTCTCTCATGTATGTACCACATCTGGAAGTGTTTAAGACAGAACTAACTTTTCAGACTCCAGGCTTGCTGTCCCCCGCCCCCCTCTCCTACTCTACCTCTTTTCTATTTACTTAAGTTTCTCCTTTTCTGGAGCACTTTGCATGAACACACAGCGTATAAAAAGGGTTCTCATGGACCAGGCTGCACCATTTCAAACTGCATCACATAGATTGTTATCTCTGCTGCGTACTCAGAGATAATTGCTCTTGATGTTTATGACAGTACTGAGTGAACAGGGCTCATCTATTGATCTACTGGTTTGAAGCAAAATATATGATTACATTATTGATATGAGAAACGCCCTATATCTTGGAGTTTTCCAGTCTTACAGATGAAAGATTGTGAACTTCATCCCTTCTCATCTGTGGCATAAGAATGTCTGGCAGTTCTCTTGCTCCGTGGCCTGACTGAAGGAAAAACCCAGGAACTAAATATATATTTCCAGGCCTGGATTATTGTTGAATATGGCTATGTGAAAAAAAACAGCTCAGTGCACTTGTGTTTTGGACAAAGGGTCGGATTTTTTATATAGCTGCGGATCTGAGATGGCAGAGACAACGAAAGCGCCAATTTGCATGGCCAATGGCACTGTTTGCACATTTCCTGTCCAAGCCGAGCCGAGGTCCCAGCTGTGTAAGCAGCACAGGCCGCTAATGGCTGTGGAGCTGAAACAACACTGACCAAGATAGCCGCGAATTAGATTAGAGTTTATGTGTTGTGATATACCAAATTTTAAAGCATGCTGGATTTTCTTGAATCCATTGCGCCTTACGGGAGAGTCGTTGTTTACGGTTACTCTATGAGATCATGTGTTCTTATCTCTCTGGTCTCCTCCCTTTTGATAAGCATGCACTGAGTCATTTGATGGTGTATTTAAAGCCCGGGGCTTCATTTGCAGAGTGGATACATGGAGCAGCACACGTCCATCTCCAAGCATCTAAAACAGAACATCTGGACAAAGGAAAACAAAAACAGCAAGAGGTTGATTATTTTGCCAAATTTCACAACCAGAATATCTAGTTAGCCCCTTAAATTCCAAGTTTATTACTCACTTATTTGTATGTCCCACAGTGAAACTAATAGGAAAGTGTTTGTAGTAACTAGTGTGAGGAATGGATGTCTGGACCCATTCGTGAGCTCCGAGAGTTTAAGTGGTTACTGAAAGCATGAAATGTGATAGAAATATTCAAAGCAATGAAAAAACAGATAGGAACCATCTCTGTGTCCCAAACTGGTGCATTATGGGTGTCATGTTCCTGCATCACTATCCTTTTGTATTGCATTTTATGAATGCAGTGGATATTTTCCAGTATGCTTTTAGACATGGATAAAAATGGTAAAGCTCAGAAAATAGTGCACTGTATAGTGAAAAGACTGAGAGTTCAGCCACACTCTGGCTGTTGGTGAGATGTCTCACAGTCATGACTGCGAGCTTGTCAGAGAAAGTCCAGCTGCCTGAACATGGCCTGCACAAGCTCTTTTCAGATTCCAGCACTCCGCCTATCACTATGACAACCCAGAACAGGAAGTCAGAGCCAGGGCAGAATGATAGCCAACAATGGCACACTTGAGAGTTTGAAGTCGGAGCAAATCCTAGCATGGAGAAAAGGCTATCTGTCATATTCTTTTTTTCCCCCTCACCCATGGAAATGAGGGGGAAAAGAGGATGGAGGGATAATTGAGACGCTCTTTGTGTAGTTTTCCTCCAGGCTCATATTTCATAGAATAAGGCATGCAGGAGAGTGGGAATCCCAATGTACAGATGGCTCAGTAAGAACAGTAAGATGTTTGGCCACCACAAGCTACCAGACTGCACTTTGGAGTGGATTCTACAAGTCTCTGGAAGTGGACTGGATGGATGAACACATTTCTTCCAAAAGATATTCCCTTAGTTGGTTGTTTAATGATGGTGGTAAGGAGCACTGTCTAAAACATCACTCCAAAATCTCCCATATGTCTTTAACTGAGTTGGGATCTGGTCACGGCAAAGGTCATAGCATATGATTTACATCCTTTTCATCCTCATCAAAAAAAATCCTCATGCCCTGTGGATGACGGCAGGTTCATCCTGGAAGAAATCACTCCCGTCAGAATATAAATATTTCCTCATAGGATAAAGATGATCAGTCAAAAGAACTTTATATTGATTTGGCAGCGGAACCAAACTGTACCACCAAAATGTTCCTCACAGCATAACAGAGTCACTTTCATTTGTCATATGTCTGTAGGCTCCATGTGCATTCCTCTAAACTCACAGCTTGGCATAAATCCACCAATAGCCTGAAAGCTTTTGTAACTTTATATGCATGTTTGGTCTTTCATAGGATCTAGGGTATAGTGCACAAATATTCAATAAAATCAGATACATGTCAGATGTACGCTGCACTAAATGGCTTACAGCTCAGGCTTTACCACAGGCTTTTTTCTTATAGTATTAATGATACAGTAAAAGGCATATTAATGACCTGAGTTCAAATCTTGTACTGGCATAAATTAACCGCTCAAAACACTTAATATTTTAACAAAAGTTTATTAAAACTGTGAGCTCCATATCTGTCTAACTGCTCAGGGTTTCATCATCTCATATGTACAACATCAGTTGAAAATTATAAGCGTATGCATATGGCCCTGCTGAGTGAGTTGTTCTTCCACACTTTTTATTGGTGACTTGAACTGTCCAAATCAGCATGACTGTAGTACAGTACTTTCCCAATCTTCAGCCATAATGTGACTAGCAACAAACAGGACATTTCATTTTTCACACTTTTGGATCCTTTGAGCATGACCCAGCAGATCCGTTCCTGTCTGCTGTTGTTAAAATGCCTCCAGCACAGATGAATTATTGTCATCCGTAAGTAGCCATTTCCGACTGTAGCCCTGAACTATTCAATTGCTTGAACCGAGGGGCGCTTGCACAAAGCAGAAACAGATTGCCTAGCACAGATATCCCCAGTGTAATTGCCTCTTGCTGGGTGTTTTTATATCTGCCTTCCTCTTTTTCTGAGACATTGCAATGGTGAAATGGTGACTATTTTCAATGGTGCGATTGTGAAATAGTCTGTTTCCCAAACGTGTTCACAGAAATCATGCTGTAAGGCAACACATAGCATCTCTTCACTTTTCGCACAGTCTTGAGCGTCTTTAAAATGTCCAAATAATGACTGTCTGTAACGTTGTCTCTCAAATTCCCCTCCAAGCTGGACTGTCAAATGCACCAGAATTACAGAAAAGCAAACACACACACACACACACACACACACACACAAACTAAATATATAGTGCCATTTACAGCATTCAGATCCACCAAAGTACAAAGCCTCAGAGCCATAACCATGCTGGTTTGAGGGAGATACTGGCTTCTGAAAGCAGTAATCACACGCCAAAGTCCATTTGTCTAAATGTCTATTGTTGCATTTGCTTTTAAGATGACGAGGTTCCAAGAGACAAATGAATCTAAATGAAAGTTTAATGAAGACAGAAACACATCAGCACATCGGCACTAAAGGCTTTTTTTTTTTTCTAATGGGATGGTCTTTGTTTCTTCAGTAAGTCACGTTGTCTGTGTATGGCTCTCAGTAGGAATGCCAGTGGAGAGAGCGAGATAGCCAGGAGCCTTGCTTCAGACAGCATTTCCAATTCATGTTCAGTCTGAGCACACAGATGGAGCGCTTTACAGACAACACGACAAGATCTGCTACACTTTGGCTGTGGAACTATGTGAGATTGGAAGTTTGAGATTAATGAGTACACAGACGCTCTCATCCAGATTGTTGACTTGTGTAATAGATGTCCATATTTTTGTCCATTAAGTCTCATAAATCAAACTGGGGTTTTTTCCCCCACCCTGATTTTGTGGTTTATTGGAACAGAATACAAAGTTGCAAGTTGTGATACTTGAAAACATTTTTTTCATGAATGTCTTGATATTTACTTTGATAACAGACACCAAGTACCAGAACAACAGTGCCATTTACAAAAAGCCTATGGTTTTTGTTCTTAACAGTCTATGTCAGGGGTATTGAATAAAAATTTGTACAGGTCCAGTTACATGAAATTCCTTATTTATGAAGGTCAAAATAAGAAACTAACATGACTGAATAGCAATTACAGCGATTAAGGTAAGTGATGCGTAACCTTTAACGATTAGTTTCTGGCTATAAATAAGACAATTTGAAGTGCTTATATTTTGTTTCATAGCTTCATGTTTCCTCTGTTGTTTAAGCGCTAGTAATGACATATGTATTTTGAATTTGATGCAGGGAAAATAAACACATACACTATGTGGCCCAAAGTATGCGGACACCTGACCATCGTCACACGATACGTCTACGAACCCTAATATACTGTCTGTAGTATACAACATAATCACAGTGTATTGGATTGATGAGAAATTGCCAGTAAAACAGTAGTATTGAATTTCAAATAACCTGTGAAAAAAGTTATACAAAAATATTTTTAAAGAGGATAAATGTGGTTTTTAATATTATTCAGCTTTAATTAAGCACAAAATTGTAATGTCTAATTAGCTGCTTCTAGTCAGACTGTAATTTTAATAAAAATACTGACAATACTCGCAATATCTCAGAAAAGAGTATTGTGACATCATTTATTATGACATCAGTAGTATACTGTCATATTGCCCAGCCCTTTTACTAACATCTCATTACTCCTTCCCGAAATATCCATTTCCGGTTCCAACAATATGATAGAAAAGCATGGTGTGACCGGAGTTTGCAATATCATTGCCGTCATATCGCCCACTCCCTAGTTGTGTTGATGAGGGAAAACATCACACAGATTTAAAAAGAAATGCCAGAGATGTATGTGTGTGTGTGTTTGTGTATTTTTTCCTAGAATGGATAGAATAGATATATGAACAGCCGCAGGCTTCCAGACAGACCATAAAATATATATTTTAATGATGTAACTTTGCGTCAGAGTCTCACACCTTGGTGGAAATTTTTGTCTGCGCTTTATTACCATTGTATGATACTGAGTTGGTGGGAAATGTCCACAGGTGAGGCTTGTTGTGCGGAGGATTTTAGACTGGATCTACAGACAAAACAATCTGTCTACCTGAAAATACAACCAACCCAACTTTCTGTATTCGACTCATTTTCTGGCCCCCGGTCCTTCTGCTTTTGTGTTGGCAGTCCTGCATTCCCACATTCTCCTGCTTTGATGTGGAAGTCTGTGAGTAATTTGTATCTGCTCGTTTGCACTGGTGGAGTCGAGGCATGTTTTGTCTGTGCCATCAGTGGAGATGAACTGGATGGGCTGGATCTTTTTCTCCAAGTGGCCTGGAAGCGATGAGAAAGATGATCTGTTTTCAGTGGAAAGGCTTGAAATATTGGGTTCTGAGAGCAGTGAAGCAGGTTCTCCCTTAAAGGCAACCTGAAATCAAAACTAATCTTTTTTTTTTTTTTTTAGTTCATATTATACACAGCTCATGAGTGTCAATCAGTTAAAAGACATAATTATATAAATTAACTGCTTCTAATTTTTGTACGATGTCAATAATTGGATGGGGAAAAATGAAAAAGTACAGTGAGGCTAATTGGAAAAGGTATGCAGTTATGAGAGGAATGTAGGTCTGTACAAGTACAAGGTCCGAAGGGTTGTGTGCTGTTATAGAAACATGATCCATGACACGGTGGTGTGATACGGCTCATTGCAAAGCAGGGTTACTGTTACCACACCGAAGCGGATTATTTCCCTATAACGGCATGCCTCCAAGTGTTTTATTCCTCTTACACCACAGTGATTGCACTTTTTTCATTTATTAATGAATAACACGTTATGCTTTTGAACTATTAATAGTACCTTTTAATGTTATGGAATGTCCACGAGACAAGTAAGTTCCTGTTGTCACTTACATTATAGCAGCTATAGTATAAACAGTCACTCTTACCAGCTTCTGTTTTTCTCCCTCTTTTCTAGTTAATAAGGCAAAAAAGAAAAACACAGCAGAAAGGCAGGGAAACATAGTGACAGTTACAAAGTGCTGAAACTGGAGACTCCTTCTATGTCAAAGAAACATCTTCGTACGGAAAACTTTAATTTGAATGATTTGACACATTTCCAGAGTCTGTTTATAATTAGGCGTAGATCATGTGGAGCGTCTACCATACAAGTTCCTGTGTATGAGCTGATGCTATAGAAACGGTAACATACTAGAACAAGTGCATAAATATTGACCTTTCGTTCGAATTACACTACTACTTTCACAGGTGTACTATTATATAAACTTAACAACACAGCCTTCAAATTTGAGAATTCAACAGCACTGTGGTATATGTCATGTTTGAAATTTCTCTCCCCCAACCCCCAGCTATCGTCGAGTGAAAATGCGTTATGAGTTAGCTCAGTTTAAAATGCCCACTTTTCACAACCCTAATGGATAAAAGTTAAGACCAAAGTTCAGTCCTACATTATTTCTTGCTTTTCAGTTCTTGGAAGTAAAATGCACCATTTTTCTATTTATTGTTATCTTTAATAGTTCAGTGGATTTATTTTTTTTTCTGGATCGAGACCACATCTTTTCAAAATCTGTGCCGATTGAACCTTCCACTAACATCCCATTTATACTGATTCATTATTGAACAATACAAATGTCTGAATAAAGCTTCAGCCTTATAGCTGACCTCTGACCCCTTGGCACATGTGGTTGCACAGTAAAAAGTCTGCCAGGTAGTCTTATTGTTAATCGCAGCACCTGTTGTGAGGTCTCCACCTGAGTTTAGACTTGAGCTCCGGCGCCGAAGATAACTGTCTAAGAGTAGCACGTCTGCAACCGCCAGCAATTACTATGTGCTCTGAAGATGGAATGCACATGTGGCAAGGACATGTGCTTAGTATAAACATGGCCTGAACAGTTATTGTAAGAGCTCAAGCCTAATCTGTCTAGCGTGCTTTCATTTTGAAGGAAGGATATTTACTATAATTCATGGTGTCATTAAATCTTTCCTCATTCACAGAGAACAATAAGAGGTTTTGATGAGTCCTTTCTCTCTTTCACAGAGACTGCTGATACAGATCTAGTTTATTATTATGCAAGTCATGTGTGTTTTGTGTATGGATTGCTTTGTTCTTTGCCCGAAGGCTAATTGGTCAAGGGGGTTGGGGACGGAGACGTGTGACTGGACACTTTTGTCCTCAGTGAGGTGAACATACTGTCTTTGTGGCTAGATCCATTTGAAAGCCGTTACATCTGCCCTGTCGCTCATAATAGGGGTGTAGGCTTAATAGTAGCCATCTGTAAGTGAAGCTCGGACAGAGACAAAGCCGCCATTATGATCTCGCCTTAATTAACTCATTAAAGAAAAGCAACACTTTATAAGTGAATCAAGCTGTGATTTGGTTACTTATTCACACTATGGCTTGCTGCGGGTGACACAGCAGTTTGTTATGGGTGTTGACTTGCCTTAGTAAAGGGGAGAAGTACACAGGAAATATTCCAGACAGCTGTGATACCCAATCGGGTAAATAAAAAGAGCCTCCAAAGTTTATGGCTTTCTTGTTGCATATCACAGAAGTCTGTATGAAATTCTGTACATATAAACACAAATGTTATGTTTTAAAGTGAGGAATAAAACAGAATGAGGCGTGCTGTGATAGGAAAACAATCAAGAGTAACGTTAAATTCCATTATCCCCCGAAGTTTATTATTTTCCAATAAATGCATTTTATACCACAGCGATTTGTCAATTCTATGGGGAAACGCTTATTTTTTTCATTATTGAAAAATGGCATGCTGTACTTTTTTTTCTTCTTATAGTTACATTTAATGTGTCAGACTTCTGTGAAAGTTAGCACTTATATTCACTTATTATATCAGCTATAAACAGTAGGGCTACAACTAACGATTATTTTCATAATGGATTAGTTGGGCGATTATTTTTTATCGGATGGCGGGGGGCAATCTTCCAGTACCATTTTTTTTTTAAATTTAAAATAAAATCCACAAACTGAGTGTTACAAATATAAACTTAAGACTAAAACTTTACATAACTGTTTGTCAATATATAATATTATTTAAACATTTTTAAAACTTTCCTACGGACCCCCTGCAATTACACCACTGACCACTAGGCGTCCACGGAAACACCGCACTAGACTTTAGAGTACATAGAGCATAGTGTAAGTGTATAGTACGTCATTTGGGACTAAACTTTAGTATTTACTCTTCGAAGCGTGTTTTCGGAACAGAAGTAACGTAATGAGGAAATGTACCTCGTGCAGACCGACTAATCGATAATAAGATTTGTTGAAAACGATTTTCATAATCGATTATTATCGATTTTATCGATTAGTTGTTGCAGCTCTAATAAACAGCCATTTCCCCAAAAGCCTCTCTTTTTCACTTCCTCTTGAAGTTAAGACGACCGTAAAATATAGCCCGTTATGTTACAGAGAAACCAGAAAGCACAAAGTCCTCTGCCCTGAAAACTTTGTTGGAATGTAAGAAATCATAACGGCCTGACACTGGAGACTCCTTCAAAAAATGCTAAACAAAGATCTCCTCACAGTAAACTTCACCAAACCAACAGTTACACACATTTTAGCAAGTTATGTGGAGTGTCCTCCATGCACGTCCCTGTACTAAAGTTGTTACTATAGCAACAATAACATATTAGACCAAGCACATTAATATAAACTTGTGATTTTACTTGTAGTTGGTATTAATGTCCAATCCATGCTGTAATAGAAAATTAATCAATACCATCTGACCAATCAGAATTGAACAGTGTTCTGGTATAACCTATAATTTAAACTAATAGAACAGGTAAAATGTTAATGTAGAATTTTATAATCCCTGAGGTTTCTTTGTCTCTCAGAAGGAACTGTGGAAGAGTCTGCGTATAAAAGAGCGTTCCAGGTGAAAAACCACTGTGTGCGTAGTGATGATGGACTCACCGATGGTTCCTGAGAGTTTAATGGGTTAATTCTGTTACTTCCATTGGTATAAAGTCATTTCAGAAATAAAATATTTAAATTAGGTAGATACTTCCTTATGATAAAGCACTGTGATTTAGATCATTTGAGATTTATCGTGTCATTTCCTCATTTTCATGTGATATTAACTGGTTTACTCCACACCTCTGTGTTCACTAACATTTATAGGCTGGTTTAATGGAAAAACAGTTTGGCTCTCAAGTGTTTAACAGGGAATAGTTTCAGCAGGTATATAATCGTTCTCCAGCACCTACAGTACAAAGTGTCAGCTCGTAAATAACACTAATCTAGGCATGACCAGACTAGAACCCTGTGGGTCACCTATATGTGGATTGTTTTCCCAGCACCTGCTGTGCTGTTTAACGCTATGACACTGTGCACTGTTTATCCCTTTTTTAACGATTGAAGTAACAATTACACTAGGTGAAGAGGCATTGTTACAGAGGCATTTTAACTGTATTAATTATACTCATTTTCTAATTATCACTCATATACTCATATCTAATTATCACACCTAGCCTTCAGTTCTTTCCACCGTGGAAATGACTGTGGTAGCATTAACTCCTGAATGTGGTTTACTCTTTCCTCACGCAGGTGCTCGTATATTATTATTTTCTCTGGGCACGATCATGATCTCAGTCCTTCGCCATGTGTTTTATTCGTCTGTGTCTCTCACACACAAAAACAGTGGTTAAGTCTGAGAAAAGCCTTTCTACTAAGCATTTCTCATCCTGGTTAAACTCCATGGAGCATAGAAGTGTTGCCAAACCTCAGCCTCTGTCCGTATACGAGTCTTGAATTGCCATCATCTCGGAGAGCAAGGCTGTAACAGCTGAACGGCCAATTTGGATCGTCTCTGTCGGGATCGACATCATTTAGGAGACTTCTCATAGCAATTGATCAAACTTTTTACAAGGCGTGGACTGCAGTCATTGCTGTGAATAGACACGCTTAAGAGTCTTACTATGGGTTCAATAGTCTTGCAGAAATGACACAGTGCAGTGATAGAGTGAGCTGTGAAAATCAGATTGTTTCTTCCACAAAGGGGAAATGAATTAGCACCATTCTCATGTAGCAGTGTGAATCAGTGCCACCTCCTTGTTTGGGAGTAGCAACAGCAGTTTTGTAATCTACACCCCGGGTTAACAGATTAAAGTTGATGAGTGCAATGGTGTACTGAGAATTGTAACTAGGACAAAGTATCCAGAGTCGTCTCTCCTGGCCTGAAACACACATCCGAATGTTTCCCTCCGTGAGTGTACCGGAGCTCTTGGTTAGTGGTCCGTGGACGGAGTGACCACAAGGAGACTTTAACTCGTGGGAAAGCAGAGACAAGAAGAACTTTTAGAGCATTTTTCTGAAGGAAAATGATTTGGGAAGCAATCATTCAACACTGAAGCAGAAAAAATAAACTGGCTCATTTTTCTCTGAAGCCCAAGTTGAGAATGCCTGAGGATAATTCTCATGCATTCACAGATATTGTACCAGCTAGTGTATTCCTTCATGTCCCTACGCTGTCAGTCTGGCTGTCAGAATACCCACCACCTTCCGAAATAGCTAGTGAGAGAAAAACAATTATCACCTCCCTATGCTTGAAATTCAACGGAGGAAAGCATGACGCACATGGGACGCTGAAACTTTCTCATACTTTCACACTGCTTCATTATCACTGTATACTGCGATGGACTAAAATAAGGTTCTTCCACACAAATGCTAAACTGATTCATTACGAGAATTATTTTGAGCATAAAATAGGATGACTTTGGGACCCCATTCTTGTAAAAAAAAAAAAAAACACATCGCAGAATGTAAGGGAGTAAGCACACAAGCAGACATGGTTATGCAGGAAAGTTGCTAGACTTCCCATGAGATTCCTCTGTTGTTTGAAAGTCAGTAGGCACTAGGCTGTGCTCGTGGTTCTGTGGAGAAGTCTGGTGTTTATTTAAGAGCGGCGAGGCTACGGCTAATGGGAGGGTGTCTGGCTATGCTGTTCTGTAAGGACACTGGCAGGGGAATGAAGACAAATTTGACCCAGGGAGCTGGCCATGTGCACAGGAGCTGGTGGTGGGGATAATGGATGGATGTCCACCCTGACCCCATTTTTAGACTTGTTTGGGTGGTGGTCTGAAAGCCATAGGACGAATCACATGTAGTAGTTGCTCTGTGGTCAGGGAAGTAACAACACCTGGGAGTGATTAGCTATTCAAAGATTTTACTCTTTTATTTTCATAAAAAATGAAAGTTAAGTAAGTATCTTCAGAGAGAATCTTAGTATTATGCAGTAGCAATCGGTCAGTCATTATTTAGTCTTTATTACATGCTTTTGCCTGAGAAAGAACCAAAACAATTGACTTTTTCTTCACCCTGCACTGGTCAGGAAATGCCTACATTACAATCATCTAAAAATGTCTAAAAGTCTCAGGATTTCACAGGCCTGTGTGCCTCCTTAATGCTTGCTATTTGAGTTTTGTAGGAGGGCAGATGGAGAGGTTTTTAGGCGAAGCAACGAGCAGTCCCGCCCCAATTCCTTTTTTTTGCTTTTTCCATCTGGTCTGCACGTCTGAATAGGGTTCCTGTGGGTGGTCCCTGGGGCCGCTGGGCCAGAGGCTTCCTGTTGCCTTCAGGCCTGCTGCTTGCTGTCATTCCCTGATGTACTGTGCCTTAGGGGTGAAAGGAGTTGATTGCACTACATTGTGCAGTGATCAATACGCTGTTTTTGATGTTTCTTATCCATAATCCATAATATCCATAATTCATTTTTACCCTCTTTGTTGCAAACCAGTTTGAACCAGTCTGCACCTCGCCCGAGAGTTCCCATGCTACTGATGTATCCTTGAAGGGGTGTGGTTGGACACTGGTATCTGAATGACAGTGTTGTGTTAACACTGAGGGGGAAGGCGAGGGACATGGGGATGGGAATTTGCTCATAGTGTTATCTGAGTTTTAAAGGAAAAGTTTCAAGGCACCTGTACTTAAACAGCAGCTGAGTCCATGGGGGAGGGACAAAGAAAAACTCAGTGATGCAAACAATGCCTTGAAGAGTTGTGGAATTCTAGGACAGGTGTCTCCTTCCCCAAGAGGAAGACATTCAAACAGGCAGTTAATGGGCCTGATTGAGATGTTTGCATGGCTCTTTTTCCTTCCTGGAGTAAAAAAAAGAAACAGAAGCATCAGGCTGTCCGCTGTGTAGACATGCCCTCTAGATCTTGATCAGCATGGCATCTAAATAATGTTTGTCCTGGAAGTCCTCCTGTAGGGACATGCTATTGAGATTCAAGCGGGCTGGCATATTGACATTAGCATTTAGACAAAGCTGAATTTGTTACAGTTGGTCATTATGCTATAATTCCGTGCCAATAATGGAAGGATTTGTGTTCAGGAATAGGGGATAAAGAAGTAAACATTTCCACTGGCAGTGAGATGATTATTCATTGATCATTGTTCTACTCACCATTTCAAGTATAATTACCGTATTTGTATGTCTCAAACAGGAATTGAACATACTGTCTGAATTAGAGGAACCCACGTTTAGAGGCTAGTGCTGAACATGTGTCTGGTGTGGCACACTGGGAAAACAATGCTATCTGAGTAAATGAAAAGTGGGGTGGGCGACAACAAAGAACCTTTGTTCCTCCTGAGGCCTGAAGGTCTCTGTTTCCTATTGATGACTGCAGTGGTGTAAGGGAGATTGGATGTCTCATGAAGGTGTCAGGGTTAAAGGTCATGAAGCAGAATTTTTCACATCTGTACGCCTCTGTGCCCTGAGGGTTGGAAACCACGATACTATGTTTGAGTAGTTGTGTTTTTAGGTGTTTGGACCCCTACACTTAATTTCTTTCTGCTCTTTTCTTATTCTCCCTGATGATCTCTGATTAGGTATTTATTCAAGCCAAATTTAATGGGGGGGGGACCTCTTGTGCCAAGCAGGTACAAGCATAAATGAGATGCAAGGAAATCATTTGGGGGAAGAAAGGGTCTTTGTAATTACAGGCAGTATATTAGACACAGGATAATTGGCTTGGATATAACAGACACTATGCCAGGAAAGTGAGGTTTGGGACTTTGCCTTCTACCAGGTTTCCACTATAAAATGGAGGATAGCCACTCCAACGATTCATAGAAAACTGCATTGCAACAATCATTTCTTGATATCACTATGATCAGTATGATTATTTGGAGATTCTGAGGCATTTATTCTGTAACTTAATGGTTTACATGTAGGGGAAGATGGTCCAAACTCTGTATCGAAAGAACATTTACTCATTTTATCAAAAGAGCATACAGTTTTATTGAAGGAACTTCTGTTTCATGGTTGATGATTTTCTCAGTGTGAGATGTAGAATGTTAATCATAAGAAAGCTGCTTGATACCAATAGTTCCGTCCATATAAATTGTCTTTGCTGCTTGTTTTTCTCATATTAGGAGAAAACTGTGGGTTGGATGACAGAAATCAGGATGTAGATTTAGGTTCCTTATGACTAAGCCAGAAGCAATAGTGGGAAGAAAAACTCCCTGGTACAAGATGAGGAAGAAACTGAGAGGAACCAGACTCAAAAGGGAACTCATCTTGTTCTGGGTTCTTATAAATCATTACAGTATACAGTTGTAGAACAGTAACATTATACAATACCAAGTGTGTTAAAAGGATGATCACATTGTGATCACATTGAGTCCTGGCAGGAGCACAGAACAGTCTTTCTGATTACAGCAGCAGTTCTTAGGTATAAAATACAGTATCCAGGTGAGAATATTCACTGAAGTAAGGATGAGTCTGTTTTTGGGAAGAGCAAAATCTACAGCAGACGCTGTTCTGTGTCACTGGAGATTGACCTTTTGAGCTGAAATAGAGGAAACAACAAAGACATTGGTTGACTCACAAGTTAAGTAGGAAAAACAACACCAGATTCAGTGAAAGTCCTAGACGCATGTATATCCTTCATAAAAAAACATCTTGGTGAAGCTATTTTCAGCCACTCTGTCTCATTGCACTTAACAGTACATGGGTGGCTACCTTACACGTCCCGAACAGCACATGTTAGAAGTGTGTAAGAAACACATACATGTCACTATGCTCAGTTTCCATCCATTCAGGCTGTGGTATTGGTTGGCCAGAGCTGCCTTAACCCCATCAGTCAGAGTCCACACTGAACAGCGGCGCGATTGTACCCGTCCTCTTTTAATGGACACGTTATGCTTCAGAGGTGACTAGCGTAGTGTTCTCGACCCAGCGTGCTACATCTGAAGCAGTGTAGTGAGGCTGGTGGAAGTTTTCCTTCACAGCTGATCAGAGGCCAGTTTTGTGGTTTCTCTCCTAATTGTAAAGGTTACGTAGTGGAGAAGGGAAGCTGGTCTTCGATTAGAACAAAAAGGTCCTTCTGTCCTGAGAGAGGAAAAAACGAGCAAGTATTCCACCACATTGAAAGTTTAAAAAGGCCCGTACAAACACGGCACACCAGAAATTGAAATCCGGATATACAGTGTGTAATAGTATTCCATTTCTTAGTAACCTGTACAAAAGGTGCTTGTTTTAAAGAAGTGTCAGTTATGAAGGTTGTAGTTTGACAGGTTCCATATTTACTCAAAACTTGAATTAACTGAACATACTAAGTTATAAATGTGATGACTTTATTTTACTTAAAGACACAATATCACGTACTCCCTTCACATAACAACCTTCAAAGCTAATATTCACTCTGCAATAAATGTTTTATTACTATGTATATTATGTGTTGTGTATATTAACTAAAGCCTTTTCTTGTTTTATGATATACTGCAGGTTTGAATGTATTATATGTTCAGTAAGACAAAAGGGGTTGCCAGAACAGTACATTTAAAGTTAAAATTAACCGCTCTTCATGGAAATCTTACATTTAGAACTTTATTTCTTGCTTAATATGTACTTTCCTTGTAATCCCCTATATGAGTCAATACAACCAACAGTGGAATAATATTTAATTTATAACATTTATGCATATTAATGGTTTTATTTACATAATAAAATTAAAATGAATAAGACTTTACTTACTTTAAAAAAAAAAGAAAAAAGATGACTCATCTTTGACCCATATGTACTTTTAGAAAAATGGGTTCCTTAAGGTTATTTTTTCTTTTTTTTTTTGGCCATTGTGGGGATTGGGGGATAGTTCATTATTCTTACAGTAAGTTCCTAAATTGGTGTAACTTAGACCCCTTTCTGTTCTTACAATGAACCTTTAAGTTCTAACCTTTTCCCACTGAGTGTTAGTAATATGTACTCATGGACATACAGCGCCTATTAATGAGGCCCAACTTCAATTCAGTTTTATTTATATAGTGCTTTTAGCAATGGACATTGTCACAAATCACCTTTAAAGAAATCTGGATTTAATTTTTAAACTTATCCCTAATGAGCAATCCATAGCTTATGGTAGCAAGGAAGAATTCCCTGAGACGACACTCATCACCACTGAGGTGCTGTGGAACGCTGAACAGAACCTTCCTGGTCATCAGTCAAGTCCACACTATGATTAATTAGTGTGAAGGGCACTTGTGAAGGGAGCAGAGCCTGCTGGCTGACTTAGAAATGATAAGGGCTGCACTCATTAAGTTAGGCTAGATAAACACTGTTTTATTTTTACCCCCTGCTAAAAGGACCACCGCCTCACCTACAGCCACAGTTGCTCATTTTAAAGTTATCACACGTGCATTCCTGCTTGGCTGTAAATGAGCCTCTTGTCTCTATCTCTGAGGGGATAGGTGAAGAGGGTGTGAGCACTGAGCTGCCTTCTCTCATTGCTTTGGAGTGCCTGTCTATCAGTGACGTGCCAGTTTCAAACAGCATGCTGTTAGCTTATGCATTCGTAAACATCTCTAACACAGGTGCGTTCGGATGCCATTAGAGTGAGCTACGTGTCGGAGTGATGGTCAACATCTGGAGGGTGAATTACGTTGTTCCTAGTGCTGATGTGGGTGGAGAACACGGCCGGGTGTCTTAATCATGCCCTGAACAATCGGCTTCCTAAAGACAGGTCCTCTGTGACAGATCAGGCTGTGAGGCGTTTGGGCTTGGCCTAATGAATGAACAATTTTGTTTTCACACACAGGCAGGTGGCCTTCCGACAAACCCACTCAGACATCAGAGCTGAGTGGCCTCTTGGGTCTTCCAAGAGCAAGACCTTGCACTTAACACCCACTGATAAATTCAGGAACAACAAGCATATGTTAGACCAAACATAACACTGCTGCCAGACCAATTACGCACCAGGAATGCACACTGTACCACGTGTGGTGTGAGTGATTGCTGAGAAAGCAAGCCAGGATCCTGTAAAAACTTGGAACAAGTGTTGCAAGACACAAACAGGCACCACCTCCTCATTTCCCATGTTATAACATTTGGGGTTTTTGATTTTATATTCTATAAGTTCTGCAGTTTCTCTTCAGCAGACTGAAATGTTCAAATCTGCCAGTTCGTTTTTTTTGTCTCAGTAAGCAGGGTGTGGGAAAAGCAGACAGCAGGGAGGGTGTTGACTCACAGGAGATGCTGTCTATTACTGGATGTTCCTAAACATATTCACAACCTCATCCAGCCAGTGAGCACAGAGTGAGAAAGCTATTTTTTTATGATGTGCCTTCTTTAAGACAGTGTGACTAATTTTAACTGCTTCTAAGACCAGATTTTAGAGGTAGGTTTAGAAGTAAGGAATAATACACGATGGGCATGCTGTTACAGGAAAATAATCAACAATGGGGTAGTGTCATACACCCCATTATGGCGCTTAGTTACCGTTACTGTTTCTGTTACCATCCTTAAGTAGATTATTTTCCAATAACTACACATACAGAAGTGTTTAATTCCTCTTATATTTTTAGTAATTAACAACACATACTTTTTATTCATTTATAGTTACATTTAATGTTGATGTATGCGAAGAAAAACATTTCACTGTGCTGTAATGTATATGTGATTAATAAAGACTCATTATCATTCATGGAACATCCACGAAACAAGTTACTTCCTGTTATCACTTATATTATAAAACCTAACAAAAGCCTATTTTTATTCTACCATTATGAGAAAACAAAAATACTTTGTTCTAACCCATCATAAATTATAGAAAATTAATAAATTTTTTCAGACACTTTTAGCGACTTTTTTCCCCTTTTTTTTTTCTTTCAAAAAAGCACCTAGTGACAAATCTGGTGAGTTTTTGGGCAAACCTTAGCTACTTTCTGTACAAGCGAGTCACCAGTACTTCCCCGTGAGCACGAGGTGCTGTTTTCCCCCGGAGACAGACCTCTCTCTACGCCTGTTCTGTTCAGTGAGGGACAGAGAGGAGCGGCACATTCATTCACTTCTAACGTTCTCTCGGAGTGAATCATTTTACATATAGCTGAAATCACAGCACTGCCATTGTCTTTAACGTATATATGTGTGGTGCTTTTGTCAGTCGACGTCATGGTTATAAATCAGGATTTTAGCAGTGCAGAGAAGTAGCTTGGAAGTGACTGCTGGTTAACATGTAGTCTCTTAATGGGCAGCGTTTCAGTCACTGTTTTCATATTCGTTTCTTCATCTGACAACAGAAACAGATAAATATGTAAACGAGAACAGCTTTATTGGAAATTCGGCTGTATTAAATTACAGTATGTGAGCACAGAGAGTAGGCAGGAAGCAAACAAACACTAGGCAGAATGCAAGTACATCGCAATGACGTAATGAATATGCTAATTAGCTCATGAGATCATTTAGCGACTTTCCATTGAAAGTTTTTGGCAACAGTGCTCCTGTCACTCACCTGGAGTATGATGATGTTATGGTGAAGACAAAGCAATGCCTGGGAAAGCACATTTAGTCCAGCATGGCTGAGAAATGCAAATTTACATTTGCATAAATTTGAATTTCCCAGACATTGCTTTGTCTTCACCATAACATCAGTATTTTTATTATAAATTTTTTGGGGGGGAATTTAAAAAGAAGAATTAGAGAATATGTTTGAATGACATCTCTTGTATAGTCCTTGAAAACAATCAAACTGTGCTTGAAAGGTCCTTGAAAATCCTGGGATTTCATTACGAAGTATCTGTACAAACCCTGAAGCTGGATTGTTTTATTGAGAATGAAAGAATAGTGTGTATAGGAAGGATATGAGCAAGCTTTGAAGCCAGGGCAAGGGTTTGTATAGGCCATAGAGGAAATCATTCCATTGTGGGAAAGGGTGAATGTCAGCAAATACCTCGGCCATGTTCTCCCCGCTTGCAGACACACACAGTTAAAGGTCATACCCTGTGCAACCGGACAAATTGGTAGTGGGCTGATTTTCATGCTGGCCGTGTGGTGGCCACACAGATTTTGATCTTTAAAAGCACTACCACTTCTAATTGAATCGCTGTGTGTATGGACTCGCCAAATGTGTTTTTAATTGAGGCAATGTGTTTCTCATTTGCAGTTGTGTACACCACAAGAGAAAAGCATTCTATACCCTCAAACTCAGTATGGGCTATTTCAGTGTTTCTATATACAGCTCTTTTTGAAGAAATACCATATTATTAAACAGGACATGACACATTTTCACCAACCGCAAAGCCATATATAGCATTAGCATTAGCCTACTCGTAACATGGTCTTTTATTAGAATTTTTAATAATAAATATTCAAACAATTTACAAATTCATAAAAATTCCAACTGATTCACTGTAAAAAACAACAACAACGTGAATTTCAAATGAATTTCATATGCTACATAGATGTCTGTTACAGGACATTTTTATTTATATTTATTTCATCTTATAACAGAACTTCCAGATAGACCAAAAGCTGTGGTATTAATTGAGCAAGCTAAACTAACAAATGCTGAAGCTGTACAATATTTTAACTTTGTATGAGTCAGGCATTCTTGGGGGAAAAAAACAGATGTAGCATTTAATAAAGGTATTTATTAAATTAGATAAGGTACTAGGTTCAATAAGTGAGGTAAAAAAAACACAACAGGGCATGTTAGGGAAATAATCAACCACAGTACAGTGAAGTATTTTATTCCTTTTATACCTCAGCAACTTGTCAATGCGTACAGTTTTTTTAAAAATTTAATACAGAATAATGTGTCATACTTTTTATCTGTTAATAGTTACATTTTTATGTTGTGGAATGTCAGCGAGACAAGTTAGTTCCTGTGATCACTAGCAGCTATAAATAGTCATTCCCTCACCAGCCTCTCTGCTGACAAAACAAAGCGCAAGACCCTTCTGTTTTGAAACCTTAAAGTTACAGCTTTACTTCTGACTGCTGCAAAACAATGACCCTGGAGACAAAAAAAAAAAGCTAAATAAAAATTTCACAAGAAACGTCAACATACAAGTTTCTGTGGAAGTTACTGGGAAAGAATCAGGCCAATCAGATTCAAGAATTCAACAGAGCTGCGGTATAATACAAATGATCAAACAGGCATTTTCTGAAGCAGTTCAGATAATGTGGTTTATTTAAGACTATCCAAGATATATTTTCACAGCAGAGATGTTCACTTTTATTAGTTTGCCTGTTATATGTTATAGCACTTCCTTTTTCTTTGAATAGAACTATGTAGTAGTGTTATAAACATTGGTATATAAATACAGCTATAAATACCATATTATGAGTGTAAATCATGTTGACCTTTAGAGAACGTAAAGACACTGTTTACTGTAAGCTAATGTTTATCCCTGTCTAGTGGAATTTATGACCCTGGGATTGGAGACTGCTGATTTTTCTTGTCACTGTACTGCTATAGTGTGTATTTATTTCTAAACTGAAGAGGTTTCTTTTGGGAAACTGGTTCCACCCTCATATTTTGTGTGCAATATCATATCTCTGGATCTGTTCTTGATGCACTCATGTTTAGAAAGAACTTTATCTATGAGGTGCTGTGGAATACTTGGGCAGCTGAATGGAAATGCACTTTAGTAACATTTAGCCTTCTTAAGAGCTAGATCTGTCCTTATACATAAATCATGACTGGGGTTTTTTTTACAATATTGCTTTGTTTTTGCTGCTTGGTGAGAGTTCCCAGCCTGTTTCCTTTAGCTTGGCAGTACCATGTATGCTGAAGGCCAAAGAAAAGGTTTGTTATGGATGTGCCTTGCACTAGCTCTGAATTCTCTCAGTGGGACTGAGCTGCTTTTTGTGCAACGCTCTTAACCGTACGCTTAGCCTGAGCTTAAATCTGGTCATCCACATGAAAAGCAGACAGGAAGCTGCTATTTAAGACCACGCTAGAGTAAATACAGAAACATCTCGTAAACATAATGGGCTGAATTCAAAGGGTGTGTGCTATAGAAGGAAAGTGTGTGTTTTCAGTCACACCGGGATGCATAGAGAACATTTCTGAGAGTGTTAAAACTCTCAACACCAAAGCTTGTACTGGTCTTACAGCAGCCCAGAAGTATCTCAAGGCAAGAGATTGATGAGGCTTTGAAAATGTTTTTGCATTATTGTATGATTCATATAATGCTATTGTTCTCTAGTATAAACTTAGCTGCAATAAAACATGGCCTGCTATTATGCAATCATTGAACTTGGCAGAGGATTGCATTGCGCTTCAGTCTGGCTCAGAGATGCCCAGGGTGGAGCTGTGAGGACAATCTGAAGCCCAGTCTTTCCAGTTAGACAACAGTCAGCACATACTGGGGAAAGTCCCATCACTGGACTGTGGGAATGGATCAGTCTGTATCCAGCTGTGAGATTTAAGTAAATGGTAGAACACTAGTGTTTACGAGAAACCCAAGGAACTGAGCTGTTTTTAGACTGAGGAAGTAGTGGTCACTGCTTTATGTAAGTAGCTGTTAGTTAAAACTGTACTCTAGGGGAACAATATAGAGGCAAGAGGGTTCATTTGATTTATGACCCTATGTTTGGATTCAGTGTCCACATGAAAATAATAAAACATGTTTTGCAAACAAGATTCTTATGGCTTTGCTGGGTTTGGTCCATGTTTTCTTCAAGGTTACACAAACCATGCAATAGTGTGGCAATTGTTTAAACAAATGAACACTTTTTTCTTTTCTCCTCTCAGCTTACTGTGATGTTGAAATCCTGTGATCTCACTATTTGGAGCAAATCAGAACACTTGCTAAAAAGCAATGCCATTTTTATAAGCTCTCAGTTTACATCATGTTGAAAACCACACACTGCGCGAGCTGTTTTGTTCTGTTTTCTCTGCTAATCCTGCATAGGATTATTTTATGGATTTGAATTGATATGAAATCACCTGGAATGTAATCTCAGAAAAAAAGATACTACGCTGCACCGTTATTGCTTGTCACTGAGGTTCAGGAGGACTTCTATTCAGGGTTGCCAGATCCCACAAACCACACAAAAGGATCTGAAATGCACCAAAAGAGTTCAGGTACTGTAAAAATGAGACACATTTTTCTTTATTTTCTCAGTTTTGAAGTGGGAAACAAGATAAACATGGTGCACACCCGAATAGGAGAAGTTGGGGTCAGAACATCTCATCTTATCTGTCTTGTGCTCAATCTAATATGCAATATCTGGAATACGTCTTTTTGTCACAGACTTTCACAGAAAACCTTTCCGTATCCCAATCTTTGCAGTATGTCTTAAAACAGAAATGGTTCTGTATATCATAGATACATTGTCTGCACTTGCACTTTCCCTTTGTTTGCCATAGCCTTTGATACGACTTCATTCTTAATTGAATTTAAACTACCTCAAAAAAGCCATCCTCAAACTTTTTCCAAAACGACCTCAATTTGGCATGAAAACACAACCATGGCAACCCTGTTTTTATTCCACTTTTAATATACTTTTACTTGGAAAAGTGAAACAACCGTCGTACACGACATTCTCTTTCCCATGTGAGAACGAAAAGATTTAGATATCGTTATAGTGTGAAATAACAACAGTTATTGAACCAGAACTTTCAGTTGGAGAACAGGATTGTGTTTATTTTATCAGTTTGTTTCATCAGTTTACTGTTCCACTGCCAAATCTGAGCTGGCTCTTCTCAGTTCCAGTGAAATCGCACACAGTCCATGATGACTGAGACTTGTCGGGACTGGTTGTGCCCTATTTTCTTCCATGCGGAGCCTTTAAGAAAGAGACCATAAAACATAGTTTTTATGCATTTGGCAATAAAGGCAATGACTGCATTACTCACTGTGTATAAATCCAGCAGTAAAAGTTAATGGCACTGCTGTATGCTTAGTGCTTGTGAAGAAGGGCTGGGGCACTACACTAAATAAATCATATATGCAGGTCAGCCATAATTTTGCATCATAAATGAATGAAGTAAATGTATGCATTTGTAATTTTCCCTTGAACTTTATTTCTCTCTCTTTTTTTGCTGTAGGTGTGCTGTCCCTGCCGGCTTATTTCAGTCCGTACACGGAGGGCCAGCAGGCCGGAGTGGAGAGCAGAGAGGATGCATATGCCCAGCTTGAGCTGCGCACACTGGAGCAGTCTCTACTTGCCACCTGCGTAGGCAGCATCTCTGAACTAAGTGAGTTTTAAACCATTTATAGTCACATTTATTATTGTGGAACGCTCACAATACTAGTCAGCACCTGTATATGCTTATCACCTCTAAGCAGTCATTGCCTCACCAGACTCACTATTCTCTTGAATATTCCAAAGAAATTCAGCTTGTCATGTTGCAGAGAAAGTACATAGCTCAACCTGATCTATCCTGAAGACTTTCCAGTGTCGGAAAACATAAACTTACAGCTTTACTGCTTTGACTGCTGACACTGGGGACTCCTTCTAAAATTGCTAAATGAATCTGCTCAAAGAAAACCAACAACCAATCAACATTTAGTGTTTTTTTTTAATTAATCTGTTTATGTGGAGTATCTGCCATACCAGGTCCTGTTAAAGTGTAATAGAAACAATACCTTAATGAATACCAATGATTTGAATTATAGCCAGCACTGTTATAGAAGATTAATCAACTTATTCTAACCAGTCAAAGCGGAGAATTCAGCAGCTCTTATGTGTAAAGCTGAAATAACAGAGGGCTCATCCAGTCCATCCATTTCTACTATTAAACACCAAAGAGAAAGAGAATCTGAGCATGTTTGTGTCTATTTGCATTTCCTCGTCTGTTCTCCTTTGTCTCATCTCTTCCTTCTGTCACTCTGATGTTTTACAAATCTGGGCCCTCCTGACAGCCGGGAAGTGGAACGTTGTAAAAAAAAAAACATCATTAACATACAATAAGCATTCTAACTGTAGTGGAAGAAGCAGTCATGTTTAATCATGTACACACACTGAGTGTCATAGCTTCTGGTTAATAGTGTAAGCTGCCATTAAATTTGGACTGATGCAAAGCAGTGAAGAGCTTTGAATGCTTGAACTGCGCAGAAAGCAGCGAGCAGTTTACTGGCTGTTTTTGTAGTGGGTGAATGTGGGAAAGGTGATAACGTGAATGTTATTTATCTTTCCAGGCAGATTATTCCATTATTCCTCCCTCCTGGTAAACACTCCTCATGTCAGTTCCTTAGGAGGAGGACAGAGATGTGTTTGCTCTCTAAACATCAAGCTGGATGAGATAAAAGAGAGAAAGGCGGAGGGGGTGGGGGGATGTTAGGATGTGTGCGAATGAAAGATGAAAAAAACTCCCAGACTCCATGTGAGATCACTTTCAACTAGCACAATTTTGTTAAGTCTGTTGAGCCCGAGAAGCACGAGTGTTAGTTTAGTGTGACAGGACGTCCTGAGTGTTGCTTAACTGGATATAAGGTAGAGGTTAGATTATAAGATGTCAGGGCAGGACAACTCATCTTATCTGTCTTGACATCCTCGAGACTAGATGTGTTTTCTTCCTCTGTGTCAGTAGTTTGTTGTGATGTTGTTGTTTTTTAGCTGGTTGTACATACCATTTCATTTAAATAACAGTATGTAAACACTATGAACGAAATGAGTTTTTATACCAAAGCACTGTTGAATTCTCAAATCTGATTGGCCATAAGGTGTTTTTATTATTTCTTTTTATTATTTTTCTATAACTGCAGCTCTGACAGTAGTTACAGTAGTAGGTTTAAATTAATGTGCTCATTCTGATATGTTATGGTTATTATAGTAATAGTTCATTCACAGGGACTTGTTTGGTGTACACTCCACATAATAAATCCTAATAATAAACATTTCAATACATGTTGTTATTTAACAAACAAACAAAAAAATGTTTTATATATATATATATATATATATATATATATATATATATATACATATATATATATATATATATATATATATATATATATATATATAATTGTTGATTTGGTGAAGCTTTCTGTAAGGGGTCGTTTATTTAACTTAGTAATTTATTTACAATTTATGGAAGGAATTTCTTCATTTAAAAACGTGAAAATACAGTATAGGAGGGGGTGGGCAGAGCTTGCATGTTCTCCCCATGCTTCTCGGGTTTCCTCCCCAGTCCAAAGACTTGCACTGGAGACTGATTGGCATTTCCAATTTGTGCGTAGTGTGTGAGTGCGCTGTGGCCCGAGTTCTTTTGGATAGGCTCCAGGTGACCCTGCGACCCTGTGTAGGATAAGCAGTATGGAAAATGAATGGATGGATCTCTTTCTTCCACGCCCTTTTCTTATATCAAGCAACACAAGGGTGTATTTGCCCAAAACTCTGGTACAGGGAACCATCAAGCAACTAAAATTAGACAATGGACTCTTAAACCTTTAAACGTTTAAATAAATAACATAAAAATTGTATAAATATTAAGTATTTTATTAAATGGTATTCAAATCACAATATTTGTTTTGGCAGCCCTATTAGACAATCATTTAAAAAAATATATACTATATAATCATATGTGGCATAACAGATCCCGTAAAAGTATTACTCAAAGGTATTTCATCGTTCATATATTATTTTTTCATTCTTTACATTAGTTAAATTGCGAAAACATGACCTTCTCTCAGTGGATTAGGACTTTCTCTGATGCCCAGGTATTCCTCGATTTGGCTGTCTTACCTGTCTGTGAGTATTTACTTAGCGTGCCACAGGAAAAGGCTCGAGCTTACTGATGTTAGGGGTCAATTTCCTCCTGCAAACCTGTGGACACTCTACTGTTTGTACCTGTGCACAAGAGCACATTCATCTGAGCGAACAGTACAGGAGATTCTGCGAGTCTGAGTGAAAGCACTCCTTGTGATGACTTTCAGAGGTTGCTGGACTGCACTGGCACCATCTCTACACACACACACACACACACACACACACACACACACACACACACTCCGGGCAGTGGCAGACAGTGAAGTATTTGTAGAGTCCCGGCCACCCTGGTGCTAAACAGGGCATGCTGGAATCCAGTAAAATCTTTTACACAAGTATGTGATGATTTCGGCTTTGTATCGTCCAGATAACTAAAAGCTGAGGTTATGTTTAGAGAGATAATTCCTTTTGTCTGTTTAACTAGTTAGCTTTTTATTGATAACATATTAGATCTTTTCTTAATACCTTCCTGATCATTTTAAGTAATACCTTATTAGATCTTTTGTATCTAATACTGTACCGTATTGATATCGTATTGGATCTTTTCTATTTATTCATTCATCTTTAGTAAACACTTTATCCTGGTAAGGGTCATGCTGGATTTGGACTCTATCCCAGGAACCCTATGTGTGAGGTGGGAATACCCCTGGCTGGGACTCCAGACCATCGCAGGACTGCATCGTTTTTCTGATTTGATTCATACACTACTATCGTAATGGAATAACTTGCTTATTAAATGGCTGTATCACAATCATGAAGATATTTTCACCGTGCCCAGTAAGGTTCACGATCGTTCGCTTTTCTTACAGGAGTGTGAGCAATACAGTAGTTCCAAATAAACCTGAAAATATGAATGAGAAATTATTTAACAAGAAATGTATGATATTTGAAAGAAATATATAGTTATCGCCCAACCCTACTGCAGCTGCACATGAAATCCATTAGAATTAAATACAAATACAGATAAGCAATTACTTTGTGGCAAAAAAAAGAAAGTGTCTTCTTTGTTAAAGTGCAGAGACATAAACACAAATAAAATTGATTTTATTGTGGCTTTAAAGTATAAAACAACTCTAGTCACTGTCAACATCTTGCACAATTATGTGATGTTCTCTTGAAATGGTGCATTGATGCTTTGTTGCTTGGTGAGACAGCTGGGATAGGAAATGCCTCACATTTCAATTGGTATTATGTCTGAGCCAAATAATCAATCTAATATGGTCAAGCTAAGGACATAGTCATGAACAGCAGGCCCAGCACAGCCTCCCTGTTGCTTCTGAATTCCTCTGGGAGCCCTTCAGGGGCATGGTAGGACACAAAGAAGCTCCTTCAGCAACAAGTGGGGTCTTCAGCCCATAATGGAGGGTCCCACCCTCTCCCAACCCACACACTCAGGTCAGAAATTAAGCATGGGATAATTACCTCAAACGATTGTTACCCGTTCTCACAAATTGACCAGTCGGTCCATGACGTCTGTGCAACTCCACAGGAAATTGTGGGTTGTAGCCTAGCGCTCACTAATTGCTTCTTTTGTGACTCTGATGTTTTTTTTTTATTTGTTTGTTTCTTGATGTATAAAATGCTTTTCATGGTCCATCTGTGGTTCCTTAAGCAGGTTCTGATTTACTGCTCATAAGATTTAGTGTCTCAGAGAGCTCGAACACTCGTCCTCTGTCCTAATGAGCGGTATGGAGCAAGCTGTAAAAAATATTTTTCCGTTTGAGTATTTCCAAATGCTAATGCAGGAATTTGGATGTGTACTCAAACAGTATGCAGTGTGAGGAGAGGAAATGAACCATGGGTGTGTGCAGTTGGCTCTGAAGTTAACCTTATGGAAGAAAACGTTTCTGTTTTGCTGTGTTGATTTTGTAGCCGACTATGAAGTAGCTTCATAGCGTTAGTGTGTATTAAGAGGAATTCAATGCCAGGCCTGTTGTCTTAAGTTTCATGCTTATTGAATCATTTCTGATTAGATTTAGTGGGTAATTTTATATACCTAACCTATTCCACTTGACGTAATCAGGTTTTGGTAATCAGTGTGGTGGGACATGACACAACTGGAAGGTTAATTCGTAACCTTATTTGGATTTGTTCCTTTTTATCTAATCATTGTGTCCTGGCACTTACTCAATTCTGAAGTCCATATTTAGCAGCCAGCCAGATAAAGAGCTGTGGAGCATCCAGTTGTTATTTGGTTATCATTATGTATTAGGTGAAACAGACAGGCTTAATGAACTAAAGTCAGCTAAATATAGTACACATTTTAGTACCTTTTTTTTTTTTAAGAACATATAAAATTTACTACTTTATATACCATCCATATATAAATTATACACTTACTTTGGGCTGAATTGGAACAAAGCCAATACTTATAAATATATAGTTTTGAATAATACTTTAAATACACTATTAAGTACATTATCCATATACTTATTACTTTACCATCTACCTCAGGTAATATATATCCTATTTTAATTGACATGTTGGCAAGTTTTCTGGTGGTCCAGCGGCTAAGGCTCCCACACTCAGTTGGTTCGATTCCCGGGCAGGGAACCCCAGACACTGGGGGTTGTACTCAGTGCCAGTCCCAAGCCCAGATGAAAATGGGAAGGTTACGTCAGGAAGGACATCTTGCGTAAAAAACCTGTGCTAAATCAAATCTAAGTGGACCCTGTTATAGCTCGGGAATAACGCTAGGAAGAAGAAGCTGAATTGACATGTTGGCAAAGAAAATTCCATTAAATGCTGAGAAAAGTTTATTTGAATTTTTTTTTTCAGTATAGACATATAGTAAAGGAAGCACTCTTTTCTGCTGTCTGTCACCGAACACAAACCGGAATTTATTTGTTTACTGGAAATAGGTCTGCAACTAACGATTATTTTCATAATTGATTAGTTGGCCGATTATTTTTCCGATTAATTGATTAATCGGATGGGGGCGGGACTAACTTTCAGTACCATTTTTTTGGTTTATTTAAAATAAAATCCACAAACTGAGTGTTACAAATATAAACTTCAGACTAAAACGTTACACAACTGTTTGTCCAAAACAGAAAAGAACCCAATGTGCGCACACACACACACACACACACACACACACACACACACACACACACACCAGAATATATATTATTAATTTAGGACTGTAGTTTAATTCAGTGCTTTTTGTGCATCCATAAAAAAAATAATGCATAAATACTTATATACAATATAAACTAAAATAAATGAATAAAATAAATTTTATATATATATATATGTGTGTTCCCTCTGATCAGGTGATCTGGTGTCACGGGCCATGCACCACATGCAGCGCCTGGGCTCGGTGCGGGTCGGAGTCAGTCCAGCACGCCATGTCCGGCAGCAGCCCGTCTCCTGGTCTCCAGACGCCTTGCACACACTCTACTACTTCCTGCGCTGCCCTCAGATGGAGTCCATGGAGAATCCCAACCTGGAGCCACCCAGAATGGCCCTGAGCAAAGAGAGGTAGGTCCCAGAGCACCTCTTCCCTTTCAGGCTGCACTAATTAACACCTGATGGCCCTATTCATATACATGTGAAGTGGGAGAAACCACATAGCCTGGAGGAGATTCTAGAGGTGATAATGATATGGTGGAGCTCTGAAGACCTCCTTAATTCCCCATGTCTTTGCCTTTGTTGTGGAAATTCTTTCAATTACGAGCTTAGTAGGGTTCTCTCTGAGGTGGTTCGTTTAACACTCGGGTGTACGGTAGGTAGGCCATCATCTGTGCAGAGTACGATGTACTTGTATCATCTCAAGCAAGGCAACATAACACATACTTTTCAGCATTTATAGCGCATCGTAGGCATGATTTCATTTTTTGAACACTGTGTTGACAAACATGCGAATGACTGAAACCCCGCCTACACTATATTCTATTGGCTAATGCATGGCCACAACAGAGTATTGGTGTATCATTCATTATCAGTTTACATGTAGCTCACAACATATAGAAAATGGGATTGTGGGATTTAAATGGATGTTTATGGCATTTACACGTCACTCACATGAGTCGCAGTCTCATGGAGCTGATATAAATTGAAACACTGGTTTCACAGGTTTGAGATTGACTCAAAAAGCGTGAGATATGCTTCAATGTGAATTGGCCCATACCATTTGTTTTGACTCTTTTTTTTTAATGGAAACCTTTTTAAACATTTCAATGGACAACGGAGCAAGATTAGGCATGCATAAATACCTTATCCGTCAACCAGCTATTCTTATTGAACTCCATGGCAAGGGGTGCATTAATGTTCTTGTGCATGGTCGCTGCGTGAGCTAAGTACATTTACATTTATTCATTTAGCAGATGCTTTTATCCAAAGTGACAAATGAGGAAATACAAGCAAAGTGATATATCAAGCGGAGAACAATACAAGTAGTGCTACCATACGAGATTATTTTAATGGAGTTCTAGAAAAGTAAAGTGCGCAGAGTAGAGGTGTAAGAGCCAGAGAATTTATTTAATTTTTTTATTTTATTTATTTTTTTTAGGATAATGTGGGGTTGGCATTTTATCGGTTAGTTACATGCTTACGGAAGAGGTGGGTCTTTAGTTGTTTTTTGAACATAGTGACAGATTCTGTGGTCCGGATTGAGGTTGGAAATTCATTCCACCACTGGGGGACAGTTAGTGTGAAGGTTCTAGAAAGGGTCCTTGAGATACACTGTACCCTAACAATACTTTTTTTTTCAGATTCCATCAGAACATGTGTTGACATGTATTGCTGTAGGCATTTGTACACATCTGAAATGCATGTCTTGTGTACTAACAACCATGATTTTGTTTCCTATTAAATGCCTGTCGCTCCTCCCACGCTGTCTCCTATTGGCTGATGCATTGCCAAGCGTTTATATTGTAAAAAGTTCAGCTAAGCTTTTTCTAACATACGATGGAGTAAAATCAGCACGTGTTGGTGCATGTTGTCTGTCACCACATTGTACTCATTGAAATAGACATGAGGAACGTTATTGACACCTAACAAAAAGTCCTTGTGAATGCAGCATAATGCTGTAAGAAATAGAGCAGCAAGACTGGTGCTCAATTTAAACTTAACATAAACCTTCGCACAGATTCTTTGGACATGAGATGTAGGATTTTTAAAGAGGAGGAACAATAGGATGAAGACGTTACTGTCGGAGCAAGAAGGAGGCCCTACAGCAGATTTGGCTTCATCTGCTCTTTTAATTAAGTGAAGAAGAAAAAGGTTTTCATTCCTGAACACAATGGGAGAGCTCTTCCCAAAAAAAAAAGCTGGGATTAACCTGTCAGCTGCAGTACCACGTAATGACTACAGATTACTGCAGTAGTGAGGCTCCAGATGGTGTACATTTCTTGCCATTTGTACCTAACTCTAAACCCTAAATCCTAAATCTAATTACAAACCTTTTGCACTAAAGCTTGCGCCATTGCCAAACCTAAATCCGAACGGAATCGCTAAAGCAGCGTGCACACACTCACCTCCCTCATCTTTGCTCAAGGGCAAAGTCAATGTGATCCTTTGATGGTCTAGTATTTGCGTGCTGTTTTTTAACAGCTGTCAGACACTGTACACACACGCACGGATATGTACAACAGTCGGACTCAGGCCAGAGCGTAACTTGTTAGCCACAGCTGGCCTCTGTGCTGTGCAGCAACCTCAATCTAAACAACAAACTCGAGTGGAAAACAATGAAGGTGCAGCGGCAGCCCACTTCAGAGAGCTCAACATTTTCATGATAACACCAACACCATCACTAGCAGAAATTTACAGAGCTGCAGTGTGTGTGTGTGTGTGGTAATAGAATGAAAAACAGGCGGTTCCTCAGCCCTGGCAATGCCTCAACTCAATGCCTGGCTCCTTATTCCAGATTCCCCTGTGTGCTCCTAGTGCTATTAAAAAAAAGGTATTAAAGCTTCGTTTGAAACCCAACCCAGTCTCTCTCTGGCACGCTGTGTGGTCTTGACACAGCTCAGTAATTGTAAAGGCACTGTTCAGGGTCTTCCTATCATAGGCTGAGGTTACTGTGACACACGGATGTTTTACAACAGCCCAAGGCAACGTGCATGTCTGTTATCGAGAGGAGGGTGAGCGAGACAGAAAAAAAAAGGAAAGAGCAGACAGAGAGGGGTCAGAGGGGTGAAGAGGAGCTCTTGGTGCTAAGCATCATGGACTGAATGAGAGGCTGAAATTGATAGATGACACACTGACCCTGTGTCTGCCTCTGAAGACATACAGCTCACACATGCTGATTGCTGACATGGCGTGCCTGCTGACTAGCAAAAGATGCACTAATCGGTTCAAACAACTTTGTTGTCCCGTTATAAATACATAAATGCATTTATCGGATAATAAAACGTCTCAAGAAACATAGTGGAACTTATTTTTGGCTTTTGGCAGACACCCTTATCTAGAGTGACTTGCATTTATCTGATTTATACATCTGAGCAATTGAGGGTTAAGGGCCCAACGGTGGTGGCTTGAACTCCTGACCTTCTGATCAGTAACAGAGGGCCACTGAGCCACCACTGCTCCCAGTGCTCCCAGTGTTACCAACAATACAAAACACACAGTACTGGCCAATTCACACTGAAAGCATTTCTCAGGCATTATGAGTGTGAAACCTGTGAAACCAATTGTTTCAATTTGCATCAACGTCATGGGATTGTGACTCATGTGAGTGAGCGTAAACCGCATAAACATCCATTCAGATCCCACACTTCCACTTTCTATATGTTTTGAGCTATATGTAACCTCATAATAAACAATACAGAACGTCCAGTTTGTACAGCTTGTTGATCAAGTTTGTACCATAGTGGTTTCTTCAGTGCTAACTGTATTGTAATTAGCAGAGAAATATTCTGAAACTGATATTTAGTCTCAATTTGTGCCTATTAATGGCCCAAAGCGTAGGATTAGTGTTAGATCCGACTTAACACAGTCTGTACTGATCCACTGCTGCATTTTTTCCTCCATGTTTTGGATATGTGTCATGTTGACTCACTTGTTTTCCTTTCAGTCACGTAGCTGATTCAGGATCCTAAGCTCATAATTAACTGAAAGATGCTAATGAAAAAAAGATTCATTCATTTATTCATCTTCACAAACCGCTTTGGATCCAGAGCCAGTTCCCAGAACACTGGGTGTGATGCGGGAATACAGCCTGGATTGGGCGCACACTCACGTTCACACACTCGTTCACACTTAAGCCAATTGAGCGTAGCCAATACACCTCCCGGCATATTTTTAGGAGGTGGGAGGAAATCAGAGAGCCCAGAGTAAAGCCATGCAGACACGGGAGAAGATGTGAAACTCCACTCAGACAGTAACTCGAGCTTAGTATCAAACCAGGGACCCTGGAGTGGTTAGATGGCAGCATTACTCAATACACCACAATGCTGCCTCTAAGAAAAAAGTGAATCAAAGTCAAATAATTCAGTTGCTTTTTTTTTTTTAATCCCAAAGGGCAATTTAGGTGACATGCATGTACATAGAACATACACGTTACAACATGATAGATAAAAAGCAAAATTACGTACAGTGGTGCTTGAAAGTTTGTGAACCCTTTAGCGTTTTCTGTATTTCTGCATAAATATGACCAATGGCCAAGTCAAAGTCCTGACCTTAATTCAATAGAAATGGTGTGGAAGGACCTGAAGCAAGCAGTTCATGTGACGAAACCCACCAACATCCCAGAGTTGAAGCTGTTCTGTACTGAGGAACGGGATAAAATTCCTCAGTAAAAAAAAAATAATTAAATTCCTAAAATTCCTGTAATATTGGATCATATTCCTCAATAAATAAATGACCAAGTATAATATTTTTGTCTCATGTGTTTCACTGGGTTCTCTTTGTCTACTTTTAGGAAAATCTGATGATGTTTTAGGTCATATATAGAAAATTCTAAAGGGTTCACAAACTTTCAAGCACCACTGTATAATCCTTAACATTTTTTTTAGAAGTCTGATTGTAAGACAACAGTATTTATTTAAGACGAATCAGTCCAGGAACACACCATTAAAACAGTCGTTTCTGTAAAGATGGCAGTGTAGCGATCAGCCTGATGGGAGCTAATAAACAGCCGGGTGCTATTCATCTGAGGAGTTGTCCAGCATTTGCTTTCACAGTTACATTACACTTTTAGAAGTTACAGAACTGTGATGTAGAAATTTGAGAGCAGGTATTTAGCAGAGAAATATACTGAATATGATCATGGTGTTTGTGTATGGGAGGCACCCATTCGGGATGAATAATAATAGAAAGCTTAAGCAATAACGGAGAAGCACGCCTCATGCTTTAGGAACGTCTGAGCGAATGAACTCGAACAAGCTTTGTCAGCAGTGAAGGCTCTGGCTGAAAAAACCTTTTTGCTCTGAGCTGTTTGTATCTAGCCTTAACTTTAAGCAAATAATCTAAGCTCTTCGTGCTGTAGAAAAACAACAGAAGGATTAATCATCACGTTTTGCCAAACCACATGAAATTTAAGAGCATAAGGGGGGAAAAGACTGAGGCACAGGGTGCTATGAGTAGAGAGCTGTGAGAACATCTGGAATTTTCTGCAAGAACCGTGTGACTCGAAGCTGCTATAGCATGTTATGAACATCCAGTGAGCATGCAGAGCATGTGGTCTCGGTAACTCGTATCTAATCACACTCACACATCTGAAGTGTGACCTGCTCCCATCAAGATCCCCATTACCCATCCATTGTGTGAGTGCAGGAGAGGAGAGGCTAATTAGCATGGAGCACTCTCCGGTTTCAGAGCCCTGTGCTCGACCAGGCTTTGATGTGGCCCATGGAACCAACTCAGGTTTCAGGGCATCGAACTTGAGCTCTAGAATCAGATGCGAGGGTCGTGGTTGAGGTGTGACCCAGGGGCCGAGCGAGTGAGAGCACCAGGGGTCCACACACGCCTGCCGTGTATAGCGTTGTAGCCCTGTGGCAAGTGAACAAAGCAAAGGTTAGAAGTGTTTGGAAGGGTTTGAGTTTCACACTGCTTGAGTTTCATTCAGATAGGAGCAGGTCACAGGAGTGGACTATTCATCAAATGTGTGTGTGTGTGTGTGTGTGTGTGTGTGTGAGAATGTGTTAGTGGGGGTGTGAGGAAGCCAAAGGTATTACATAGTAGCTTTATTGCACCAAAGCTAACTCTAGATTAGTTGTTTCCAAGCCTGGGAGCTTTTGAAGGATCAATAAACGCATTTCGAGTTGGAAAAGCGCTAGTGGAAGTCGGGCCATTCTGGCCGATGCGATCGTTCCAGTAGTGCCTGTCGCTGTTTTCAATCTTTTACTCTCACACACAGAGACACACACAATCAAACCATTGTGCTCTTTTCCAGATGATGCGGTCAAATTAGAGACCAATTTAAAACACATACAAGCCATTAACAGTGGCACGCACTGTATCTTCAGCACACATGTTTGTAATGTACAGTGGCGCGTGAAAGTTTGTGAACCCTTTACAATTTTCTATATAGCCGCATAAATATGACCTAAAACATCTTTGGATTTTCAGTCCTAAAAGTAGACAAGGAGCACCCAATTAAACAAAAATCTTCTACCTGGTCATTTATTTGTCTGTTGCATTAAGAGAGAATTCAGCAGAGAACTGTGCAGATCATCTACAGGATATGTTCACTTTCATAGTCTAAGTCTTAATCACAGCAGATTACAGTCGAAATCTTTACACAGGTTAAATCTTGTGGTTCTTTTTTTCAGTATGTCCCTTTGGAGGAACACTTAATGTTTGTTTTTATGTAGAATAACTATAACAGGGGATTTCCCTATCACAGAGCACTTATTTTGTAGTGTAGCGTTCGACAATATGGGGAAAAAAATATCATATTATGATCCACCATGACCTTGACCAGGATAAAGAAGCTAGTGAAGATGATAATGTGTTATTTAACGTTTATAAAGAATCAATTATTTAACACAGCAAAGTGGGGAAAAAATGGAACATTTCATTGGTACAATCATATACTGCTAATAAAATATTAATAAAAATGATTGTGGTGCAATTTATCAAGTTATCAATATTATGCCAGCATATTGTCCAGCTCTGCATTATACATGTTTTACGGTGTGTGTTTTGGGGATGGGACTTCAAAGCGAACCCTGAAGTGCTGTGTTTGTTTGAGTATTAAGTTTAGAAACTCAGCCCCAAGTTAAAACCTAGCTTATGATAGTACTCGTAATTTCCAGTCGGAACGTTGGAAATGTTTATGCAGGCTATAACGAGTTTAGCTTTAAAAAGTGATTTTTGATCAACTTGACACTACTAATAATCAACGTTTCCAAACTGTCAAAGCAAACATCCCTATCAAAGCTACTTCGTATGACGCATTTCTTCATCTTTTCGGTTTTTCCATTGGGATCTTTTAGTACTGTCGTGTACCGTACGGTGATTGGCGTCTCTAAATTGTGTGTGAATGAGCGAGTGTGTGTGTGTGTGTGTGTGTGTGTGTGTGTGTGTGTGTGTGTGTGTGTGTGTGTGTGTGTGTGTGTGTGTGTGTGTGTGTGTGTGTGTGTGTGTGTGTGTGTGTGTGTGTGTGTGATTGTGCCCTTGCCTTGTGGGCCGAGTACATGGGATAGGCTCCCGTGCCTCTGTGTAGGATAAGAGGTACAGAAAATGTATGGATGGATATTTTACATGCTTCTTAAACTATTTTAACTACCAGAACAAACTCTGGTCTTTTCGGTTCCAATCAGTGTTTTTTTTCTCTTCAATATCTAAGAATAGCTTTCATGTGTCTCTGCATGTTATATTTCTCCTCTGTTGTTGTTGATAGGACTCATCTCCCTTGCGCATGTTTACCTTCCTTAATGAGCACCTCGTTCCACCTTGTGTGCTTCATTTGCATATGTCTTGTTAGACTGCCAGACTCTCGCTGGGCTGCCTGTGTTTTACCATGTCCCTGCCGTCACACCTCCTCCCTAAGAGCAAACCAGTGTTGCATCCTTTTTATATATATATATAAGTCTTCTTTTTTTAATGATTTATGTTAGGATTATAGAAGGATGAAGTCGATTGTATATCACAGCCGCTGCTACAGATCCAGCGCTAATCTAACACAGCTGATCCAGCCTTCAGTAGCACTGGAGTATGAGAACTCTGCAGGATGTCGGATGTTTAGCAGCAGGTTTGGATCCAGATCTTCACTGTGGAACAAAGCTATAGTGATGAGGACAACACTGGGCTGGATAAAACATTACAAGCAAATACTTCATTCAAAATGATATAACAGGCTCAGTTAGCACACATTTGCTTCCACTGTGAGCATCATTAGCATTTTGGATGAAGTGTGCAGTAAACTGTGCAATCTGTTCCAAAGTGATAAAGCTTGTGCTGTGGAACGTCCACAGCAGCCATTTGTACACTCTTAAAGGGAAAAGAAAAAAAATGAGTTCCACATAGATCCCTTTTAAAGCAGTGGATAAATCATGAATTCAGTAGCTAGCCAGTAGACGCTCCAGTGTGTTACCCAGTCCCATTTTTTAGTTGCCCAGAATTCGAACTGGTAGTCAATGCGATGTAATAACGAATGGCGAGTTAGTTAGCTAGTGAAGTGAATTAATACGGAATAAATAAATAAATGAGCACGTGGCACACTGGTTTTGCACCTTCACTAAAAATTGACATTTACATTGATGGCATTTTGGCAGACACCCGTATCCAGAGCGACTTATATTTATATAACTGAGCAGTTTAGGGTTAAGGGCCTGGCTCAAGGGCCCAACAGTGGAAGCTTGGCAGTGCTGGGGTTTGAACTCACGACCTTCCGATCTGTAACCCCACATCTTAATCTGGTGTTGAGCTCCCACTGCAACTGCTACCACCTCAAAGTTGATTATTTTCCAATAACAGCATGTGCCACGTGCACTATTCCTCTAACAATTAACATTTTTACTTTATTTAATGTTTTTATTTATTTATTTATTTATTTACATTTTTATTTACTTAATTTGATGATGGTTTTAATCATTTATAGTTACATTTACAGCACTTCTCTCCCCAGCCTCTTTTTTTGTCTTTTGAAATTAATAATAAATAAAAAAAACCTTACTGTTATAAAGCACTGACACCCACGACTTTTTCTGTAAATGTTAAATTAACATCTGCTTGCAGAATTATAGAATTATTAGCCTTCAATTACGTGGCGCGTCCACCATACAAGTCTCGGTGAATGAGCTGTTAGTATAGAAATGATCACATTACTTTAGAATGAGCGCATTAATATTAAGGGCCCAGCAATGGAAGCTTGGCAGTGCTGGGATTTGAACTTGCAACGTTCTGATCAGGAGGCCATGTCTTAACCACTGAGCGACCACTGCCCTCATTGGCCATCAGTCAATCAACTTTCACTATAAGTTGTGGTCTTCTCAACTAGATAGTATTATTTCATATCCATCCATCCATCCATCCATCTTCTATACCGCTTATCCTTCCTTCAGGGTCACGGGGAACCTGGAGCCTATCCCAGGGAGCATCGGGCACAAGGCAGGGTACACCCTGGACAGGGTGCCAATCCATCGCAGGGCACAATCACATACACACTCACACACCCATTCATACACTACGGACACTTTAGACACGCCAGTCAGCCTACCAGGCATGTCTTTGGACTGGGGGAGGAAACTGGAGTACCCGGAGGAAACCCCCGCAGCACGGGGAGAACATGCCAACTCCACACACACAGGGCCACGGCGGGATATTATTTCATATGATAGTATAATATTCAAGTCTCTATTATACTGCTAGATATGTTAAACTGTGAGGTGACTGCATGTCGTGCTAGCAGGAGAGTTATGTGACAGCTTTGACTTTATTTGGACTTTAATTTAGACTTAATTTGGCTCGGTTTCCACATTCCTGCATGTTCTTGATTCTGAAAAGATTATTAATCTGTGCAAACTTTTCTCCTGTCAGCTTGACCAATCTGTGTAGTGCGGCAGGATGTAGGATTCAGGATTAGGATTGTAGGATTTAGGGGTAGAGTGCTTAGTGGTTAGCACATTTGCCTCACACCTTTAGGGTTATGGGTTAAAATCCCACCTCCGTCCTGTGTGCACAGAGCTTGCATGTTCTCCACTTGCTTCAGGAGTTTCCTCCGGGTACTCCGGCTTCCTCCCCAGTCCAAAGACATGCGTTGTGGGTTGATTGGCGTTTCAAAATCGTCCGTAGTGTGTTTGATTGTGCCCTGCGACGGGTTGCCTGGGATCATAATCACGATCACTTCAGAATGGACCACAGCTAAAGACTCCCCCTGGTGGCACACCGGCACCACTGCAGGGCTGAGAGGGACGAAGCTAAAACTCTTCCCATGCAAAAGTTTCACATACAAACCCATTCCAAAATAAAACATTTTAATCATGTATAAGTGTCAAGTTTGTATACACTTCCCTGAAATGCTTTCTTCCTCTTCCTTTTATTTGACTCCATTTCCATGCAGCCCCATGTTATGATGTTACACAGCAAACCTTTCTTCATCGCTGACACTATTTAAAATCGCTTGTCTTTAGTAACTGTGCCGCTGGCTTTACAATCTCTCTGCTCACTCGTTCTTTCAGCATAATGCATCCAGTATTAGAGTCAAGTCCTGTTTTATTTAGAAATAAGTGTCTAAAGGAAGACACACACAGAGAATGGATTCATATGGTCAGTGTGTGTGTGTGTGTGTGTGTGTGTGAGGAAGGAGTGTGAGCAGTAGCAGCTGTGGGTATCAGGATGTGCGAGGGTGCTGAAAGAAAAAGTCCATCCTGCTGAAGCCTGGACATACAAGAGCCCAGTTTTAAACACTATTTAAACGATCCAGATACAGATTAAAGGTGCGGTCAGTGATTTTTATATCAGAATTATTTTAGTTTTTTTGGCAAAGTTCTCCTCGCATTTGGGAAGCTTTAATAAAATAGCTACCGAGAGGAGAAACCGTGGTCTTTGTAGCACCCCAAATTCATTATACAGTATACATTCATTATTTTCTTGTGGGATAAAAGGGTTCCACAAGAGTTCTTTGGATAACTGAGTGTTCTTAGCTTGAGAAGGCTATATGTGGACTGAATGGGACTGATTTTTTTTTCGTTCTCTAAGTGTTTCCCCCTTGATGCAAATGAAGGACAATTTAGGGTTTTAGATTTTTAAGACTGTACATGGAGAAATAAACAAATATGATCCAGCCAATCAGGACAGGAGGTGGCTTTAGTTGGATGTAAATATTCTGCCACTAGCATTCATTTTATGTACCTTAGGCAACACATGCACTCTTGAAAAAAAGGTTCCTCAAGGACTCTTTGGAGAGTTCTTCTCTTTGCAAACAGGATGTACTTTGACCAAAATGGAAACTCTTTGTTGTAGGGTTCAGAATAGAGCTTTTAAAAGTTGCCTCAGTGGGACACGCTGAAGAACCTTTAAAGTCCTTTTGAAATGCCTTGAAACACGCAGCGTTATTCGATGTGTTGTTGTGATTTCCACTGAAACAGGAAGTCAGGGCGGGACATATAGAGTGGCCCCTCCTCCTTTTTAAATAGCCAATATCATTTAACTTACCTCACAGCCCGGGCTATTCAGCCGTACTTCGTCAAGGTGATTTTTATAATATTGTGGGTGGGACACCTCACATTCTAGAGAGCGTTTGATTGGACAGGAAATCTGATGAGAAGCTGAAGTGCAGAATGATGTCATCAAAATTGTTGATCCGTATTGGTGGTAGAGAGAGACTGTAAATTTTGAATGCATATATCTTCCTAATGTGAATTTTGTCAGTGTTTTGGAGCACACTAGCTTATAGATAACCTTAAGGCTAACATATTCTTACTAAAAGCCACAAAACATCCATTTTTATTTGATAAACTGTATGTTCAGTATTTCTTTGAGTTGAGTTTCAAAACTCAAAAGCACCAAAATGGCTAATTACACCTTTAAAGACTAGTTTGTATCAATAAATGTGTATTTGCCACAATAATGTAGCCATTGTTACAGGCTCAATAGTACACTCATTTAAAAAGGCTCCATCTAGTACCCTAAAAGGTTCTTCAATTTGTCCTGGGAAATGCAGAACCCTATGAAGAGGAAGTAGAGCCCCATCCAAAGAACCTTGGAGGAAGGTGTAGGACTGAGTCAAATGATGTAATGGACAAAAAAGGAAGAGGAAGAGCTCTGTATCCACACACACTGTTGATACTATACCAGTGCCTTTATCTGTGATGTGTGTCTCCTGTGCAGGCCCTTCCTCCTGCTGCCACCCCTCATGGAGTGGATGCGTGTGGCCATCGTACATGCAGAGCACCGCCGCAGCCTGTTAGTGGACAGCGATGACGTGCGACAGACCGCACGGCAGCTACTACCGGGGCTCGACTGTGAACCCCGACTGCTCAAGTAAGAGCTCCACCTGCTCTTGCGCCATTTCACCTTTAAAATAACTGCGCGCAGGATCGGCTGACATTTTCCTTACAATGTGCCCGTATAAACATTTAACAGATGTAGTAAAATTGCCACACTTTAACTCGCAGTGGAAAAGGCCCGCAGTGGTGAATAGCACAACATATGAGCTCACTCCTGCTCTAGCACTTACTTCATTACTGTATCAGTGGACAAAGACCATCTGCAAAACCCTCAGACTTTATACACCAGTCCCACCCAGTGATTCAGACCACAGGCTGATGTCAGGACCTTGGCCTGGCTTTTTAATGATTTGTAGCATCTTACGAAAAAAAAAAAAACACACACACACACTTTCATTCCAGTCATAAGAGCACCTCCTGCACCTTCTCTTAACTCTTCAACTGGTTTATCTAGTTTTACATGCTGTCCTCCTTTTTTCCCCTCTCCCTCATATTTTCTCACTTACATTATGTTTATGTATTTTAACTGACCCCAGTGCACTCTCTCCTACCCCCCACCCTCCATCTCTGTCTTCTTCTCTCTCCAGGCCCGAGTGCTGTTTCAGTTCCTTCAAACGGCTGAATGCCAAAGCCGCCACTGATAAGTTCCAGCTGGATCTGGGCTTTCGCATGCTCAACTGTGGCCGCACAGATCTAATAGGCCAGGCCATCGAGCTGCTGGGGCCAGACGGGGTCAACAGTATGGACGATCAGGTATTACACACAAGGCGTTTACAGACATTCCATTTAGTGAATTATGTTTCAAACATGCTTAATATTGAGCTTTGACAACAATATCCATCTACCTCGAGTCAGATTTTATATGGGTCTCCTTCTCCTGCTGTGTGTGACGCAGGGCATGACCCCACTCATGTACGCTTGCGCCGCTGGAGACGAGGCTCTGGTCCAGATGCTGATCGACGCCGGAGCCAATCCAGACGTAGCGGTGAGTGCGTTCAGGGATGATGACTGCTAATGTTGCGCCGTGACCAGTAAATGGTTTTACTGCATGCCAGGAGTGTTACTGCTCCCTTAAAAGACTTCAGAGCTACAGCTGAGTGTAAAAGTGTGCATCAACGTTTTTTAGATCGAAAAAAAAAAAATGGAATATTTACAAAGAAGAATAAAATAAGAAAAGGTTTCAAATGAAATAGGGGTGTGTCCTGAAAGAAAACAAAATGAACCATTTCAAAATGAAAATTTGAGCCATTATTATTTATTAACACAGTGACATTTTCTAGACTTCATTACTTGTGCTTCACGGGTTGAGCAACTGGGAAGATTTTGTCTACTGCTTCTATGTGAAAACCCTATCTATCTGTTGTAATTCAGATTTCCACAATGTTATTCGAGTCATATAGAATAGAAGGGGGAAAAAGTGCATTTTTGGGAGAAGTTTCAAGAAATATGTGTCCCTAGAAAGAGAGCCAGCTTTCCCAGCTCATCATAATTCACCACTTGCTGCTGCTTTATGTAGCATGGCTCTTAAAGCTGTATTTTGTTTCCACTAGGTGCCTGTGTGCTCCCCTAAACACCCGTCAGTCCACCCAGACAGCCGCCACTGGGCAGCGCTCACGTTCGCAGTGCTGCATGGACACATCTCTGTGGTCGAGGTGAGCCTCTTGTTCGTAGAATTTACATATTAAATATTATCGACATGAATAAGGAGGGGTGTGTTTTTAAAACGCAGTGTTGGAGCATGAAAAGCATGATTTTTAACGGTGCTTTTGTGCGTGTGTGTGTTTGGTCAGCTCCTCTTGGATGCCGGGGCCAATGTGGAGGGAGCTGCAGTGCGTAATGGGCAGGAGAGCTGTGCAGATACTCCGCTTCAGCTGGCTTCAGCAGCAGGTGTGTACCCAGACTCATTATACACTGGCACTTCTTGCCATGCCCTGAGCCTTGCACATTCCTCGGTCTCTCTCTCTCTCTCTCTCTATATGTACCACTCTTGAGCTCATCTACTGCTGAGAGGCCAAAAATAGGCTCATGGTGGCAGCCCATAGAAGTCTGACAATGAATTAAGCCACAGGAGCTGACTGAATTGGGTCAGGAGCATGCACAGTGTGTGTTTGCATGGCAGGCATATTTACAGCGTGCGGTGTGGGAGTTTGTGGCCGGCTGATACTTTTTAAAGTGTGTGGGGACATTCTGTGTAGGGATTTCAGAGAGGCCACACATAGCTGTATGATGAGAAACACCACAGTACACACACACTCCCTCTACAGCTGCCTGTGCAACACACTTTCTAACCAGAAATTAAGATATTTAACCATCCCATCTTCTCTTCCCTCTCATTTTTATTTCTTTATTTACTTCTCATTGTTGTTATTTACTTCCCATGTTTCTCTTCTTTTCTCTGTCTGTTTTTCCCCCTCTCTCCGTCTTGCAGGGAATTATGAGATGGTGAGTTTGTTGTTGGCGCGTGGGGCTGATCCCTTGCAGAGGGCCCGGGAAGGAAACACTCTTACATCATCGCTTTATGAGGACATGAACTGCTTTAGTCATGCTGCCGCACACGGCCACAGGTACACCCTGCTGAGATTCCACACATACACACACACACACACATATTCTGTATACCCCCTACACAGAAGGAAGTGATTACACTCATGGAGTTGATGTGTAGATTTACCCCCTGCAGACAGAAACCAGGGCGTGTGTTCGTCAAGCCTCCAAAAATCAGTCACATCTGCATGCATTTTTAAAGGGATGTCATTTTGGTACTCCTACACATATGAGTAAAAGCAATGAATCAAGATTTTCTATACATACTGCAAGTGTGGTCACAACTGCAAAAATTAGATGTCAACAAATTCAAAGATTTTTATTGTCATTCCAATACATGTGCATGAGCTGGAATGAAATTAAGTACCAATGCAATGTGACGGCACAGAAGATGGCGGCGCGCAGGAGCGCAGCGGCTTCCCGAGCTCCCGGTTCAGCTTTCATGTTTCGCCGGTTTTTCCAGCTATAGTGAAGGACAGCGAGGGTATGTGTGTAGGGAGGTTTGTGCGATACAGCCCACTTGAACTCTGGCGTATATATGCGTGTATGATTGGGTATTTGTGTTTATTTATTTATGAGTGCATTAGCTGTTATTACTTATGAGTGGTTTTAACCGAACCTTTGGTACTTAATTTTGTTCCATAGATCAAGCATAGATCTTTTGGGACAGTATAAATGATAATGAGCTGGTTATGTGATCATGTTTAGATATAAATACTAGTATTTTTTGCTGCAGACATGATCTGTTCATCTATAACACATTACGGTAGATGCTGTAACTATTACGTAAAGCTGTTCCTACATTGCATGTCCTGGCAACATTGTAGCAAACACTTACTTTTAGCTCTCATTTATATTAAAATGATAGATTCACCAAATACAGTTGCAGTCGTTATGCTACAATTAGTTATGGCATAACGCTGACACTCTGAACAGCTTTTAAGCATGGATGTCGATTCTTCTCCTCATTGAAAGTTTGATCATGTAACGTCTATGTAACGTCCTGCTGTAATTTGTGAGTCTTTTTAGTCATAAGATCACTTAATCAGCTACTTAGGAGTCATTTTAAGAGGCTGGTGAACACGTACACACTTTCACATGTATAAATCATTCAGGGCATGGCCACTGACACTGAGCCATTACAGATTATTTACCTATACTGTAACACTGTTATAGTGCAGGCCTATCTCCTACTGCACATACACCCTCATGAGCACAACACTCATGACTCAGTTCCAGTAAAGACTCATTATTGTCATCTCATTGCCTTTGTGACCTATTATGTACATGCTACCTGTTTAAACCTGTAAACACACACACACACACACATCTTACTGCTCACAAGATACAACAAGAGTTCAGTAAGTAAACAGTGTAATGGCTGCACATGATAATCCAGTATTTAACTTTAAGTTTAATTGAACTGCAAATACTATCTGTTATTTGTGTTGCTAATACTGCACCAGTCTGTATACCATTACCTTCAGTATACAAATGTGATATCAATATTGTCTGACAGAATTAGTAAATACACCCAGATAGCTCATATTATAAAGTAGACAAAGACACTTTGTTTAAAGACGTTCACATTCGTTTGAACCAATCTTTATAGACACGTGTGCTCTGGAGGCAGCGTTCCATCAGCATTAGGGTTTCCAGGTTTACATTGATGGCATTTGGCAGATGCCCTTATCCAGAACGACTTACATTTCTCATTTACGAATCTCATTGAACTCACGACCTTCTGAGCAGTAGATGCCTTAACCACTGAGCTACTACTGACCTAGTCTCTCGTCTCTCTCGGCTACAGGAACGTCCTGAGGAAGCTGTTGTCTCAGCCACAGCAGGTGAAGGACGATGTACTCTCTCTGGAGGAGATCTTGGCAGAGGGGGTGGTGGGGGTGGTGGAGGAGGCAGTGCCCTCCGAGGGAGGACAGCCGCGTCTCTGTAAGGCTCGCATGAAGGCCCTGCAAGAGGCGTCATTCTACAGCGCTGAGCATGGCTACCTGGATGTCACCATGGAGCTGCGCTCTCTGGGTAAAGCCCTTATGTTTGACCTGTTTTGTATTTATTAACCAAACATGGACTTCATTTTTACAAGATTTAGAAATACGAACCTGTGTGGTTCGGTTTCATTTTTGAAAACAAAGTTAGTGTCGGTTATTTATTTTTATGGATGACCAAAAAAAAAAGTGATACTTGATATTCATGCCATATGATATGCATCACAATATTTAAGTTTAGTTTTTAGATTTCACTAATCAGTGGCCAACAACACAGTGGAACTGTATTATATTTTTAAAAACAACAGCGCTGTTGAATACTCAGTGGTCAGAAGGCGCAGATTAATTTTCTGTAAGTGCAGCTTTGACAAAAGGTTTATATTAATTAGCTCTTTATAACAAGTTGTTGTTCCTATAGTAACAGTTTGCACAGAGGCTTTAATGCTGGATACGTCACATAAATGCAATTATTAAAATGGTGAAGTTTTCTGTCAGCATTTTTGGAAGGAGTCTCCAGTGTCAGCACTTACTGTAACTTTACATCGTCAGACATGGGAAAGTCTTGTTTCTCTGTAATGTGACAAGTTGCATGTTTTTGTCCTGTCAATGTCAAGAGGGAGAAAATAAAGAGAGGCTGGTAAGGAAACAGCTGTTTATTGCTGATATAATGTACGTGATTACAGGAACTAACAAATTATAAAATGTATAAAATATATAAGTACAGTGTCCTCCACTAATATTGGATACTAAAATGAGTAAAATAATATTTTTCTAGAACAACACACCCCATCATATGGTATTGCTTACTAATATACCATTCATTTAAAAAAAAAGAAGAAGAAAAAAAAGTATTTAAACACAGAAGATGATAGGAACATATCTTCAGGCCATGTTCACCAGAGGGTAACATGGAAAAATTCAAATATTAGAAATCACTGATGTTTGTAAATCTGAAACCAAAACGTGATTGTTTTATATGTCACTTGATCTCCATCAGTTTGTTTACACTTATACTGGATAACGGTGCATATGAAGAGGCTTTTGTGTATATATTTCCATCAATATTGTTATAATTGAGAGGATGTGAGAGCTGGACTGGGTGAGTGAGACACTAATAAACATTAAAAAGGACAGGAAGGATCAGTGGTCTATAGTGACGTGTATTTAAGTTAGTGGACTCTGACAGGCTTTCCTGCCAGCGGAGCTTATAGAGGAAACAGATGGACTGATTCTCTGGTGCCCCCTGCAGGAGTGCCCTGGAAGCTGCACGTGTGGCTGGAGTCTCTGCGCAGCGCCCAGCTACAATCCAGAGCCTCGGTCACGCTGTCTCTGCTCCGAGACTTCAGCTCCATCAAGGAGGACGAGTACGGCGAGGAGCTGCGCTGTGTTGGTCTGCCTCTCATGTTCAGCATCCTCAAGAGCTGCAAGGTAGCAAGCAAACACTGTAAACAGCACAGCATGAAGAACTGCTCCGTGACCAAATCCACACTAAACACTGCTTATTTTCTCTGTGTGTGCACCTGCAGAGTGAAGCGATAATGCAGCAGTTAGGCTCCATCTTCAGTCACTGCTTTGGATCTGCTCCTCTTCCTGTTATTTCTGAGAAGAAGGCCAGTCTTTCAGCTCAGCTCGGTAATTAAGACCTGTGTAACAACTCTGTCATTAAAGTCACCCGAAACGTTATCAAATTCATCAGCACAGTGGATTTCCATCATGTGTATCTTATTGAGGTTATTTTGTAGACTGTGAAAGTATAGTGGGGGGTCTTTCATAGTAAAATGACTTTCCGGAAATTTGTGCAAAACCTTGATACACTTTTAAAACCTTCAGTGGAATCTCCAGTCTAATCCACCCTGAAAGACATGCATATTTTAATGTTTGTTTTTACTCACTGCTTTAAGGAAGGAAATAGCCAAAGGTTCAAAGTTAGTGTTCAACATGTGACAGAAAAGTATTATTACATCACAAATCATTAAGGCCAATCAGGTTCTGATATGCAAATGGGGTAGAGGGCAGGGCATGTGGTATCAAAATATTACAGAACAGATAATAAAAGATTAGAACTTGGATTTCTTGATCAAAATGAAAAAGGATAGACTGCGTGTGAGTCACAGTTTAACCCTAAACCTAACCCTCGTTTCTCAGATGCACACTTCCTGAATAACCAGGAAATGTCAGACGTGACGTTTGTGGTGGAGGGGAAACCGTTCTACGCTCACAGGGTTTTGCTAATCACAGCATCTGAGAGGTGAGATGGACTTCATAATGAAAAGAGGACTGTTATATTTGTACAGAAGGATGGTGAAAGCCTTACCGTATTATCATATAAACGATAGCACACTCGGTACAGTGGTGACAATGTTGGCACAGGTTTGCCTGATGTTTTTTTTCCCACGCTCTACATAAATGCATGTACTTTATAAGAAAGCATTCTATCTCAAATGCTCTTAGTGTTACACAGTGTTATGATGCTTTTCTCTGTTTAAACATTTCCTATCTGTGTCCTATCAGGTTTAAGTCTCTTCTGGGCTCTAGCAGCTCGGATGGCTCCCAGCACTGTAAGGAGATCGAGATCAGTGATGTAAAGTACAACATTTTTCAGGTATTAGCTGCGGATACTCTCTTATATTCCTCTTCTGTGTAAGAGCTTTGTCCTCTAAGACGTAGGGTTAATCACTTTCACGTTACATGTCCCCAGGTGATGATGTCATATCTGTATTCGGGTGGGACAGAGTCTCTGAAGCTCGCTGTGCCTGAGCTGCTGGAGGTAAGTTTGTAGTGTTGGAGATAGCTGATAAACAGAAACAGATGGTGTATATATAATCATGTAGTTATTTCTATATAAAATGTACTTGTTGGAATGTTGTGAAAGGTTTTAGAAATCTGCACATGCTGGAAATCTGATTTGTTTTTGTTTGTGCTGTGCCAGCTGCTGTCAGTGGCGACATTTTTCCAGTTAGGAGGTTTACAGCACCACTGTGAACTGCTCTGTGCTCAGAACATCAGCCTGGATAATGCAGTCAGTGTGTACAACACAGCCAAGGTGAGCAGCACAATACACACCTTCCACACAGCCCGCGGGAGTTTGGAATTCTGGCATAACTGCTTAACCGCCTCACCTGCTAACTAGTCTAATCTAGCAAACTGACATATCCTGTTTCCTGAGAAAGTCATTTTATTTATCCTGCACGTAACCCACAAAGCCATTACCCAAAGTAGCCACTAGCCAAAGTACACTAAACTCATATATATACTAATATACTCAGCAAAAAAAAAAAGAAACGTCCTCTCACATTCAACTGCTTTTATTTCCACCTAATTTCTTAACATGTGTAAATATTTGTATTAATATAAAAAGATTCAACAACTGAACAAATTTCACAGACATTTGAGGAACAGAAATGGAATAATGAGTCCCTGAACAAAGGGGGGGGGGTCAATATTAAAAGTAACAGTCAGTATGTGGTGTCCTCCAGCTGCTTTAAGTACTGCAGTGCATCTCATCCTCATGGACCAGATTTGTCAGTTCTTGCTGTGAGATGTTACTCCACTCTTCCACCAAGGCATTTGGAAGTTCTCGATCACGTCTGGGACACATGGTTACATGTAATTTTCCACTGCAAGGACGATCAGCTGTCCTTCCTGTCTCCCTGTAGCACTGTCTTAGGTGTCTTACATTACAGACATTGCCGTTTATTGCTCTGAACACATCTGCATCTGCATGTTAACTAGGGCTGGGTATTGTGACCAATCTGGCGATTAAATTCGATTCGATTCAGTATCGATTAGTTATCAGTATTTCATTTAAAATGTTAGTTTTGCAGACGTGGAATCCATATTTTAATAAAAATGCTGGTAACTGAAACCCTCCTACTCAGCTATATTACTGAAATCCACATTTACATTAACAATAGGGCCCACTCAATTACATTTAACTACTTTTTACTTTGAGTAACAAACATTGTAACAAGAAATCATAAATATGTGCATCAATGCACACAAGGTAAGCACAAACTGCACACGTTGTAAATGTGCAACATTGAAATTCATTAACAGCTTGAAACATGTTTAAGAAATAAAACCGTTTTCAAAATTCAAAACATGAAAGATGGCGACGTGTTCAGGACAAGAGGCGGACTACAGTTAGTACTCACATCCGCTCAAGTAAGGCACGCGCGTTAATAATCGATTCAGGTATTTCCCAAATCCATATCGTTTCGTTAGATTGAAGATCGATTAAAATCGGAGAATTGATTTTTTTTACCCAGCAGGTAAGCAGGTGAGCAGGAACCCTAGGCATGTTTTTCAGAGTCAGAAGAAAGGTCTCTTTAGTGTCCTAAGTTACTGTAACTGTGACCTTAATTGCCTGTAAACTGTTCGTGTCTTAAGGACTGTTCCACAGCTGCATGTGCAATAATTGTTTATTGTTTATTGAACAAGCATGAAAAACATAATTTATACCCTTTCCAATAAAGATCTGTAAAGCTTATTTGGATTTTCCAAAATTATCTCCTGAAAAAGGACGTTTCTTTTTTTTGCTGAGTATATATAACCTCCGGTGTATATTTCAGGCACAGGGTGCAGCAGAGCTGTGCGTGTACTGTGAAGGCTACTTCCTGCAGAACATGGGCGCTCTGCTGGAAAGAGACTGTTTCCGTGGACTGATCTCCAGCTCTCGCTCTGCTTCGGTGAGAGGATCGCTCCTGGAGGAACTGGAGGCTATGTTAACACACACGATGCACTCCCTCCGTATCAGATCTCATGTGTGAGAGGACAGAGAGGAGCACAGGAATGAAGAGTTACAGCGCAGATCATCAACGACGTGGAAGAAAAACAGTGAAAGATAAGATGAAGAGTTATGACTGGAAAAAAATGGTCAGAAAAATGTGACTGAATATGAAATAGGAAAGATTGTGAGTGACTGCAGCTGAAGTGGAACAATGTGGTCAGAGACATTGGGAGCGTGTAATAATGGACAACGTGAGACTGTACCATGTACAAATGAGTAAAATGTGTATTACTACATACTGAATGCAGTGGCATTCTTGTAGTTACAGCTATCCAAAGCAATTTAGGAACCCCTCAGTGGCCAGAAGTTTTCCTTTTATCCTTTGACGAGCGTCATTTTTGTACAGAGTCGTTCTGCGTAGTAGGACTTCTACTGGGCCAAATGGAGTAAAAGTGGAGATTTTATAAGCTAAATTACAGCAGATAGAAGTTGTATTGGAAAAACAGAGTGGACCTTTTCTATTTAAAATGTGAGATTATTTAAGTTGCCTTTTTATTGTTCTCTATGCCAAACAAATAAAATAATATAAAACCAATTTTTTTTTTTATTTTTTATTTATAGTTCGTAAAACGAACCATAAGAAACACAAAGGGGTAAAGCTGGGAGTAAAGTGGGATTTACAAGCTCTTCTTCTCTTATGCATACTAATTATGTTGAAACATTTAATTAGTTCAATGAATCTGTTGCTATAAATAGTTCTCAATATTAATATAATGGAAGTGTTTGTTGTTGTTGTTGTTTTTTTTCAGTTTAATTTAACCAACTAGCTAATTTCATTCATCTTCAGTAACCACTTTGTATCCTATGCGCGCACACACATTTACACACTCGTTCACACCTAGGGGCAATTTAGAGTCGCAAATTTACCTACTGACATGTTTTTGGAAAGTGGGAGGAAACCCAAAAAAAGAAAAGTGAAATGTATTTAAGCATAATAATGGAAAGTGTAGTAAAGTGTAATAAAGGGAAGTGTAATAAAGTGTAATAAAGGGAAGTGTAATAAAGTGTAATAAAGGGAAGTGTAATAAAGTGTAATAAAGAGAAGTGTAGTAAAGTGTAATAAAGAGAAGTGTAGTGAAGTGTATTAAAGAGAAGTGTAGTAAAGTGTGATAAAGAGAAGTGTAGTAAAGTGTAATAAAGGGAAGTGTAGTAAAGAGAAGTGTAGTAAAGTGTAATAAAGGGAAGTGTAGTAAAGAGAAGTGTAGTAAAGTGTAATAAAGGGAAGTGTAGTAAAGAGAAGTGTAGTAAAGAGAAGTGTATTAAAGAGAAGTGTAGTGAAGTGAAGTGTAGTAAAGTGTAATAAAGAGAAGTGTAGTGAAGTGTATTAAAGAGAAGTGTAGTAAAGTGTGATAAAGAGAAGTGTAGTAAAGTGTAATAAAGAGAAGTGTAGTGAAGTGTATTAAAGAGAAGTGTAGTAAAGTGTAATAAAGAGAAGTGTAGTGAAGTGTATTAAAGAGAAGTGTAGTAAAGTGTGATAAAGAGAAGTGTAGTGAAGTGTATTAAAGAGAAGTGTAGTGAAGTGTATTAAAGAGAAGTGTAGTGAAGTGTATTAAAGAGAAGTGTAGTAAAGTGTGATAAAGAGAAGTGTAGTAAAGTGTAATAAAGGGAAGTGTAGTAAAGAGAAGTGTAGTAAAGTGTAATAAAGGGAAGTGTAGTAAAGAGAAGTGTAGTAAAGTGTAATAAAGGGAAGTGTAGTAAAGAGAAGTGTAGTAAAGAGAAGTGTAGTAAAGTGTATTAAAGAGAAGTGTAGTGAAGTGAAGTGTAGTAAAGTGTAATAAAGAGAAGTGTAGTGAAGTGTATTAAAGAGAAGTGTAGTAAAGTGTGATAAAGAGAAGTGTAGTAAAGTGTAATAAAGAGAAGTGTAGTGAAGTGTATTAAAGAGAAGTGTAGTAAAGTGTAATAAAGAGAAGTGTAGTGAAGTGTATTAAAGAGAAGTGTAGTAAAGTGTGATAAAGAGAAGTGTAGTGAAGTGTATTAAAGAGAAGTGTAGTGAAGTGTATTAAAGAGAAGTGTAGTGAAGTGTATTAAAGAGAAGTGTAGTAAAGTGTGATAAAGAGAAGTGTAGTGAAGTGTATTAAAGAGAAGTGTAGTAAAGTGTAATAAAGAGAAGTGTAGTGAAGTGTAATAAAGAGAAGTGTAGTAAAGTGTAATAAAGAGAAGTGTAGTGAAGTGTATTAAAGAGAAGTGTAGTAAAGTGTGATAAAGAGAAGTGTAGTAAAGGGAAGTGTAGTAAAGTGTAATAAAGTGAAGTGTAGTGAAGTGTAGTAAAGGGAAGTGTAGTAAAGTATATTAAAGAGAAGTGTAGTGAAGTGAAGTGTAGTAAAGGGAAGTGTAGTAAAGTGTAGTAAAGTGTAATAAAGGGAAGTGTAGTAAAGTGTAGTAAAGTGTAATAAAGGGAAGTGTAGTAAAGTGTAGTAAAGTGTAATAAAGGGAAGTGTAGTAAAGTGTAGTAAAGTGTAGCAATGGGAAGTGTAGTAAAGTGTAGTAAAGGGAAGTGTAGTGAAGTGTATTAAAGAGAAGTGTAGTAAAGTGTAGTAAAGGGAAGTGTAGTGAAGTGTATTAAAGAGAAGTGTAGTAAAGTGTGATAAAGAGAAGTGTAGTGAAGTGTGATAAAGAGAAGTGTAGTAAAGGGAAGTGTAGTAAAGTGTAGTAAAGTGTAATAAAGGGAAGTGTAGTAAAGTGTAGTAAAGTGTAATAAAGGGAAGTGTAGTAAAGTGTAGTAAAGTGTAATAAAGGGAAGTGTAGTAAAGTGTAGTAAAGTGTAATAAAGAGAAGTGTAGTGAAGTGTAGTAAAGAGAAGTGTAGTGAAGTATATTAAAAGAGAAGTGTAGTGAAGTGTATTAAAGAGAAGTGTAGTGAAGTGTATTAAAGAGAAGTGTAGTGAAGTGAAGTGTAGTAAAGAGAAGTGTAGTAAAGTGTAATAAAGGGAAGTGTAGTAAAGAATATTAAAGAGAAGTGTAGTGAAGTGAAGTGTAGTAAAGTGTAATAAAGGGAAGTGTAGTGAAGTGTAGTAAAGAGAAGTGTAGTAAAGAGAAGTGTAGTGAAGTGTAGTAAAGTGTAGTAAAGAGAAGTGTAGTAAAGTGTAATAAAGGGAAGTGTAGTAAAGAGAAGTGTAGTAAAGTGTAATAAAGGGAAGTGTAGTAAAGAGAAGTGTAGTAAAGTGTAATAAAGGGAAGTGTAGTAAAGAGAAGTGTAGTAAAGTGTAATAAAGGGAAGTGTAGTAAAGAGAAGTGTAGTAAAGTGTATTAAAGAGAAGTGTAGTGAAGTGAAGTGTAGTAAAGTGTAATAAAGAGAAGTGTAGTAAAGTGTAATAAAGAGAAGTGTAGTAAAGTGTAATAAAGAGAAGTGTAGTAAAGTGTAGTAAAGAGAAGTGTAGTAAAGTGTATTAAAGAGAAGTGTAGTAAAGTGTGATAAAGTGTAGTAAAGTGTGATAAAGAGAAGTGTAGTAAAGTGTAATAAAGAGAAGTGTAGTGAAGTGTATTAAAGAGAAGTGAAGTGTAGTAAAGTGTATTAAAGAGAAGTGTAGTGAAGTGTATTAAAGAGAAGTGTGAAGTGTGATAAAGAGAAGTGTAGTAAAGTGTAGTAAAGTGTAATAAAGGGAAGTGTAGTGAAGTGTAGTAAAGAGAAGTGTAGTGAAGTGTAGTAAAGTGTAATAAAGGGAAGTGTAGTGAAGTGTAGTAAAGAGAAGTGTAGTGAAGTGTAGTAAAGAGAAGTGTAGTAAAGTGTATTAAAGAGAAGTGTAGTAAAGTGTATTAAAGAGAAGTGTAGTAAAGTGTAATAAAGGGAAGTGTAGTAAAGTGTAATAAAGGGAAGTGTAGTAAAGTGTAATAAAGGGAAGTGTAGTAAAGTGTAGTAAAGAGAAGTGTAGTGAAGTGTGATAAAGAGAAGTGTAGTGAAGTGTGATAAAGAGAAGTGTTTTGTAAAATGTATTAAAGGGAAGTGTAGTGAAGTGTATTAAAGAGAAGTGTAGTAAAGTGTAATAAAGAGAAGTGTAGTGAAGTGTGATAAAGAGAAGTGTAGTAAAATGTATTAAAGGGAAGTGTAGTGAAGTGTGATAAAGGGAAGTGTAGTGAAGTGTAGTAAAGAGAAGTGTAGTAAAATGTATTAAAGGGAAGTGTAGTGAAGTGTGATAAAGGGAAGTGTAGTGAAGTGTAGTAAAGAGAAGTGTAGTGAAGTGTGATAAAGAGAAGTGTAGTAAAATGTATTAAAGAGAAGTGTAGTGAAGTGTAGTAAAGAGAAGTGTAGTGAAGTGTGATAAAGAGAAGTGTAGTGAAGTGTGATAAAGAGAAGTGTAGTAAAATGTATTAAAGGGAAGTGTACCAAAGGGAAGTGTAATAAAGCGTAATGTAGTGAAGTGAAGCACAAACTCCTCTGTCCTGAAGACTTTACTGGGAAACTTTATAAATAACCAAGACTGTTGCAAAGCACAGACACTCGTGACTCCCTCCATAAATATTAAATAAATGTCTCCTAACAAAAAACTTCACCACATCAACAATTCTAAGTTTTTCTTTGAAAAACATTTTTTAAAGATGTTTTTTAATTAGTCTTAGATTATGTAGAGCATCCACCGTACAAGTCTGTCAATTAGCTGTTCTTATAGAAAGGATCATTTAGGATCAGCGCATTAATATAAACTATCCGTGCTGTTATACAAGTAACACACCTGCTGACCAATCAGATAAGAGAATTCAACTGCACTTTGATATGAAGTGTAGTAAAGTGAAGTACTCTGTAATGAAGTATATGATAGTAAAGTGAAGTGAAGATATCTAAAATAAAATAAATGATAATAAAGTGAAGTGTAGTAAAGTGAGCGGCTTTTATAAGATGCAGAAACCTTCACACAAACAAAAGAGCATCTTACCTTATCTCACCTCATGAGCTGGAGATGCGAGAGACACTAAATATTGACATAGCAAAGATCAACAACAGTCCTGAGCATGCACACAAACCCACAACACGCTTAAAAAACATGCGCCCCCACATACACACACACACACACAAACCCACAACACACAATAACACACATGTGCCCCCACATACACACACACAAAGCCACAACACACAATAACACACGTGCCCACAAACACACACACACACACACAAACTCACAACACACAATAACACACGTGCCCACACACACAAACTCACAACACACGTGCCCACACACACACAAACTCACAATAACACACGTGCCCCCACAAACACACACACTTCAACACACAATCACACGCACGTACACACTATAGCTTATGTGCACGCTCACACTCATTCACACACACAATTCAACACAATCGCACGCACACCTACACACACACAATCTGATGCACGCGTGCACACACACACGCACAGACAAGGCTACAGACATTCCTAATAATTAAATGAGTTTATTGTTTCGTTTGTTTTTTTGTTTTTTTTTCTTGTTCTAACGTTGCTCACAGTTCTGTTACAGCTTCATGTTCATTCCTGCTCTGTGTTTATAGTCTGGAGTCACATGATCAGTTGTATTCTATTGTATAAAATAGGATGATTAACAACAGGTATTGCTTCATTTTTGTTTTGTCAAAAAAAAAGGGAAAAAAAAAAAGAAAAGAAAAAAAAAAAACTCTCCCCATGTCGGTAAACTAGGATTTTGAGACTGATGGTATTTCCTCAGCGGTAAATGATACAGACCAGAGGAAGCGTTTCAAAACTCAGTGCACTAAAGGTTCATGAAAGAGAGAAAGACACAAAACAGCGGCTAGAATAACAGCGAAAAGAAGGGCGGGAATGTTTTTTTTTTTTTTTTTTTATATCTCAAGTAACACAGAGGAAAGCAGTAAGGGGTCAGAGAGGGGATTTAACAATTACACTAACGCCATGCAAAGGAAAGCCGATGTCTGGCATGCACACAGCAATACAAGTTAAAAGCGAAGAAGAGCAGGTACCAAGCACCCCCTTCATATGAGAAGGTGACATCAGTCTATTTACAAGAGAACTGACTCAAGAGGAGCGTTTTGTCTCAATCCATTGTACACACACAATGAAACTGACAAATATCAAGATGCTCATTCCCTCCCCAAAGAGGCTAGACTACATTCTTAACTGTTAAATTATCCTTTTTTCTTTTTTTTTTTTTTAAAAAAACAACATTTTTATACTACATTTTTTCATCATTCAGTGCTAGAAAAACAAACGAAATATTGTCAATGTTCACATAATCTCTTCAATCAAGTCATGAGAAAAATAATTTGTCAAACAAATAAAACCTGCGTTTTGCGTCGGGACATACGTACAAACATTCAAATATGTAAATAAATAACATTCAATTAATCTGACTCCCCCCCCCCTCATATTCATATTGATGACAATAAATTAGGGTACACATATGCAATGAAGAATTCAGATGAATAAATACAGAAAAAATACAAAAATATTCACAATGTATTAAACACTTTTGTCCTTAATTCTACTGCTGGTAGATGTGATATGAGATGGGAATCATAAAATAGCTTGAGTGATAGCAGAACTCTAGATTCAGTGCAGCAGCTACTCGAAACAAATGTTTCATAAATTAATTAAATGATGTTTCAGAAGATAATAAAACACAAGAAAAAAATATGTATGTATATATATATTTATATATATATATATAGATATATATATATATTGTGTGGCAGCACAAGATTTCAGAATCTACAACATAAATAAACATTAGTAGCACATCTAGGCATTTTGTTATACATAAGAAGTTTGTTGGTCTGTACAGTGGAAATTATTCATTTGGATAAGCTCATGAACCAGCAGTCCATTCCTCTCTACATGACCCCCAACCCCCCACAACAATATATGCATATAAGTCCTTTTGCAGCAGAGCTTTTAGATCAAATCCGGCTCATTGGAAAGAAAGTCAACATTGAAAATGACAATACAATCTGTGTTGAGTTTTATCCCGTTGGGACAATCTGTTTCCCCCCCACCCGCCCCTCCAAATCTCCCACACCGTATTGTCCTTTGTGAGTCCATCCCAGAGTTGTGCATGTCTGTATTTGTATCTGAATGTGTAGGGGGTGTGCGGTTCAGCAAGCTGAAGACGTAAAAAGTTCCTTGTATGTCGGATTGTGTAAGGTCGGATGAAGAGAAGGTAGAGCATGGGCTGGATGTTGGTGTCGGTGTGAATGTTTTCCTCAAGGATCACAAAGTCATTGGAGAGAGGTAAAAGAAGGTGAGGATGAAGGATGACGCGTCTGGTTTTCGTCATTATGAACAGCGCCCTCCGTCAAAGAACGTGGGTGGAGCAGGGGAGCGGGGTGTTAATAGCTTTTCTGGATAATTCCTGGTAGTAAAAACAAGTCATCACACAAGTGAGGAAAGTGGACACAAAAGAAAAGTCACGAAAAAACAAACGAAAGCCTGTCACAAACGATGGCAATGGAGACAGGTCTAGGGAAATGGCATGGGTTGGGAGGGGGGTCGGGGGAAGAGTGCGTCTAGATGTGCTCATCTTTACATGTTCATCTTTATACAGTCATTCCATTATACAAAAGTCTATTGGACAAGATTATTTGCATCACTGCTGACAGTACGCGAGTCAGTGAGTATGACTGTATTATTTCTACAGGTCTCTAGGGCTGCTCCTGCGTCCCAACAGAGGCCAGCATCCTGGCATTGTCCCTGACATTTCCTGCCAGGCTTTTAGAGTCACTAGGCTCGGGATCGTGCCGCGGGTGTCTGTTGGGCGTGCCAGGTGGATGGAGCACCTGGCTGTTCTTCTCGTCTGAAAAAAGTTGTTTAATTACGTCAAAGAAGTTACTCAATGGGCTGCCTAGGTACACAGACGGGAAGAGAAAAAGAAAAGAGAGAGAGAGAGAGAACAAACAAACAAATGAATAATGGGCTTCACACAAGGAGAAGTGGCCAGAGAAAGATGAAAAAGATGAGGAAAAGAAGAGAGAGGGGCAAGATGAATGAGCATACGAGGACTCAGAGGTGTTTTGCCGCCAAATGACGGCACTTTTCTGTTCTAAGTCTAATGGAGAGATAAGGTCATTTAAAACTAGATATACAGAATATGGGTTGCACTTCAGACATTTAATAACTAGTGGCTGATGGATTCTTTTTGTGCAGTAGAACTAAGAAGCATAAAATGGCAGGTTTTTGATGTAAAACAGAACAAAACCAAGATAAATCATGTCAGATCTATTTCCACCTTTCATGTGATGCAACAGCCAACAGAATTCAAGTGAAAAACTATCTTTTAGGGTGGGAAAAAAAAAAACCCTTACAATTACCCCTTCACTAATACTGTGTTATTTGTTAAATCAGTTTTGCTTATAATAGAGCATACTCAGTCCTTGCAAAAATGCTCCAGATCTATCCATCAAATTGTCAGGGCATCTCCAGTGCACAGCCCTCCCAGTGTTCCATGATACATCTAATGTTTCAGAAATTCTTCTGTACTTCTCTCCTGATTAATACCCTTTGACAATGACATCCTTATCCGTACATGCTTTGTAAGCACTTTGCTGACCAAGGCTTCAGCTGTAGGATGAAACCAAGATGATGTCAAGAATATCCTAAGAAACATCTGAGTTTCATTTTGTGTAAATCAGAATCCCTTCATTGATGACAGGAGTATGAGAATTACTTTTCGAACATGAGTGATTGGTTCATTCTGAGCGCAGTCACATTCCCCATTATAAAAGGGGGTGCACACTTGTGTAACCAGGTTACGTTTTTTTTTTTCTTTTTCTTTTTGTCCCCCCTTGACAAGGGGGGGGGGGTATAAACTTTTATATTCACTGTATATAACAGATCCTTTTATCGGCTACAGGAAGCCACCATGCAGTTTTCTTCCCACTGTCACATACCCAGGTTGCTACCACTGTCTCACCCTGTCTGGCAATCGTCTCATTATAAATGGCAGCTCATCAGTTAAAGAGAAATCCCAGCAAAACTAAATTGCTGTTTGATCCTGCTCTCTACTTTGAAACCTTCCTGATTGCTCCTTTTGACAATACATGGAACTTTGGTATAGTACTGGATGTGCTGTCACTCTAAGTACATGCAAGCCTTACTCAGTCACAGAAGATTCCTCTCTAATATATCAGGAAAATAGGACATTTTGTTTTTCTCTAAGTGTGTGCTTATTTATTCCCTTGACTGCTGCAGTTCGCTCCTGGGTGGTTATCAGGTATATGTCATTAGGTCCTTGCAACTAACCCAAAACATGCAGCAATATGACTTGTCTTCGGGCTTCCTTAGTTCACCCATTTCACTTCACTGGTTTCCAATCTACAGTCCTAACTGCTAACTACCAGTCTGCAGTGCTAACTGCTAACTTCCAGTCTGTGGTCTTAACTGCTAACTCTCAGTCTGCAGTGCTAACTGCTAACTATCAGTCTGCAGTCCTAACTGCTAACTCCCAGTCTGCGGTCTTAACTGCTAACTCCCAGTCTGCAGTGCTAACTGCTAACTCCCAGTCTGCAGTGCTAACTGCTAACTCTCAGTCTGAGGTCTTAACTGCTAACTCCCAGTCTGCGGTCTTAACTGCTAACTCCCTGTTTGTAGTGCTAACTGCTAACTATCAGTCTGCGGTCTTAACTGCTAACTCCCTGTCTGTAGTGCTAACTGCTAACTATCAGTCTGCGGTCTTAACTGCTAACTCCCTGTCTGTAGTGCTAACTGCTAACTATCAGTCTGCGGTCTTAACTGCTAACTCCCAGTCTGTAGTCCTAACTGCTAACTCCCAGTTCCACCAAACACAGACATTCACACAACAGACATTATGTTTGATTATGCATTTATACCAGTTATCGCCTAATATGGTTATATGAAAATAACAGATTTGCTCTCAGAGTCCAACCACACAGCATGGACATCAGTAACTAAATATTTGGGAAGATTTTAGGGAAAATTTGTTTATATCACCAAATAGTGAGCACGTTTGCACACAAATCATCTGCAAACGTTTTCGCGGTACTGCAGCCATCTTACGTTCGAATTTATCAGTGAGTGACAAGTGGGAGGTGCACTTTCAGAAGGATTGTAATGAATCATTGGGGTGAAACCAAAGGAGGGTGCATTGCTGTGGAAGATACTGTGAATTTACAGAGCTCAGTGAGGTGAAAGTTACAAGTGGACTGATCTTTGGGCCCACACATACTTTGACTTTGCGATTTAACACTTTGAGACATGCTGTTATTGGAAAATAATCAACAAATATAACTAGAGTACATAGTTTTCACCGGCCAACGTGCCCGGGAATGATAAAGTTTATCGGACAAAATGGAAAATATCCAATCATCTCATGTTTATTTTTGCACTGTAATTTTTTGGACTATGCATAAGTATGCGATTGAGGGGGTGGGGGCGTGGTCGAGTGTTAGCTGAGGATGGAGAGGAAGTGGATCGAATTGACAGGTAACATGTGATTCTGCCTTGTGTTGGATTAGCCTGAGAGAGACGACCAGCACAAAGACACGTGTGTGTGTGTGTGTGTGTGTGTGTATGTTGAATGATTTGAATAATGCGAGCAAATCATAGTACAGGTTACAGGAGAAGCATGTTTTAAAAAATATTAGCGCAGACAAAGACCTCATTCAGGTGTGCAAATGTGAACGTATTTTGTCAAATGTATGTCTGCTTCGTGTTAAATATTTTAACCGGACATCGTGTCCGTCAGTTTTCGATTTTTTTGGACATTTAAAATTTTTAATGGCCAAAACCCAGTATTTACCGGCTAACGGAAACTCTGGTAGAGTAAGTCCGAGTGATAGTGATACCGCATCAAGAGTTGCTTAAGCAATATGATGATAAAATATATATGAAGCAGAAATGAGCAATTTGAGTGATATCCTATCGAGTGGATACTGTATTTAAAAATAATCAGAATTTTAAAAATACTTATTTATCCCTATGCTCAGTTGGTATAGTATAGTTTGTAGCATCCAACAAAAAACTACTTTGTGTAGTTGAGCATCGGCGTAGTGCTCCCCTGAGCTCTCCTGAGCACATGCCATTCATCAGTGCATTGTGGGAGTGAGCCTGTATTCTGCCTCACACAAACTCACTCACTCACTCACTCACTCACTCACTCACTCACTCACACTCTCTGAGTCGCTCGATACGGAGTGAGAGGCAGGTAGCAGTGGCGGTGATGGCTGTATGAAAGTGTGTTTGACAGAAAGAAAGAGGGAAGCAGCAAAAGAGGACAAATGGTGAATAACAAGAAGAGAAAGAGAGACAGGGAGAGAGAGTGAGAGAAATACAGAGAAGAGTGATGGAATGCAGTGAGCTGAGATGTTGAAGCTCTCTAGCCTGGTGTCCCCCCCATTCCTGATATCAGAACAGAACACCTGAGACACGTTTTTATTTTTCCCCCGACTGCACATTCAGAACTCAACTGTAAAACCAATGGAACTTGTGCACATAGTTCTACTTCAAAAACGACTAAAAGTCACTGCATCATCAGGTCATATCATCTTAACAACGGACCAACACTAATAAGATGATGTTGGATAGGATAGTTCCTTTCATCACTCATTTTATTACGGAACGTTAAGCGGACGCAACAAGTTTACTGATGAACAGGTTGTTATTGACGAAGCGGAGCTGTTAAACGACAACAAATAACTAAATAAAAATGACTGTAAATTTGATGATTATGAAAATAATACTGCAAGGATTTTACAAACAGAACGTTTAGCCATAAAACTAAACAAAATGAAAGGTAAATATTTATTCAGGTTAAGAAATACAACCGCACAATGCTGCTCTTAACAGCACAAATATTATGCTTGTGATTATGCTGTCACATGACGTGTAGAGGCGCCAACACTGCTAACAAGAAAATCCAGAATTTGAACAGAAATTAACGTTGCTTATGTCGGTTGGTGAGACAGGAAATTTGTTTGGGTGTGTGCCAAGCAACATGAAGAAAACAGTGAGGAAAAATTCTATTGAGATCACTGTTATAAGGTTTTCTGAAAGTATTTATTTATTTATTTTATCCAGCACCTATCACCCACGTGAAAAACTAATTGTCCCCCTTAAACTTAAAATCTGGTTGTGCCACCTTTAGCAGTAATAACTGCAACCAAACGCTTCTGTGGGCTGTGGCTCAGGTGGTAGAGCGGGTTGTCCACTAATCGTAGGGTTGCCGGTTCGATTCCCGGCCCACGTGACTCCACATACCGAAGTGTCCTTGGGCAAGACACTGAACCCCAAGTTGCTGCTGATGGCAAGTTAACGCCTTGCATGGCAGCTCTGCTACCATTGGTGTGTGAGTGTGTGTGTGAATGGGTGAATGAGACACAGTGTAAAGCGCTTTGGATAAAAGTGCTATATAAGTGCACAATTTACCATCCTGAAAACTAGAGATCTCTCTTTTACTTACTTATAGGACTAGTGCAGTGCTTTGGATCATTGTCTTGCTGCATGATCCAGTTACGCTTGAAGACCAGACATTCTCCTTTAGGATTTTCTGGTAGAGAGGAGAATTCATGTTTTTCTCAATTATTGCAAGTTGCCCAGGCTCTGAAGCAGCAAAGCATCCCCACACCATCACACTGCCACCACCATGCTTGACCATAGATATGATGTTCTTTTGGTGGAATTCTGTGTTTGGTTTACGCCAGATGTAACGGGAGCCCTGTCTTCCAAACAGTTCCACTTTCAATTCATCAATCCACAGTACATTCTCCCAAAAGTTTTGAGGATCATCAAGGTGTGTTTTGGCAAAAGGCCGAGCCTTAATGTTCTTCTGGGTTAGCAGTGGTTTTCACCTTACCACCCTTCCATGGATGCCATTTTTGCCCAGTGTCTTTCTGATAGTGGAGTCATGAACAGTGACCTTTATTGATGCAAGAGAGGCCTGTAGGTCCTTTGATGTTGTCCTTGGCTCTTTTGTGACTTCCTGGATGAGTAGTTGTGCTCTTGGAGGAATTTTGGAAGGTCAGCCACTTCTGGGAAGGTTCACTAAGTGTTGATGTGATTGAACAGGGTTTGCAGTAATCAGGCCCGGTTGCGTCTAGTCCAGCTGAACCCCATTATGAATGCAGTTTCATAGATTTGGGGAATTAGTAATTATGGGGGATAATACTTTTTCACAGCACTGTACCAGTACTAAGGTATCGCGATAGTAAAGCTTCATAATACTGCCAATGCCACTGTATTTTTTAAACAGTAGTATCATCAATACGGTAGTACCATAAGTAATGCTCATTTGAACACTTATGTCTGCATAAACATTGCAAACGTGGTCCTTTCGAGTGGCACGAAATGCTGTGTAGAGTTCACACTTTATATGGTATTGCTTATTTATTAACGTGGAGTTAATAAATTTCCATTTCCAATGTTTCATTACTCTAGGGAAAAACAGATGATTATGATTCACATTAGTTGCTTGCCATTTCTATGAATGTTCTTGAGTTTTTCCAATAGCCAGTTATTTATTCTCATTAATAAAGTATTCAGAGCAAAATCGGGTTTGTATATTTTCATTTTTATCTATGTATTTCTGTAAATTTGGTTCATTTTGTAGATTCGAATGATGAATTAACACAGTACTGAGCGGTAATATTTGGTATTGTAATACTTCAGCTGTTATAGTATCGCAAGATATGTTTACGGTATCATGACAACACTAGTTGGCACCTCTGGATGTGTGTCAGCATTTATAACCAATCAGCAACAACCTATTCATCGGATACCTAAGTACCATTAGGTCTTTTTGGTGCCAGTCTTGAGCAGGTACTGAAGCTGGACCTTTGGTACTAAACCAGTGGCCAAAAGGAAAAGCAGAATTCTCTGGTTTTCTCATGCCACATGTTTGTGCAGTCGGTAAAGACCCTTAATTAATGAGACACTGAAACCCCTCGTGTAGCATCTGCAATCACATTAGTGGTTTTACTAGTTTGATGTGGACAAGGATTGATCTCTGAGGCATGAATCCACTGTTGACTTTTGAATTTAGTTTGACCAGTTCCAGTATCTGAATAACAAAATTCACATTGATTAAAAGCACAAGTTTAAAGCAGATCTTGTAATGCATCAGTGGAGCAAGCTAAAGTAATGGCAAATTTAATTTCAGATGCTGTTGTAGAACTAGTTTTGTCTCAGTAGGGGGAGCTGTCATCAAGCAGATGTACAGTAGAGGACACAGGCTTGCAGCAGACGGTGTATGAGTCAGAAGGAAAGACATGCATAGAGGAAGGACAAAGGTGCTTCTCTTTCTTTCCCCCTTTTTTTTTTCCATTTGAACCTTTGCTCTTAAAATAGAATCAGTGGCAGCTCTTTGAAACACAATATGTCTTCCATTAAACGATGCGATTGTTTCTTTACTACAGTGTTTATAATAATCTTGATGCATGAAGGTTTAGTGATCGAGATAATAAACGGGAAGATCCCAGTGGGATTGTATAAGGGTTTATGAGCAGAGTATACCCCATAAAAAGCTTTCCACCGCCCGTGTAATTGTATTCCCGAGCTCTCTGTGTACATCCACAGTCTGATTAATGCATGTGTTGAGCGAGTGGGTGTGGGGTAAGTGCTATGGGGCGGTGCGTAGTGAGAGGGGAGCATGCATGTGGTGGATGCTGAAGGAGGGTTTTGGGAAAGGGCCATATGGGGGATGGAGCTTCACTCACCAGCCAGCTGCTGGACTCCCGGCTGGTCGTGTGTGCTTAACAGCTGCGTCTGGATCGTCTCCACCACCCGCTTAAAGCGCCGACTCGGACCTGGAACCACATATCGGGTTTAGTGCACATCAACCTGCAAGACATTACGATCTTCGAGTACTTGACTACGTAGCCCTTAAATCTGAATTCGAACAGCTGTCTATAGAACCTCTCGAAGCCAATAAAATATAATGATATAATGGTTAAAATGACATAGAACACTCAGACATTAGCATGTAAAATAATGTGTTTCTATGAGAACAATCTGACTAATGGTGCTTCCTTTGTTTTTGTTCTGCCTCTAATTGCCTGTGAGTGCAACAGAAACGGGATGTCATTGGCAGCAGTGATAATTAGAGTGTGGAGCTTATATTAGCACAGTGACTGCTCGAACGCACTGCGGTGGAAAGGAGGCAGCCTGGTGGAGAGTAACTAGGACATCTCTGTCGTTTTGTTTCTGGATCTATCTGACAAGGTGCACGTGCTTGCTCAGGGAACCAGCGCTCGTTTGAGAGATAAACGGTTACAAAATCAGACGTGGAAGTTTCTCAGTACGTGTGGCATACCATGGAAGATTTTTTGAAGTTCTACCTGTAAGTCTGAGAATTTTTTTTTCTTTCAAATTGTGTAACGAGGAACAGGGGTTGCATGTACGTGGGGGTTAGACAGACCACGAAGAGACACAACAACAAGGAAAAACAAAACAATAAACACAAATTGCACAAAGTAAAGAAAGGGAGGGGGGGAACAGGAGACTGTGTACAACAATTTGAGGTAAGGGAGCATCAAGATATGACACAATTTCACCAAGAGTTGCACATCCATCACTAAATAAAAAATATATATACTCACCATCCACTTTATTAGCAACACCTGTACCAGCCAGAGGAAAATGGCCTGATTGGTTCAAGCTGCCAGGAAGGATATAGTAACTCATATAATCACTCTTTACAACCGTGGTGAGCAGAAAAGCATCTCAGCATGCACAAAACATCAAACCTTGAGGTGGATGGGCTACAACAGCAGAAAACCACATCAGGTTCCACTCACGTCAGCCAAGAACAGGCATCTGAGGCAGTCATAGGCATAGACTCACCCAAACTGGGCAGTTGAAGATTAGAAGAAAAAAAAAATACTGGTCTTTTTCCAGTCTACAACTGTTGCAGCCCATCCATCTCAACGTGAAGAGTGATTATTTGAGTTACTATAGACTTCCTATCAGCTCAGACCAGTCTGGTCATTCTCCTCTTACCTCTCTCATCAACAAGGTGCTTCAGCCTGCAGACCCTCCGCTCACGGGATGTTTTTTGTTTTTCACACCACACTGTGCAAACTCTGTCATAAGAGACTGTTGTGTGTGAAATTCCCAGCTTCTGAAATACTCAAACCAGCCCATCTGGCACCATCTGGTCACTGAGATCAAAAAAGCTTCTTCATTCTGATGTATGATGTGAACTGAAGCTCTTGACCTGTATCTGCATGATTTGATGCACTGTGCTGCTGCCACATGATTGGCTGATTAGATAACTGCATGAATGTGCAGGTGTACAGGTGTTCCTAATAAAGTGGATGGCTCACTTATTTCCAACAAAAATCCCCGTACGGATCACATCTTATTTCAATAGTGGCTATAATGAATAAAGATGTAATAGCGCCATCTCCAAGCCCATAACGTGTTGGTTTCAGACCAGGGACCAAAATGATTTGTTGGTTGAGAACCAGCTCTTTTATTGTGGTAAGAGGGAAGAATAATCTGAGATTGGGCACCAGCACAGGCACCTTGACAGTAGAAAAGCCGCTGAGAGAGGAATAAGGTGTAGCTCCTCCAGTTTGACCTCCTGTAGTGAAATCATGTCAAACACAGTAGGCTATGAATGACCTGTACTTTAGAAAAGTGCCACTTCCTTTTTTTTTTTTTTTTTTTTTTTTTTTTTTGAGTTTAAAAAGCCCCAGGCAGTCTGAAAGAGGGCGTTTAGGAAGGGCAGCCCTGTAGAGGGGAGAAAGTGGAGGGTGCCCTAAAAGCCACTGTTGTGTAGAAAATGATGACTTGTGATAATAAGGCTAGTGAGAGCAGGGTTACCTGAGAGCAGGGTAAAGGTGACGGAGTAGATACCGTTCTCCTTGGTGGCCATGCTGCTCTCTGTGTAAGTGATGTCCACCTGGAACTTCACAGGCTTCTGGAAGACAGTGGGACCTGCTGTAGACTTGTACTCTGCCCGAAAACTCGTCTGGGAGATCACACTGTGACTGAGACTAGGGATCTGAAGAGGGAGGAGAGACGAGAGAAGAAGAGTAGGGTGACGATGAGAGCGAATGAAACGAGAAGAAACCAATAAAAAGAAGTAGAGAGAAGAAAGAAGTGGTGAGCGGATAGCAGAGGGGAGGAGAGGAGAAGGGAAAAGAAATGGAGAAGACAGAAGATGAGGAAAGAAATAATAGAATGAAAACGCGATGAGAAAAGATAAAGAGTGAGGAAAGGACAGGAGATGAGAGCACAAAAGAGGTGAAGAGAAACGAAAAGTACGGTGAAGAGATGAGAGTAAATGAGAAATGAAGTGAGGAAAGGACAGGAGATGAGAAGGAGGAGAAGTGAGCAGCAGAGGAGAAGAAGTAGGAGAGAAAAGAAAGCGAGGAAATGAGGTGTGAGGAAAAGAAAAGAAGACGGGAGAACGGAAATGAGAGGAATGGAGGACAGAATAGGGCACGGTATGAGAGCAGAGGAAAGAAATGAGAAGAGAAAAGGAGAGATGACAAGAAAGGAAAAATGAGGAGGAAAAAAAAAACAAGAGAGAAGAGATGAGATGAGGAGAAGGGAATAGAATAGAACAGAAAAGAAAGTTGAGAAAAGAGGAGAAGGTGAAAGTGAAGAAGGAATGGAAAAAGGAGGGCAGGAGAAAGTTCACGACATCTTCGCTGAACATCGTCCTTTATAAATACAAGCAGCGAATCTGTTTTGAAGCCGATGCCTACATGCAAGAAATTGCATCGGTCTGTACATCCTCCTTCCTCCTGAAAAAAACCGTCTCCATCGGAAGATGAAGAAAAAACAGCGGGCCATTGAAATGTTTTCTTTCACAAGTTAATGACCACGTCTTAGTAGCAGCATGTAAACCATGCCTTCACGGACTCTGCCACCTCCACACACCGAACAAGTCTTTCACTGGAACAGCATCTATATGCTAATGATCACTGCTCTCGCTTCATTTTCTATTGGCCTACAATGAAAGTCTCGCTTCGGGGGAATATAAAAGTGCTGTAGCCTAGCATTTTACCAAATCATGATATAAATCAGCTAAACTCAGCTAAATGTGCAAACACAGTCTATCAACATGCTTATAGAGGCATACAGCGATGCTTCCATACATTCACAGAGCTGACTCAAACAGGAAGTTAAGAATGTCGATGGGGTTGCGTACCGACAGAAAGGCTTGCACTATGTCTGCCTTAATGGAGCTCAGAGGCTTGTCCCTGATCACCACGAAGATCTGCTCCTCCTTCTCCAGGTTGATAAAGTTACCAAACCAGGACTTTTTGGCAAGTCTGTGAGTAGAGAAAAAAAATACACAATCATAAATCTATAGGAAAGGCTTTCAAGGTCTGGAAGTTGGTATCGGGTATCTGTCCGATACCGGGTTTATTTACTCGTACTCGTTAAATTTAAAAAAAAAAAAAAGCTCTGATCCCAAGAACCGATAGCAGGTGATATGACGTATGGGGAGTGTACATTGTTGTGCTAATGAGCAGAAAATGACACATTTCATGATTAATGATATCAATCAAAGCAAAGCAGACTGTAAACTGTGCTCTGTTAAAATATCAAGAAGAGGAACTGCAGCATCTTCCGACAATAGACTTGACCTGCTAAAACACCTTAAATGTGAAACTCACTGAAAAGAAACACTGAGTGAAAAGAACAGGTCTTAGCCAGTACGCTATTCGTGATGATCAGCTGCTATCAGTCATTGGCAACGAGGATTACCAATTCAATAAAAACAAAACATATACTTTACTTACAGCTGTACAGTTTCTGAAATGGAAAAGAAACCCCACACTTCACCGCAACCCTACTCCATCCAAGGTAGCTAATGTAGCTCATGCACTTCATGAAAAATCAACTAGCTTGTGGAAGATAAAAATGACTAGCTAAAAAATAAAAGAAGTCTACTAGCCTGAGTGCATGAACACACGTGCACTTTTTACGTCCACTCTGTAAACCGTCACAATATAAATAAGCTAAATAAAATGTTCTGTGATGTCCCTGATTAATTAATACTAAGCAGGTTACTCGTTTCAGTATCAGTATCAGTGTGTGTAACGCTCCAAAAACGTACCAAAACATATGTACTCATACTCATACACAGTCCGGAGAAGGAAAAAAGGTATTGATGTTTTCCTACTTTGGATCCAAGCTGCTCTACACATCTATAAAAAAAATCTTTAAACATTACATAGTAATAATTTTCCAACATTACTCATTTTTACAGTTACAGTAGTGTTAGCCTGTAAAGAAAAGGGGGTGGGGGTGGGGGGGTCAGATTTTATGAGACAGACAGAGAAGAACAAAAGAGACAGGGAGGACGCAGTCCTAGTCAGCTTGTAGAGTGAAGGGAGAATCTATTACAGAAGACAAAAGGAAGAGGGAAAAAAAAAAACCATAAAAGAAGTGTGCAGTCCTGCCAGAGATGAGGCATTTTTCAGAAAGAAAAAACTTCTGGCTGTTGCCTTGTGTGTGGCATGTGTAGTAAGAAGAGCCGTAGTGGGAGGCAAACCTGATAAAGCTTCCAACAAAGAAGAAAGCAAGAGAGAAGGAAGGAAGGAGAGAGAGGAGGGCTGAAAGGCTTGGTTGCAACAGACATTGCTCACAATCAATTTTTAACCACGTTTAGAAAAATGCTTTGAAGCTGTGAGAATCACGCTGAAGTACAGAGGCTTTTTTTTTTTTTGTATCTAACGTGGAATAAGGGAAACATTTCCTCTTTTACCACAGACATTACTGAAGCCATACTTTTGCTGTCACAATATTTAGCGCTGATGTAGCTTTGATAGATCAGTAACAGGGGTGGCCAAGCTAAGCCCTCGCTTTCTTTCAAGATAAAAATACATTTCAAAAATAAAGAAATAAATAAATAAAGCTCAACTTTTTGGCACCCATATTGTCTTATTTGTTGTTAGCAAATCATTAATAAAGTCCCCATGAAATCAAAGTGGTCGTTTTGTGGCTTTTACTACAGCATGAATATGTTAGTCTTAAGGTTATCTATATTCGGTGTAAACTCTAGAGACTGTCGTGTGTGAAAGTTCCAGGAGATCAGCGGTTTCTGAAACACTCTGCGTGGCTGTGGCTCAGGTGGTAGAGCGGGTTGTCCACTAATTGTAGGGTTGGCGGTTCGATTCCTGGCCCACGTGACTCTACATGCTGAAGCGTCCTTGGGAAAGACACTGAATGGCAAGCGCCTTGCATGGCAGCTCTGCTACCATTGGTGTATATATGCGTGCGTGTGTGTGTGTGTGTGTGTGTGTGTGTGAATGAGAAACTGTAAACCGCTAAGGTTAAAAAAGCGCTATATAAGTGCAGACCATTACGACTCAAACCAGCTGTTCTGGTACCAACCACCATACCACAGTTAAAGTCACTGAGATCACGTGTTTTGTCCATTCTGATGATTGATGTGAACATTAACTGACTCTCTTGACCTGTATCTGCATGATTATTTTTATTTTTGATTTTGGCTGATTAGATAACTCCATGAATGTGCAGTTGTTCCTAATAAAGTGTACGGTGAGTGTATGCTTGTGCGGTGAAATATGATAAGGCAGGAAGAATATGAGTTTACACGTGAATATGTGCGTGTGTGCATGAGTATATGCGAGACTCACTCCGGGGAAGACTCTGGTGTGAGGGTGGACATCTCATCTTGGGTAGGAACTGTTCAGAAAAACAAAATAATGTCTTGCATTTACAATCCAACCATCCGGTTCCCCTTAAAAACCCAGTTTACGGTTTCCGTTATTCATCTATAAGCATCCAAAGCCACTCAGTCCTAAGAATTTAAGGAGTTAATGAAGATATGGCACTGTATGGCTGGTTAAATGTTATGTCCATCAACAGTATGTCTTTATTTAGTAATAAAATGTAGCAACTATAGTATAACACACTGTTTTACTTTGTTTTACTAAGCAGGTGAAAGCGACTGTTCTAGTCTTGGAGTCATAGTACCTTGTAGTTTCCTGCGATGGAAGCGTGGAGAGCCCAGGAAGCTGTTCTTGATGGAGTTGAGACGTGTCCTCCAGGGCATGCCTCCAATGGAGGGGCTGGGAGGCGGTGTGGGGGTCGGCGTTCCAGCAGGGCTCTCCTTCGGTGTGTGAACAGGTGTTCCTTTGGGAGTGGGCAGAGGGCTGCCTCTGGGGGAGGGGTGAGGGGTCACCTGGATGATGGGGATAGATTTGGTGCTAAGGTCAGAACCAGGTATGGGACGGAAGTGGTGTAGCCGGATAGGGGCTAAGGGTATGATGGGAGTCAAGGGCACTGAAAGCTGTGGGGGAATAGTACGGGGTGCCCGGCCTACCATGGGACTGCTGGGGGTATGTGACAGTTGAAGCTGGCATGGAGTAGAGGGCTCCGAGTGAGCAGTTGAAATAGACTGGGTATCATTCTCTGGTAAGGGGTTAGACCTTGTGGCATGTAAGGACTTATCAGAGACTCTGCGCTTAGCAGGTAGGGTCTGGGTTTTTGGGCACATCAGGAGTGGCCCATACACTGAGTTCGGGGAAAGGGAATTTAATGTTGGTGTGTGAGCCTCCACATGGGGCTGATCAGGGGAGTCAGGAGGACAGGTTTGAGGCGAGAAGGAAAATTCAACCGCCTGAGGAGGTACACAGAACTTTCTAAGGGGCTACGGGATAAGCATGCACCAGTGCATTGCAGAAGCCACATATCGACACAGGGATGGCAGGAGAACATTTAACAGCCACACAGCAACGCAAGAACAGGTCAAACACGGATACAGACACGGGCAGATAAATGAGGTCAGAAAACATCGAGCCAAGGTAATGCAGAAGGAAAAGAAAAAGAACAGAACATGCAGTTAGCCAATAGCGGAAAAGACAGAAACGTCAGCAAGCCATTCATGGAGTACAAGAAGAGACATTTTTCAAAAGGAAAGGATAAAAGAAGGAGCTGGTTGCCATGATGAAAGTGGGAAGCTGTGGCTCAGGCAAAAATGAAGCAGCGATTGCACACAGTGAAATGTGTTCTTTCATGAACCTGTATCATTTTGTAGAGTTCAGTGCAGAAGTTTGTATACCCTTACTTTGAAATGATGACTCCATCCAAGACATTTAATGTCAGTTAGATATTATGGATGTTCCTTCATTATCACAAGGGTCAAAATATGTATATTAAGATAATAGTGAAGCAATAAAAATAATCCTGAATATGATATAATGATTTGGATTTCCCTGTTATTTTTTTCCTCCACTCTTTGGCTGTATTTTTGTCCTGTTTCTTCCAATTCTTTTTCACTTTGATACCTTCTTATACCCATCTCTCTACAGGTTGGCCTGTTTCTGCTTTCCTGATCCCATTGTCTCTAAACTTGACTTCTCACAGCCCACCTGTGAGTTTCAGCTTAATGAAAGTTTCCATAACTTTTAAAAAAGTAAACCTGCGTTGTTTTAAATAATTAGACACTTTAATGATGCATATCCAAACAAAGTAACTACAGCATCTCAACAGGGATGAAAACTTTTCAAACTTTATGTAATATTCAGTCCATGTCTCAATGGTTGCAAAAATATGTCCTGGAGATATATATGTATGTATGTATGTGTATATATATATTACATTTTTCATTTAATTACAGCCAAACACTTAAGGAGATGCAAACTTCTGAACAGTATATAATGTATTCACAAGAACCAGTGTAAGATTTAGGAGCTGGAAATATTCCAGACCTGCCCAGCTATAAAGCTGATTTATTTTATAGGTGGCTTTTGATTCGAGTCATTTAATGTGTGACGTACTGATCGGACTCATAAGTGTCCCATCGAAGCCATAGCTACTGACTAAGTGAAAAGTGAGAGAAAAGTTATGACATCTAATATATGGTTTCTTGATTCCTTAAAACAATCTTTTTGCCTGTGAAGACAGAAGAAGCAGAGCTTTTAGAGAGGATTTTAGGAATCAATTTCTTTTAAATCAGCCGTGGGTTTAGTGTCATGCAGAGCTTTAAGCTTTAGGCAAAGGTAGCTGTATCTGTGAGTGCTGTGAAACAAGTCAGCCAGAAAAGTTTAGCCACAAGCTCCTCCTTTATTCACAGAAGAAGCTGGATTTTTTTTACACGGCTTTCCCTGAGCTGGATTTCCGCTAGGCTCAGAACAGAACAGGGATAAAGGAGGATCTCCACGGATCTCCAAGAACTCATAGGAACAAGTGGATTGAACTGGCGTTTAATATGGAAGACGATTCCTCACTCAGCATGAAGTACCGTGCAGCAAATTGTTAATTTGCTAGACAAAAGAACCTTAAAACAATTTTGATCTCTTTCATTTATGTTGAGTCATATATACAGGGTCCTCCACTAATATTGGCACCCTTGGTAAATATGAGCAAAGAAGGCTGTGAAAAATTGTCTTTGTTGTTTAACCTTTTGATCTTTTGTTTAAAAAAAAAAATCACAAAAATACTCTGCTCTCATGGATATCAAACAATTGCAAACACAACATAGGTTTATCAAAAAAAAAAACTTCATTAAATATATAGAGTACTGTGCAAAAGTCATGCAAAAAAACAAACAAACAAAAACGTGGGGGACACAAACTTTTGCTCTCAACTATAATTAGCCTATAGGTTGTAACAAACCCTTTAGAGGGCATTTTCAGGTCTAGCTGAAAGCAAATGAAGTCTCTCAGATGAATTTCGAAACATCTTTACTTTAAGGTACTACAACAAAACATTTTAAATGACCTGGATGACTGAAGACAATCAGTGGTTTAAACTTCCACGAATCGTCTGTTTAAGTCCCAACTAACTACTGCTCAGAGCGGAGTGAATCCTGTGTGTGTGTGTGTGTGTGTGTGTGTGTGTGTGTGTGTGTGTGTGTGTGTGTGTATGTGAGTACATGTGATTGTGTAGGACATCAGCAATGAGAGCAAGAGATCAGGCACAGCAGGCTGACAAAGAAAAAGAAGGACACTCACCCTGGGGCTGCTGAGAGGACTGGTGGAGAGACCCGAGGATGCTCCGCTGATAGAGCGTGACCTGCACACACACACACACACACACACACACACACACACACACACAGAGTTATTTTAGAGACATACTGCAGCAGGTGAGACAGGAAAGGCTCTAGGTGTATCAGTAGTGAGATTACTTCTAAGATCTAGGCTTGGTTTGAGGAAACACCTACAAGACACATATACAGTAAGGAATGCTAAATGATGCTAGGTAAGGAATAAAACATGCTAAGATGTGCTGTTATAGGAAGATAATCAAAGAGCAGGTGGGGGTTTTTTTTTAGCCATTTAAAGTTACATTTATTGTTGTGGAAAGAAGTTAGATCCTGGTATCTTTTACGGTCTAGCAGCTATAAACAGTCATTCCCTTACCAGCCTCACGTTATTCTCTTAAGATAATTAGACAAAAAAATGCAGTTTTACCTCTAACTGCAACAAAGCGCACCTGCCAAATAAACGTGTCCTAACAGAAAACCTTTTGTTTTTAGCCTGTTTATATGGAGTGTGATTATGTATTAAAAGGAACCACTGTCTGAGCCGTGCTGTGACAGAAAATAATTCAACACCTTTTGACCAGTCAGAATGGAAAACACCACTGTGGTATAAACAGAGAATAATCTACATCACCGTCGTCAATAATGAATTCCCTCAAGTTGCTCTCTCCGAAAGCTGAGAGGTGCAGGCATACGCCGCTGAACTTAGCATAACATAGTAATGTTTTGAACTTTCCAGTTTTTTCGCTCACGCTGAGCCGAGCCTGTTGTTCCTCTGCGGTGACAGATGTCCACACAGACACCAGCGCACGTTTCAATCACCTCCACGCAGGAGCAAATGAATTATCACAGTCACCAATCTGTCTTCATCAGCCAAGATGGTTGTCAGTGTAGACAGAGCCCAGCTGTTCCCCTTCTTTCATGTCGCTTTTTCTCTCTCACCTCCTTTTTCGCTCTGTCCTTTTGTTATCTCCCTGTCGCTCGTCCTCGCCTGCCCACTCACTCTGTCTATTCCTTTATTACCCTTTATTTCCCATCATGCTTATATCCTCTCTCTATCTCTATCGCACTCTCTCCATCTTTCTCCTCTTGGTAGGTCCCTTTCAGAAGCTCCCCGAAGTATTCGAGCCAGCAGCAAGAGCCAAGCCCTCACAAACCCCTTTGTCTTTCTGTTTCTCCTTCCTGTTCATTCAGCCTTCAGGGACACCATGCTCAGTGCCGAGGGTGTGAGAGGGATAAACAGAAAATACATGAAATGTGCAGAGAGCGCTGAATTCCAGCATAGTGTTTGCTCATGGTCTAGGAGTGTGTGAGTATACTGAGCCTGGAGCATTATCCTGAAACATTATGTAGGAGTTAGAGAGAGGACACAGAGTGCATTTTTTATTTACACTAGATACTAGAACAAAACAGGTGGCTGTAAACTACAGCACTGGAATTAAGAGGCTCTATCTGACAATCGAGTGATTATAGGATAATGAGCCAAAAGGTTCTCAATACAGCATATATACATATACATATATATATATATATATATATATATATATATATATATATATATATATATATATATATATATATATAGTTCTATTACAGTAGACTAGCTACACTATTCTATACAGTATAATGCTATACAGTATTCTTCAAAATGAAGAATTTCTCTTTTCCACTGGCAAGGCACATCAACAGTGATGGACACAACATTAAAGACATCTCGGTTTTGCATTGATAGTTCTTACGGGAGCGATGAATGAGGAAGCTTATAGAAAAAGAGCTCATCTACGCTTGCTTAGAACCCAAGGAATAAATGTCATATTTTGACAGAAGTTATTATATTATGAACCATTTCGAACATCACCTCCTACAGCCTCAAAAACACTCTTCTGAAGGATTTTAGGGGGTCCAAATGTCTGAGAAAATGTTTCTCTTATGCATTATTTTCTCATTTAATACAATATTTTTCATCGCAAATGATATTATCAGCAACACCGTGCATGAAACATAAGACTCTTGGAAATATTTATATGAATTCCAGACTTTTAGTGTTAGGTATGTCCTTCTTTTGCTTTAGTGGAAGTCCGTGTTTGAGTCTGCATCAGACTCCACAGGTTTGTGCAAAACCTGACGATGCATGTTAGATCAAATCCACCTGACCTCCATCTGACCTTGTGTACAAAGGAGTTAACATGGTCAAGGCCTATTAGGTCAAAAGCACCTGGACACCTGACCATCACGCCCATGTGGTTCTTCCCCAAACTGTTGCCATAAATTTGAAAGCACACAATTCTATAGAATGTCTTTTTATGCTGTAGAATTACAATTTTCCTTCACTGAAACCGAGCGGCCAAAACCTGTAAAGCGAGCTCCATGAAGACATGATTTGCAAGGGATGGAGTGAAGAACTCTTGTGGTCTGCACAGAGCCCTGACGTCAACCCCACCGAACACACAACCTGGCTACAGTTATCTGAAATATTACATAGGAAAGTGAATCACAGTTATATAGTTTTGAGAGTTCTAATGCGAATGATTTTACTAGAAGAAGCATAAATAATTCTCCTGTTGTCGAAAAGGAAATTTCGTATGACTGTTTTATGAAGGGTGCCAATAATTCTAGAGTGCACAGTATGTCCTCTACCTTAAGAGTAGTTTGAGTTTCTAACCAGAATACTGCTAATTTAATTTAATTCAAAAATGTTCCATATAAAAGACCACTGTAATATTCAAAGCAATTACGTTTGCAGCAATTTACAGCCAAATGTAAATATAATCATTCAAAATATCACTTTTAGACATTCACAGCACTGATGTTACATAAACATGCCAACTCCTAATAAATCCTTGATAATGTGTGCTAGGTGCTAGCCATATGAAACATGCGATGATTAACACACTGCATTTCAGCACATTTAAAAGTTCCACTATACTAGCGATATGATGAGTGCTTTATGTGGGTGGTTTGATGGCTTTATATCACAGTGTAAATGTCACTAGAGCCTCCGCTCTCACTAATTCAGCCCATCAGGCTGCTCTGGCATCAGCAGGACTGGATTCTGATTCTGTATTCTGTCAGTGGCCTCTCTACTAATCTTAGTGTTTGAGGCGGGTCCACAATGCTGTGGGGCAGCTTGCTGAAGCCGAGTGGGGGCTGAAGAGAGAAGGAAACGCGCCAGGAATCCCATTAACCAAACACAGCCCAGCCCAAAGGCACGATGGGATTAAAGGAGCAACCCAGGGCGGAGTAAACTGTCAAACTGTAGCTAGATAAATTCACAAACGCTGCCTGTGGAAATACAAAGTAAAAGCTCCAATAACAAACAATAAAAACAAAAAAAATAACATGATAAATAGCGGCACAAATCTGACATTTGCATGACTTGTGGTTTCATTATGTTACGTTTTGTGCCTAATGATCTCTCACATGTTCCGAAGACTGAAATCAAATCGTCTGTGCTGTAAATATTTTCAAGTGATCCCCACGCTATCTTCCCAAAAAAAAAAAAAAAAAAAAAAAAATACCATCAGGCCTTTCCATCAGCTGTTTTGAGAGGTCGAACGTGTCTCGGAACAGATTTCAAAGCCTGCTTTCTTCCTGATATGCTCTGATCTCCAGTTCTCTAAAGCTAAAAGATCTAACAGTCTCAGAGTATGAAAGGTTCACTGTTGTAGAGAGATAATAAAAAATAAAATACAAACACACAAATACATGCGGTATACACACCAAACCCACAAAAAATAAATCATTCCTACTGCACATACACATTAGGGATAGGCGATATGGACTTAACACTATATCGTGATATTTTCTGGTATTTATTGCGATAACGATATCAGTGTCGATATAATCATAGTACCGTGCACCACTGTTTTTAGCTACGTGATATCTGTGATCTTGAGAGCCTCAGAAACACAAACATTGATCTAAAAGTAAAACTGATTTTCTGTAACCGAACCAGTTCCAGATTGTAGAGGTAGCTCCTCGTTTAACGATAAACTCCTCCTCAGCTTCACGTCCGCCTTCCGCCGTACTCGTTTTCCCTCTGCACGTGAGCTGCACGTGAGCACACAGAAATACGTCATCGACTAGGCTTCATCGTTATTATCGCTGGAAAACTAATTCTTATCGTGGGGAGAATTTCTACCGGGATATCGCAAACAATAAGATATCGCCCATCCCTAATACACATACAAACAAACCTCACATCACCACCCAACCCAAACACAGCTCTAATACATACACAGACAGAGCTTCTACACGCCTCACACAGCGCAATGCAGAAAACGTAAAGCTTTAAAGAGCTGCCATTTAATTATAATGATCTTTTTTCACTGACTAAGAAGAGAAAAAGAAAAAAAAAAGAAGGCCAGAGTCTTTCGAGCTCTTCGCTCAACATATCCTTGAGAGAAGAGAGGTTAAAGCAAAGCGCACAAGCTAACAGAGCGAGAGTGTGAAGATGCAGGGAAGCTTTTCTCGGTTTATTTCAGTAGTGATATAATGTGTATCGAAAAACAAACAAGCAAACAAACTACACGGTAAAGTGTGATAATGCGAGAGTGACAGACTGCTGCAGGGACAGATTTATTATCAGGGACGGCGTGTTTAAACACAGCCTACAGCGGTGAATTCTGTAAAAACGCTGGAGAAAGTTGGAGATTCAGGCGACAACGCCAATAAACCTGTCTGATAGAATGTGTATTATAAAAAACACTAATCTATTCCATTCCATTCTCTTCTCATTCATTTGTTTCTATTCTCTTACATTCCATCCCATTCCATTCTATTTGATTATTCAATTCTGCTATGCTATTCTACTCCATAACGTTATATTTTCATCCATTGCTTCTCTTCTCTTCTCCTTTGTTACGTTCTACATTATTCCATTGTATTCTATTATATTCCATACTATTCACATTCATTTAAGTATCTTTTATTCCATGCTAGTCTATTCAACAGTGTTCTATTGTACTGTATTCTATTTGGCACAGTGGCTTTATATTCCATTCTGTCCCATTCCATGCACATCCATTTGATTCTCTGACATTTTACCCATTCTATTAATATGCTATTCTATATCTATTATCTATCATTACATTCTATGTCATTCCACTTTAGGCTATTCGATTCTTTTCACAGCTATTTTAATTGTATTTGATTGCATGCAATTCTAATGGGGTATGGGGTTCTATTTCAGTACATTCTGTTTGATTTGATGGCATTATTTTCCCTTCTAATATGTTCAGTTCTATTCTATTTTATGCCAATCTGTTTGATTATTTTATTCTATTCCATTTCATTTTACACTCAGTTATTTGATACTATTTCATACTACGACGTGTACTCTATTCAAAACTGTAACCTATCAATTCCATAGAGTGATATTTTGGTAGTTTTGCCATTTTGTAGCCAGGTTCAAGAGCACAGTGCATGCATTTATACCCCTGGCACTACATAGGGTTAGTGTCCTAATGATGAACCCTGGAGATTATGGACTGCCCATAATGCACTAGTCATTGTAGGGAACTGAATCTGGAGCACTATTTCAGACACATCAACAATGCACTAAACAAAATTAAACTACCATTACACTGTAAAACTGGAGGTTAAATAAATGGCATTTAGTTAAACAAGGCAAGTGTAATCTAACTAATAAAAGGGTAGGGGGGGATATGGTGCCTACACATGAGAGACAAACAAGAGACACAGATATTCCACTGCCTTTTTTGTATGCAGCTGCCTCTCTGACCACTCCATTACATTTCAATGATAATTTTTAAAAGCCCCAGTTGCCTTATGTATCATTCTGGGGTCAAGTCATCTTCAGTCAATTCCCAATTTCATTTCTGCCATCAGCCCCATCCTGATATTTGAGTGCGAATAAAGGATGTGATGAAAGAGGCAGGCTGGGAATGAGCTGGGAAATGAAAGAGAGAGATAGGGGTGGGGGAGAAAGAGAGATGCCGACTGTGTTCCACCCCAGCGTGAGCACAGACAGGCCACAGAAAATGGGCTAGTAAAGACAATGGGCTTGTACTGCCCTGGGCTGGTAAAGTTTCAGAATACCTAGCATAGCACAGCAGTAACAGGTTTGTATACATCAGGAAAATAATCAAGAGCCAATCGGAGGATTTGTTTTAGATTGTTGAAGTTGATAAGAATAACAAAGGACTGACTGGAAAGATTTGAAGTGGAAAAGCAACACTGCATCTTGGTGGAGGGTTTAGTAAGGGACACAGAGGAAGGGAAGGGTAGGGGTGTGGGTGGGGTGGGGGTGTTAGTACCTTTCCTCTTTGCTGCACTTGAGAGGGGCGTCAGAGATATCCAAGCTTTTACTGAACATTGTTTTACTACAGCAGGAGACAAAGTGAACACACAGTCAGGGCCTGCACGCAATCTTCAACAATATGCCGATTCTCATCTCCCGCTGGTCACATACATACAAGAACTACTGTTGCTTAATAGGCTGTGTGTCTGTGTGTGTATAGATACTTAGAGTAGGGTACTCAGCCCGGGCAGAGACATAGAACCAGCCAGTTAAAAAGGAAGACACTGCGGGCAGAAATGTATAACTGTGTGTGTGTATATATATATATATATATATATATATATATATATATATATATATATATATATATATATATATATATATATATATACACACACACACACACACACATATATATATTTTTCAAATCTCAAGAGGAAAAAAATGTTTACTTCACTATCTCTGCCCACTTGTGACCACTGTAGTATATGAAACTTATACAAAGGTATTTGCTCTGCCCACTCGGCAACATCACATCATGTCATATATCCCTTAAAGATCTCGATATACAGAGTCTCCCAAAAGTCTCCATACAGAGTGGAAATTAACACTTTTTAGCAAAATGGAACTTTATTTACAAAAACATCCTCTACATGATTGCCATTTCTTTGCAAACACACACGTAGATGTCTCTCCCAACTTTGGCTCCCAGCCTGTCGTGTGTGATGTGTGTGCCATGTTTCCTGTTAAAGTTCACCGCAACCTTGCGACAGCTTCCCGATCCAGCCACGAGAGTGATTTCAATACGTCCTTCCTTCATCAAAGGCATTCTTTAAATCTATCTGAAATATATATATATATATATATATATATATATATATATATATATATATATAAGTATGAAAAATTTTGGAGGACATTTTGCTAAAAAGTGTTAATTGTATGGAGACCTTTTGGGATACCCTTTATAATTATGATAATTTATGTGAATATAGAAATGTAAAAGTTCCGCTACAAACAAAATGCTTGTATATCAGCAATCGACTGGCAAAGATTGATTGTCATATCAATGTTTTAAAATTTCATCCTATTCCCCTGCTGTGTCTTGCCTTAATACTGGAGGAAAGTGTCTTATTTTTCCTCTGTGTGTCCTATCGGACTGATCTCCATCATACACTACGGTATAGATCCGAATAAACAGTTAACCTATATGAAGTCATGAAGTAACGGTTAAATTCCTGCTGAGGAAAAATCCTGTATTGGGGTGTCAAAACTGTAACTAGCACATTTAATAGCACTAGCAATAACTGATAACAGTATTATACCCTACAGCATGTGGCCAAGGAAATGGACAAGAAGAACTAAATGACAAGGAGGGCAGAATTGAAAACCTGCCACAGTGTCTGGAAAGAAATCAGGTACATAACGAAGAAAATAAAAAGTAAGATGAGCAAAGATTGGAAAATCAGCAGGACTCACAGGACATGCAACTAAATAATCAGTTAGTAATCGGATTGATGGCTCAATCGGATTGAAACGCCTTCATGTGAACACCTCAGTCGATCCGATCAAACTCGATCCGAACAAAATTTCGACCGGATTGAAAGGGGTGGTGTGGATCTAATGGAAATAATCCGGTAAACAGGAAAAAACAAATTAGCCATGTAAATGCTTGAATCCAACTACTTTCTCACATATTTGACTATTTTCTCATACTATTTTACTCGCACGTGCGCAGTGCAGAGGTGCTTATGTACGTTTCTTTACATCCTGCACAGAAGTTTTGTTCGGAATATATGTGACGCGCACTTAAACGAATATTTGAATCGGTTTGCAATGTTTAGTGTACATATAAACAATACTTCTGGATTGAATTCATCCGGATTGCTGAAAATGGGCGCACGGAAACGTATCTAGCTTCACTCGAAGATGAATGCGTTTGAGAAATCAATGTGGATCAGTTATATTAAACACATATATACAAGCGTAAAAGTGTATCCTAGTGTGTGCTTGTGTTCTGCTGCACCTCTGTCCATGCTGTGTCATGTCGATGGCTCGCCGCGCTGGCACGGGTGATCCTCCGTCTGTGACACTCAGCACCTCCATGGACTTGCGCTCTGGTCTCCTCTTCCCGTGCCGGTTCAACATGGGGGAGTCCACTCGCTTCCGTGGAGGGTCTACACGCGCATACAGATACGAACATGCAGAATTTCAAGTGGAGTCCCAATAGTAGCATGTTGACTGCAATGCAGAGTCAATACAGATCACTGATCTGGAAAGCATCAGTCAGCAGCTCCATTTGATCATAGATTGATCATTGCTGAGAGCGCCTGCTGCAATTAAGTGATTTGTGTGGCCAGCCGAGCCTGCTGCCTTACATTTATTTGATCAAGCTGAACCTAAAACTGTCAAAGTAAGAAAGAAAGTGTATAGAAGTGCGAGTCTTTTTTTCTGCAATTGTAATTCTGGCTAATAAATCAAAGCAGTGCTGGAGTACAGGGTGCAGTTCAAAAGTCAAAAGTAATTTAACAGTGATAGTTTTCCTGTTGTTTTGGTTCTGTAATCCAGGACAGTGATTTGAAATGAACCAATGAGCACAAAGTTAAAGTGCAGAATGTCAGCCTTCATTTCAGGGTATGTAAAGCGACAGCAAATGAATCATGTAGGACTTGCTGCTGTTTTTATGCAAAGCCTTCTTTTTTTCAGTTTCAGGTGAACTGTGTGTAATTAGATCATTAGTTTGCAATACAGAGCAGACAAAAAAAAAAAAAAAGAAAAAAAAAGGACCTAGAGTTAATTCTATATGTTTGGTGGACTCCTTCAACATGAGAGGAAACCAGGAAGTATCAGTATCAGTAACGAAAGTCATGACAAGAATGAAAATCTACTGCGTGGAACATTTATAAGAGGCACTGGTGCACCAAGACCACAGTACTGAATGAACAAAAAGTGTTTCCAACTGTAAGAGGAAAAAAATGCTGAACAGATCAAGAACACTATCCGCAAGGCAGGCATGTGTGAGTCAGTGATTTATAGCTACCAGTTATAGCTAACTTACTGTATCTTTATCGATGATGAGAGATTGACAGCAGCAGCAGGCTGAATTATTAAGAATATATATGTTTCTTAACTTCTCCATCCAAATGCATCAGAACACTGTGGGTAACACTTCACCAATGCCAAAATAAATTATAGTGTTTTGTACTGGAAAGTACTGTGGTTATTGGGTGGCTGTAGCTCAGGGTTCTCCACTAATCGTAGGGTTGGCGGATCGATTCCCGGCCCACGTGACTCTACATGCCGAAGTGTCCTTGGGCAGGACACTGAACCCCAAGTTGCTCCCGATAGAAAGCTAGCGCCTTGCATGGCAGCTCTGCTAGCATTGGTATGTGAGTGTGTGTGTGAATGGGTGATTCTAGAAACAGTGTAAAGCGCTTTGTAGAACCCATAAGGTTAAAAAGCGCTATATAAGTGCTGACAAAGTACTACGAAGTGGACAGAAAAGTAATCAATCACAGGACCTGAGTGCATGCTGAGAACATTATATTGTGAAATTACATGTACATGTGTTCCTAAATAACAGAACATTTTTAGAAAATCCCATGAAACCACCATAAATGTGATCCTATTGTGAACAACCACCACTATTTTGAAGAATATATGCAAGTTAAATACCAATATATGGTCTATGTTGTAAGTTTGAAAGATGCAGTTATGCTTATTTTTTTGTGGATGGTTGCAATCTCTTGGAAGTGAAGCGGATCCCTAGACAGCTGCACCACCTGGGGGCAGATAATGTTCTTTAAATTTGAAAGCTCAGGGTTGTGAAAGTGGTTTTTTATATTAGGTTGGCCCTAATAAACATTTTGTATAGACTCAGTTGTTGCTATAATGTGTTGGAGTGCAAGATCCAAAACATTAATTTTTTTTTCATTTTAATTTTTATGGATGAGTTACTTTAGAAATATAAAATATAAATACTGTGAATGTTCTGCTAGTGTGACACTATTCAGGCCGCATATAAAAGACACTGACTTTGCAAGCACTCTACAGTACTCTTCATATTCTTTTGAGAATGTATATACCTATGTCATTGCGTGGCGGGAGGTTCTGGTCTTCATGGCTCGGGTACCGCTCCTTCCGGTCCAGCAACAGGAAATAGATCATCTTCTCCTGGTTGTCACTGAAATAAAAATAAATTAAAGAGGGAAATAGACCAACATGTAAAGACCAAAACATGCTTTAACTGTTTAGTTCTGTCTGCTCAGACATTTACAACAGTGGACATGAGTCAGAGATGTATTGGCAAAAAATGTCCATTTCTTTTCCATTTCTAGTGACCCAGAATCATATTTCAGCCTACTTTACTGTGATTTTCTGTGATTTACTGTGACCCCATCTCTGGCATGTGGTCTACATGACACCCACACCCACACCCACACACACACATATATATATATATATATATATATATATATATATATATATATATATATATATATATATATATATATATATAATTAAAACAAAATCTAAGACAAAACCAACACAAAATACACTTTTTAAATGATAATGTTATTTATTGAAGCAAAAAAGTTATCCAATACCAACTGGGCCTGTGTGAAAATGTATTTGTCCTCATAGTTACTAATTCCCCAAATCTATGAAACTGCATTCATAATGGGGTTCAGATGGACTAGACACAACCAGGCCTGATTACTGCAAATGCTGTTCAATCAAATCAATACTTACATAGAAATTTTTCAACAGCATGAAGTTTATTAAAAGGTCTTACCCAGTAACACACTATGCCAAAATTGGAAGGAATTCCAGAAATGATGAGGAAGAAGGTGATTGAAATACATCAGTCTGGGAAGGGTTACAAAACTATTTCAAAGGCTCTGGGACTCCAAAGAACCACAGTGAGAGGCGTTATCTCCAAATGGAAAAACCCGGCACAGTAGTGAACCTTCCCAGAAGTGTCCGACCTTCCAAAATTCCTCCAAGAGCACAACAACTACTCATCCAGGAAGTCACAAAAGAGCCAAGGACAACATCAAAGGACCTACAAGCATCTTGCATCAATAGCGGTCACTGTTCATGACTCCACTATCAGAAAGACAATGGGCAAAAATGGCATCTATGGAAGGGTGGTGAGGTGAAAACCACTGCTAACTCAGAAGAACATTAAGGTTCTGCCTTTTGCCAAAACACACCTTGATGATCCTCAAACCTTTTGGGAGAATGTTGTGTGCATTGATGAGTTGAAAGTGGAACTGTTTGGAAGACAGGAGTCCCTTTACATCTGGCGTAAACCAAACACAGAATTCCACAAAAAGAACATCATACCTACCGTCAAGTATGGTGGAGGCAGTGTGATGGTGTGAGGATGCTTTGCTGCTTCAGAGCCTGGGCAACTTGCAATAATGCACGATATATATATATATATATACATAACAAAAGTGGGACATAAAATAAATAAAGCATGAAGCTCCTCAATATAGAAACCGAGTGCCTCAGAGGAATAAATGTGAAGCGGTAAATAGTGGTACTTGAGGCTAGGGAAATAACAGTAGCACTGCTTCAATGGCCATCATAATGTAACTGCAGTTTGACAAATGACTTGTCCAAAGGACAAGCTGTGTGCGCGTGTGTGTGCGTACGTGTGTGTGCGCGCGTGTGTGTGAGTGTGAGTGAGATGGCATGTAACCATGTGTGCAAATGGGTTTATATGGATGAGCAAAGCCACAACTCGTTCCTATGACCAACCCTTTTTTCCATTTTTCCTCCATCTCTTTCTTTGACACTGGGGCACATTTCTGACTTTGATCTGAGGTTTAAAGTTCTAGTATGGCTTAAAGTTAAAATTTGGCCACAGTCAACTGTCTCCAGGTCAGCGCAGAGCCACTCACTCATCAGACAGCAGGTCCTTCATCAGCTTGTTCTTGTCTCGGAAGCAGCCGAGCGAGTGCATGCTCTCCAACACGTCCGGGTCGATGTCGTCGGCCGACGGCAGGCTGCGGATCGCCACCTTCCTTGGCACAGGTTGCTCGGGTTCCGGCTCATTCTTTCCCCCGCTGACAAAAAGGACAAAATGACAGGGGTGCTGATCAACTACCCACGGATCAAAACGGCTGTAGCAAACGATATGCATGAAAAGCTCCATAACAGACCTAAACTGTTGCTAGTGTTATCCAGTAGTCAGTAATATATCCAATACTACAATATACAGTATATGTAGACTGCACAGAAGACATACAATTAAAGGAATAGTCCTCAAAAGGTTTCACACATGTAATCAATCAGACAAGACATTTCAGTGCTTAGTGGCTAGTGGAAGTCAATCTCACACAAAAACTTTTCCATAAATTTATACCCCCCCCAAACTGAGATCCATGTCTTGCCACAAACCATGTAATGCACACGTGACAAAGTGGTTTAGGACACAGTATGACTTACTGTAATCCTGGACAACCTTATTCATATTTATCCTTTATTCAGCTTCATTAACCATTCTGTCCTGTCCCAGGAACACTGGGCATGAGGAGGGCACACACCCCAGACAGTATACCAGTGCATCGAAGGGCTTCACTTTTATTCTCAACACAATTTGGTATTATTACACCCTCTAAGCCCTGTCTCCCAATTTTGGAAGGCAGGATTGCAGCAGAATTATTGAACTAGTGTGAACGATAACGTCATTTCAGCTTAAATGTGTAAATCCAGATTTCCATTCATTCATCTTTAGTAAGCATTTTATCCTGGTTAGGGTCATGGTGGATCCAGAGTCTATCCCAGGGTGTGAGACACTGGGTGTAAGGCAGAAATACACCCTGCATGGGATGCCACTCTATTGCAGGGCACCATGCACATACACACCTTCCTCACACTCATCCACAACCAGGATTCCAGAGCAGCCAATCCACACACATGTGACATGTTTTTGGGAGGTACGAGGAGAACCAGGAAGAAACCTATGCGAACAAAGTGAGTCTCCGAAATCCAGATTTTTCTTCTGATATTTAAGACTTCGTAGATTACTGCATTTGAAACAAATATATAAGATTTGTACACGCTTTTACGGAAAAGATTTTGGGTGACACAGGCTCCCGTTACTCGTAAGCTCCATTAGCATCATATTTCCAGCGCAAAAAAAAGCTAAGCGAGCAAACGTCTTAGAAGCTCGGCTACATTCGAGGTAATCAGTGATTTTAACGTGCAGTAGAATGATTTGTAGAGTTATTCTTCATTGTTCTTCAATAGAACCTTTTTCAACTGGTGTGTTTTGTGAATCTAGTCTTGCCATCTGTGAGAAAACATGGCAGTGTGATCCAGCAGCCAAAAGCATAAGTACTCTGCTGAAACTGCTAGTGACTCAGGGGTCTGTGGAGAGGAGGACCGGGTGGCTGTGTGACTGTCTTTGACCCAGTAGTGGCTCAGAGTCAGGGGGGGCCTGTCAACCACCCACACCTTCTAGTGCTGTGACCACACACACTCTCTTTCTCTTTCCTTCTCCATCCCTCTCTCTATCTCTCTCTCACACACACACACACACACACACACAACAGGATCATGGGGATATGAGCAGACAGTTAAACCCCCTCTGGACCTGCAGATCCTTGTCCTTGTTGGAGACGTGAGGCGGCTGTGCCATTTATCTCGCCAACACACACACACACACACACATTTCCCAAAACACTTCCACTCTTACACAGAGTTGCATTATATGGAGTATACACTGTACGCTTTCAGCTTTGGTTTTAAACCTGATTTTACTCTTGCAAATCAATCTTCTGGCTTTCAACAAATTTTCTTATTGTCTCTGTGTTGTCCCTTATCACACGCACACTCACACACACACACACACACACTCACACACTCAATCAAATAGTGAGACGTACTTACATGTACCACGTGTGCTTCTGGATCTGTTCTAACTGCAGGAGGAGAAAAAAAAACCACACACAATCAAAATCAGCCTCACATCTTCAAGTATCATCATCACATCATTCATTATTAGACAGTGTCAAATACAAGGCTTGAGAGGTCACGCTAATGAAGGCATGCTGATACAAAAGGCTCTGCAGATAAAAGCAGAGGCTAAAGAGGAGCACAGAAAAGAGATGAAATAAGAACCTAATCAGGACAGAGAGAGCAACGATCAACGCCACTGTGACAAGTGATGTGCAGCACAAATATGAAAGCACCGAAGATCAATCCCATCAGCAGTTGCATGGCTACACTTTAAAAGGGAAAGTGCAGTATTATTATAATCAGTATTATTACAGTAGTATTATAGTCTCCACCCAAAAGACTTTTCCTTGGCAGGACACGTACTGACCGTCACTATATTGACATTTTTCTGGGTTAAATAACATGGATTTAATTTGAACTGTTTAATGAATTAGTCTTCAATTATTTCAGCAGGTAAACAAACAGATTATACTCAGAGTTTGTTATATACCTTCTGACGTAGCGGAATATGAGAATTTCATAGTGCTGTATAAAGTTTTACTATTTTTATTCAGTAGGATGGGATGTCAAAAGTATATATGTATTTTAAATGGGATTAACAGGAAATCATCCCAGATATCCCACTGATTATATTTTATATATATTTAAAAATAATAACAGTAAGTCAATATTTAACTACTCTCCTGGGCAAAAAAAAAAAAATGGCCCAAGCACAAAATGGCAAAATATTAAGCTTTTAATGGTCTTAACATCAAATGATTCATCTGGAAATGAGCAAGAATTAAACCAATATATAAAGTAAATTAGTATGGGACGCTTTTCCTTTTTGATTTTTTTTTAAATGTTTAAGCCTTGTGGGTAAACCTGCAGACAGCTTTTTATTTGATATATTTGATTTAATTTTTTCTTTATTTTAATTTTCTACACACAGACATTGTGTTTGTTTGAATTTTACATCAAACATTTTGATCATTATCATGAGCTTACCTGAACAAGAAGACTATAGAAGTGAATTTCCCTGTTTCTAGTCCCCCCCCCAAACACTTCACTGCAGCAGAAGTAAACGAGCAAATGGTGGCACAGGAAGTCTCAGGAGTGCATTTGTTTTAATTCTTGTTCATTTTCTGACCAATGGGATTTTGGTGTACTACTTATGACATGTACAAAATTTACAACGCAAGACCAAAAAAACCCCCAAAAACCCTGAAATCACTAGATTTTGCTCATCGTTGTACTCTTACGTCAATTACTATTCAAATTTAAAAAACTAAAACTCAAAATCCTGTACAGACTGAAGTATCAGAGTTTTCTTATTTCCAGCTCATCACTATCGGCGTTAAAACCATCTTATATAATATCAACTGATGTGAAAGAAACCGATAGGTTTCATTTGGTATGCATGTTTTAACATAATGTTGTGCTGCGCCTTGACGTTGTTACTACAGCATACACACGCTCTGTACGCTGAATGCCACCACCTGCTGCACTACACACATCAGCAGAGGCACTATCTGGCTGACAGTAGAATGTTTTTTTACTAGACGGATTCATTAGCCTGCCCCGATGAAAGATGAACTTTTCAGCATCAGGAACATGCAGGTTTGTGGAAACACTGACAAACCCAGTCATCGTACGTCGCCATATAAATCTCTTTAAACATACCGAGAGAAAACAACGACGCTAGCCAGACGTGAATAATTTACGTGCAATGTGTAAACAGATCCGAACCATCTCATCTTTGTCAAAACATCGGTTAATGACTTGCTGACTTTTTGTCAAGAGTTCAAACATGATATGTTATAATTATGTACTTGGTAGTTTCCCTTAGTCTGTATTAGCCTCTGTATTAGTCTAGCTCTAGCCATACATCAATACATTACATTAGCTACCACTTTTTTCAGTTAGGTTTCTGGGCAACAATACATGGGACTGGGCACACACTGGAGGTTTTACTTGCCTGGTGGGCTTGCTAATGAATTTAAGATTTATCCACCCTGTATGATAATAGCAGTTTTGCCATTTGCATGCATTATATATTTGAAAGTTACACTTGAGAATTTAGGTAATATAAACCGTAATTACTTTAAAAAAATCATTATGTTTTCATAACAAATCATAATGCCATATTTGTATAAAGTATAAGGACCTCAGTACAGCATATATTACATTATTAAAGCTGCCAAAAGCACCATTTTAAAGCTAATTAACATGTAAATGACCCAATTACTATTACCATACTCCATTTAGACACACAACGCAAGCTTGGAAATGGACATCAAAATTCAGACCATCATGCCTGGGTGCGAAAAAATAAGTATAAAAGCATGACAACCCAAAATCCGTTTTTGTTTTGCATCACGTCTGTTTGATATTCAATGAGGAACAGCTCACCGTAAGCCGTTTGCTAGCGTCCACCTCTATCATTCCTCGTAGAAGGTTCTGGCAATCCGGAGGAATGAAGTGTGGCATGTGAAACACTCCCAGCTTCACTTTTTCTAACAAGTTTCGTAAATTATCGTCATCGAATGGCAGAGCTCCCTGCAGGAAAACGCAGAAATGAGAAATAGTGAATATAACCGGGCGAATTTAGGCCAGCGGAGAATATTAAGGCATCGATCAGGAGTACTGGAGGAGGAAAATACTAAATAACAGAAGATTTCCCTAAGATCAGAAACAACTCCTGTTTCATTTCTAATGATTAGAGACTCAGAGACACCATAATGCATATCGGTTCACAAAAACACAATCAGTTTACCAATTTTCCAACGTTACTGACATGAAACCCGGTCAGTGACGAGCTCTGAGTAACATGGAACTTAGAGGACCCAAAAGTCAGAGTTGTGCGAAGCCCTTCTAAAAATTCCAAGAATTTTACAATTAGCTTAGCCTAGCACAGCTCTTGTTAAGTGAGCAGTTCATCAGTGGCACTGACACCCTACAGACGTGCGTGTTTGATGAATAGCTGCTGTGTAGCTACGCCAAGCTCATATAACTGATGATCAGAAGGCGACCTAACTACAGGGGAGAGAAGCTGTCAAACACAATCAGACAAATAGCGTTTTAACCGACTGAGCTCAGTGGCTATGCCACATACACATACTATGCTCCCAACACACACTTTCTTCCACAATTCTGCTCACATTAAAAAAAAAAAAAACTACTTCGAGAAATTGACCTTAGGAGAGGTAAAGGAATGCAGAGAACGATAAAATCAGGTAGGCTGTGTACGCTCAAATCTCAGTGGTACAAGCAGTGAGGATTTTTCTTTTAGATTCTGCCCAGAGTCTACCTGTTTATTTGGGGATCCACCATCACCACCACGTAATCAGATAAATATATTCCAACACATCTAAATCTTTAGAGAAGGGAGAAGAAGGAAAAGAAACGGGAAGGGGGAAGATAAAAGCAAGAGAAGGGAAGGGAACAAAAGGAAAAAAGAAAGAAATTGTCTGGAAGACAGAGGAAGGGAAAGGGAAGGAACAGGACAAAACAAACAAACAGAACGGAATGGAAAGGGGTAAATGAAAGAAAATGTCAGGAAGAGAAGGAAAGAGAAGGGAAGGAAAATGGTAGGGTAGGAAAGGAAAATAAAGAGTTTAAATAGAAGTCTAATTGTTTGCCTTGTTAAGCCCACCCAAAAAAAAGCAAAAAAAAAAAAAAAAAGAAGCTGTGGCTCAGGTGGTAGAGCGGGTTGTCCACTAATCGTAGGGCTGGCGGTTCGATTCCCGGCCCGCATGACTCCATATACCGAAGTGTCCTTGGGCAAGACACTGCTATATATAGAAATATGTCATGAAGTTAGAAATTCATGACTCAAAGTTAGAAAGCATCGAAACAACACAAAGTTCTTTGTCCATGAACAACAGTGTACATTTAATATTACTTAACCAACATTTAGCAAATGTCTGTGCAAAGATTTCAATGAAACGTCAGCTAAACTAACATTCAACACAGATGAAATAAACAGAAACGTTCCCCATCACTCACCGCTGTTTTACATTTGCATAATGAAATATTCAGATAGTATTTATTCATTTATGTCATTTATCAGTAACTGCTTTATCCTGCTTAGTGGCTCTGCACTCCATCCTGGAAACACGAAGTGGGAAAACCACGTAAAGATCAGATCAGACCAGAACAGAACTCACCACCAGAAGAGCAAACAGAATGACTCCACAGCTCCATACATCTGCTTTCCTCCCATCATATTTCTCTCCCTGAGAAAAGAGTGTAATTAGAGGCTTCCTACAGCTTCGAAATATAGTACATATAATATTAATATAGAACGTCATTAAATATAAAATATGATTAGCTAGCACACACACTCACCCGGATGACTTCAGGACAGGCGTAATGAGGCGACCTGTTGAGTGAAGGAGACACCATGAGTCACGTGTTTGTCTTTGACAGGTCACCTAGCAGGGTCTGATCATTGTTAGACTGCTGCATAGCATAACAGCGAGTCAAACGTCCAGGTAATTCCTTTATTATGCATTGCCACGTTCACCGATCATCTATCTGTCTTAAATAAACTGCATGGCCCGGATTCGTGGAGCTCTACTCATCGGATCCTGTTAACACTACGAGAAAAAGATGCTTTCGGTAGACAGATTTCTGCCAGACTCGTTCAGGAGAAATAACGATAATGCGCGAGTTCCTGGCGAGGTGTCAAGGCTCACGATAACAAATGCACCAGCTGACATCCCCGACAACTTCACACACACATAAGCAGAAGGTTATGCTAATATAAGCTTGTGCTCATATGTGATGTCTCATTATACAAATAAATTCAACATTAGCTACACCTAGTCGGCAAAGCGATGCCAAAAATATTTCCTTCCGATCAGAAAGAGCTCCCGCTACATTCTTAATGAAGAAAGGCACTAACGCCCGATATGAAAGGGATTAGTTTTACAGTGGGAGGTGGCATAATTTCATTATTACTGAAATGGATTGAAGCCTGAATCTGTTGTGTAAGTATTTTTTTAATAGAACTAGGGTAGAAATAACCCCAGGAAATATAGATCCTGTACGAACTGACACATTAGTAAAGATTCCATTACATCCTGTAGGAAAAGAGTTTCTGCACCTGTGTAAATCGATCATAATTACTACAGACATACTTCGCATCATTACTGGATAAACATATGTCCAGAAACCTTATGTCCGAATAGTAAAGTCTCTAATGACAGTGCATATTAAAGTAATAAGGCAGAAGAGAGTGCGCGTTAAAACTGATGTTATTACAGGTGAGGGTGTTCATAATGCTTTATTTATAAATGTCGACAAAATGTATATGAAAGAATCCAGGACAGAATCAATAAATAATTGAATTCGTTACTAATAATATTCAGGATGTTACAGCGGCTTTGAATGTGAATCAGGTTTTGGAACCAAAACTATCCATTTTATAAAAAGCTATTAAAACACATTTTGTTCGCATTTCTCCAACTCCGAAATCAGTCCCTCTAGGGTTTTGTGATTTTTTTCTGCGATTGCAGAAATAAACGCAAAATCAAGGACAATCCGCAGTATTCGCAGGAGCTTGCAATTTGCCAAGGAGCGTCATTCTAACGTGCCATGTGATGTCATCACAACGCGCATTCAGCTAAAGCCCCCTTCAATTCACATGCGTGGAACATGAGTACAACTAAAAGGCCTCAAAACATCATAGCATGCAAAACAATTTCTGCAAAAAAAAAGCACAAAAATATCTGCAAATTGCATCACAAATTTTTTTTTTCAAATCTAGCATTTTTGGCCGCAACAATCACAAAAAAAACCCTCTGCGAAATCCTGTATGGACTGTGAAATGCTCTCTGTATTCTTTTCTGTGTTATTGTTGTAAAGCCCAGTCATACTGCCTTTGATATGTTGCCACAATAATTACCTTTAAACAACCAGGCTTTGAGTGTCTTGGCATTTGTGGGCTGCAACAATCACAGCCTGGTTAAGCACTTTCCTTTCATATGCGTATGGGAATATTACAGAAGCAAAACTTTCTCCCATATTTCTGTCAGATATGAAATGGAAATTGAGATAAATAGAGGGACATTATGAGAATGAACAGAGTTTTTGAGGGACCGCCTGTAGGGCAATGCATTAATCCTTTCCAAGCTATTTGCTAGAGCTCATTTCCCCTTTCATTTACATAGCAGCCGTCATCAACAACAACAACAACACCAGGCAAAAGTTTGGAGTTTCATTGATTTGTCACTCCTAAGGGTCAGATATGTGTGGTTTTGTAATGAGCATGAGAACTAAATGGTAGTCACTTTCTGACCCTGTTTACAATGAGGACCAGGATTATATCTGGATACATTGTGATCTTTCATATAAAAATGAATGCGCCAGAGATTTAAATCAACTTCCAGAGGACCAAGACACGTTAGCCAGATGTTATAAAAGAGTAACTACAAGACATATTTAACAATCGAAAACCCCTTCCAAAACATTACATATTAAAAGGTCCTCCAATACGTCACAAATCTTGTCCCAATGTTATTGTGCCCAGATAGATCTGTGGAGAGCAGTAGTGTTTACAACAGCTCATTGCTGTATTAAATAAGGAGATAAATACATACTTTATTTGCCCTTTGCAAGTTCACAAGTGCGTGTAATTTGGAATTCATGTGAAGGTCTTTAAGTCAGAAACAGAAAAGTACAATAAAATCAATAGTAACTCAATCAGTATAAACCACTGAATCTTTCCAAAGATCTACTGCCAAAGTTGGCACCTCTAACAAGGCAAAGATGTAATTGTTATTGTGCAACAATAAAGCTTCAGCCCCAGCTATAGGAGATCTCAACCTCAAATCCTGACAATGCCAAAACTATCCGTGGCTGGGAGTCCAAGAGAGTATAATTGGCCGTGTTGTCTGGGTGGGAAGGATAGCAATACTCGCTCACCTGTCAATCAGAACAATACTAGCCAATCGTGAGCATGTATACATGTAAGCTATTGTATACAGAAGAGGACAGTCTCAGAGAAAGCACATACAGTATTAAGCTTCGACCTCTCCAGCTGGAAGCTATTGTGCAATAAGGGATAATTAACTTGTTGGGAGAAATTTTCAATAAAGCTATATATATATAAACACACACACACACACACACACACACACACAAACACATATATATATATATTATATATATACACCGGTATATATATATATATATACATATACACACACATACAACTATATTTTTCCATAGATTTAACATGATGAACAGCACATGAAATTGATTGCCAAGTGGTACAAGCTGATTTACATATTACATGCAATAAGGCAGTCCGATTTCAATCCCCCTAACTGGGGGGATTGAGAAAAAATATATATAATAAAAAACAAAAACACAGAGAAAATGGCCAGGTCGTGGTAAACAAGGTCTCAGTAGTATCGCTTAAGAGAACAAGCTTTGCTGTCAAAACATATATTTACATATTGCTGAGTGGGTGAAATTAAGACCTCCATATGTGAGGCTTCACTTACATGTTTAGAGACATGTTCTGCGGCCCAGATCCTTAAGGACACATTAACTAAGTGCTATGAAACTCACTTAAGGCCCTAAAAGTGGACAGAGCACATACTGTAAACTGGAGATATCAGATGCACTTGTAGTGCAGATTTAATTACTACTGTGATTGTTTGTTTTTTTTTCTCAGAATGAGGTGTCGCTCCAAACACGTCAGGCACCACTTTATGACCCATAATGCAATGGCATGATTAAGATTTAAAGGCGTGTTCCATTTTCGTGGATCACAAATCGTGTTTAAAATTAAGACAATTCTGTCACTTGTATTTCTAGGGTATTTCTAGGTATACTTGGATTTACAGACAAACGATGAAAGATGTTACACCTAGTCGTCATCACCCAGATAACGGCAGAATAATTGCCATTATCTCTTTACAGATGAGGAATAAGTACAGTATAATAGCTAATGACTCACAAAATGACATCAGACATATTCTCTATAACTTATTAGGTATGATATCAGCAGCTTTCACAGCTCTACAATTACTTCACAATACGCAGTAACGCACCACAAATAGAAGAGCTCAGTAGTGCAGGTGTTAGAATGTATTTTTAACTACAGGCATGTTTGATTATGCAGATGCTGAGTCATTCTGATTGCCTTGCTGTGCAATGGTGCCTGAAGAGCAGGAGAAGAGGCAAACAATTCTTGAGATCCCAATTCTTACTCACAATTCTTTGACCACTTTGGTAAAGAACAAAAAACAAACCAACATGTGTTTAAATTCCAGTTGTTTGGAAATGACGGCTTTCTGATTTATTTACTGGCACAACTGTAACCAAAATAACTGCTATTTGTTATAAAACTAATCATATTAAGGTGCCAAGAGCACAATGTGTCCTCCTAAATTGATTAAAAAAATATATATATATCAATATTAACGGCTGGTTGAGCAATTTTTCAATATTCTGCCAATAGCAACTCAAATCAGTTGTGATACATGTGCTCCATGTGTAATGCGTCATTGGTGAGACGGTGTGTGCAGCCATGACTCACTCGCCCTTTTCACGGATTTGATATATTTAGTCATTTGTATACTAAATGGAAAATTAATATTCAATACATAATATTAAACATTTGCTTAGAATAACTCGGTTTCATCAGGTGTTGGAGAAGCTACTTTGAAACTGTAGCTTTTCAAGCTACAAGCTACTCATAGTTTGAGGTAGTTAAGCTATTTCATTGTGAATCATGAATGTGAATAACTGTATAATTTTGTATAAAGAAATTAAACACAATTTTAAAATAATTATGACTTTATAATGTGCACATTAGGTTACTTATCAACTCGACATGAGAGTCGTGATCACCTCGTCGTATTACGATCGAAGTATTTATACAAAGTATTTTCATCTTTGGTTTGCAAAGATTACATATAAAAGTGTAAGATTTATTATTCGATTCCTTAAGGCACATGAACTTGACAAATAAGGCCTCGGGTAATTGTTTTTTTTTTCTGTTTGTTTTTTATCGGAATCAGTCACCATCGCCCACTCCATCACGGATAATAAGGATGACTGTGTCCAACTTAAATAATTAATACTTCCAAAAAGCCAATAATAATACATGCAACGATAATTTATTATCATTATATTTTTTTTAACCACTGATTAATTAATTAATCATGGAAATAACAATAAAGAAGTTAAGATAAACAAGTATAATAAATAATAAATAAAGTTAAGATCGGAAGTTTTTTTACTTGCTGCTCCTTTAAGCGAGATGTTGCATTCAGGACATAAAAGAAATCCCTTGGCTTGCACTGATATGATTCATAAAATATTAATTATTTCATCTGATCTTATATCGTATTAAGTAAATGTAAATATTGTGTTGCCTATTAACAACAAAAGCACCAGTAATATTCTCTGTATCTGAGATTAAACTCCAGTGTTCATTTATGATGATATTATCATTAACCACCCCATACATCACGTAAAAAAACGTAGTTGCTTTACACGTCCATCAGAAGGTCTCTTCCTATCCATGTGAGTTACAATGAGGCTCTTAATTCCTGTGAATCAAGAGGGCGCCGCAGATATACAATCAAGAGGACCATTATAATTGGACAAGAAACATAGCGACTGGACGTAGCGAAAAGTAACTCTTCACTGGAAAAGCTACACTAATATAGAGGAGCTGCTTTCACACTACTGAAAAATGAAGTCAAGTTAGTAACAGCGCTACTTTTAGTTAATTACTCCTCAACACTGGTTCCATCACTATGCGCGTTAAGGTATTCGTATTTGCTTACATCCCTGGTATTAAACGGGCTGTTTGTTATTTTTGGAGCCCTCTGCTGCTGTTCTCTGGAGTCCACCTTTGTTGCGAGTACATGAGTTGCCTTTTAAGGACAAAAGGGTGCAGAGGGTAGAGATTATTTCTGGGTGGAGAAAATGTCACCAAAGCCTGAAAAGAAGAGTGGAACTAAAGTTGTTGTACTGCAAATAATCTTTTTCAAAGATACCTTTGCAATTCTGCAGTTATTACAGGTCTTTCGACACCTCATACATTATAGCAGACATCGTCAATCAATCTACCTGTTTCTTATATTCATCTGGCTGTCTGGAGGATTAGTTCTCAAATGCAGACACGGATATTTCCATGAATACACAAACCCTGATCCAAATCACTGTTTGTACTTTATTGTTACAGTACATTCTGTACTTGGAGCTGTACAGGGGTAAGAGAGCTTGGGTCTATGCCCCTATCTGAAACCCCCAGTCTCTCTACTGACCTTATTCAAGCAAAGTTAAATGGAGGAGGAAAAGCTGCACTGTTTTAATAACAGCTCATTTCATTTAAAAGTGTAGTTTTGCTTCTGAGTGAGCACGGCTCCACCCCACAGCAGAGCTTCTGGCAAGTAATGAGAGAGCTGGCTATCTGTTCATTTCAGTGTATTACAAGAGAGAAAGACAAGTGACAGAGAGAGAGAGAGAGAGAGAGAGAGAGAGAGAGAGAGAGAGAGAGAGAGAGAGAAAGCGTGTGTTTAAGTGTCATTGATAAAACAGGCATTTTGAGCATGCTCTAGACACTAACAGAGAAAAACAACACCCGACACGGTCACCAATAAGACTGACATTTTGTAAATAAGACTGCAGCATATGTCAAGCAGATAGAGTACCTTAAGTACACAATCAATAAGATTAGCCATAATTGATTGTTGGCAGTCACTGGACAAACACTGGTCACTTTCCGAGTGCTACTCACCCACAGCTAGTTTCCAGGAGGCTGTCCCCCACCTGCAACGAGGCCATACCGAAGTCTGCTATCCTGATGTTGTTCTTCTCGTCTAGCAGCAGGTTCTCAGGCTTCAGGTCCCGGTGGCTGGGAAAGAAAAAACAAAAAACAAAACGGTAGATGTCACAGACTGCTGGCTGTCGGAAGCACTACTGGGAATCTTTTTTTTTTTTCCATCAAGATCCACAATGCCTTCTGTTTCAGCATGTCCCAGCATCTCAGTATGAACAAGAACAGTATATTTAAAATAAATCCCTATCGTACACAACACTCTCCATTTTCTGCATTTTGCCTTGTTTGGTTTTTTTCCCCCCAATGGCTGTCTTTGCACCATGTATTTATTTACTATGTGTATATAATCGTAAGGATTGTTTTTTTCTTCTGAAGCTCCCACATTTCACCTGAGGATCAATACTGTGCATCCCTACCTGCTTGATATCAAGAAAATGTAACGACGCTGGAAACAAAACCAAACTGTCAGCAATAATAACGTTTTCCTCAGGTTTGTTGCTAAACAACTCAGAAAATATGCAGAACAACTTAAATTACACTGAAATTACACTTAGCATAGACTGCTAACTGAACTTCTATGGGCTGTGCCATACTAAAAAACATCACACTCTTTAAAAAAATATATATATATATATATATTAATATTAAGGGTTATTTTTACCTTTGAAAATATCAAACATTATAAACAAATATGTCAACATGGTATCTCCTTTATTTATACACAAGAAAATGTTCAGAAAGGTATTGCTAGAGCTGGAAAAAGTGGTGTTTATATAGACAGACTTTGAAGTAAATGACTTAAATAAGTCATATATTTAAGATGAGAACATCAGATTTTGATCGAAGGAGATGTTTAAAACATCCAAAAAACATCTGCGCTTCCTGAAAGCACGGTTAGTCTCGCCGCAGTGGGTTTGACTGTCTACCAATTTGAAATATGTATTTTATAATGGATTAAAAATGACCTCCTGCCACAATTATAGTGATAGATCCAATAAATTTGAAGAGAAATTACTTTCAAATTGTACAGAAAAATTAATTGATCTTTACTGTGAGCATAGAGTACGTCCCTATGAACTAATATAAGTGGGTTTCATTGTCGACCAATTTGAAATGTCCATTTTAATTTTGCATTAAGTTGAAGTAAAATATTAATATTTTGGTGTCAGACATCCTCTATGAAATGAACCATCTACACATTTAAAAAATGTATTTATGGTTAGATTTACAACAACAAAACCACCACCACCACCAAAAACAACAACAACAATAATAATAATAATATAATTTCTTAAAATATGTTTTTAGTAAATACATTTTTATTTGGCTTAATGCTTTACAGCGTCTCTTTAAACTTGATAGAATTTTGCCATTATTTAAATGTAAAAGGTTATAAAAACGTTTTGCCTGTATACTCATCAATACTGTCAATTGTTGTGTTTGTTTTATTACTTATTTATTTTAAATGATCGTGTAAAAGCCACGCCCCTAAAACGTATGTGCGGCTAGATTAACCGTGCTTTCAGGGAGAGCGGCTGGCTTAACCACAGTCAAAAACCTGAGTAACCAACGTACGACCCAGTGGGCATTGCAAACAAGTTAGCCAACACTAACAAAGATAGCGGTGCATTTAATGTCATGTAAACTGGACTGTTATCGCACATTTGTGAACAATAATGGTTTTATGGATAAATGCATTGATATGAACTTGTTTCTCCAAATAAATCTAACAGTCTGTCTGTGTGAAAACCGCTACCTCCACCTGAGGCGAATTCAAACAGTCCACACTGAGGTGATTTGACCCAAGGAGCTGGGCTGAGGCGCTGAGGTGCTGGGGTGTGGGAGGGGTGCATTGATTCAACGGTCAGTGAAAATGACCCAGCCACTAACCCAGCGGTTGGGTTACACAAAACTACCCAAGACTGAGAAAATAACTGAAGTAAATGACCCAAAAGGTTCAATCCAGCGTTTAGGGTAGGAAAAACAACCCGGCATGTTTTAGAGTGCAACCATCAGAGCCATCAGAAAATGTGAACTTCCAAAATAGTGAATACTACACGAAAGTTCAAAAGTGAACACGTTTGAATGTATGTTTCCACTGAAAAAATTTATGCTCTTGGAAAATAAAATTGGTTTGGTTCCAGCACTAAAATCCTGGGGAAAAAAAATCCTATTTTACTAAAACTAAAACCAATCTGATAGTGGTAATGCTAACAAACTGCTTTTATAGTAGCAATAAAACATATTTCATTTTATGTGTTATGTTTGTTTATACCAGTATCTTTGCATTGTGAGAAATTTGACATTGGATGGTAAAATAGGTTCTCTAACAACATATTTTAGTTATAGTATGCTTTATTTATATGTAATTCAGCCCTGAGTAGCAACCAAACTGAAGTAATTAAATCATTTAGTAAAGGAGAAAGTTTAAAGAGACACGTTAAGTACTTCTCTCTCCTTATTAGTTCAGTCACTTGATTATTGCTTCTCTACTGAGATCCCTCTCTCCAGTTTTCCCTGTTCCTGACGCTGTACCTGTACATGCTGAAAAAAACGGCTTAGTCTGACCAGCTACCAGCTACCAAAACACAGGCTAAACTGGTCAAACTGGTAGCCCATCTCTGTCAGCTAGTACGTTCTGGTTCAATGAAAACAGCTTCTCAATTACTATAAATAATGCAACATTGTACACAAGTTACACTATATGGCTAGAGATATGTTTGTGGCCACATGACCATCACACCCATATGTGCCCATTCCAAAACCATTGAGATGAACACAGAGTCGGTCCCTCCGACTGTTATAATCTCCTCTACTCATCTGGAAAGACTTTCCACTAGATTTCGGAGCGTAGCTGTGGGGATTTGTGCTCATTTATCCACAAGAGTATTAATGAGGTTGGGCAACGATGTCAAATAAGAAGGCATGTTGTGCAGTTGGCGCTCCAGTTCATCCCAAAGGTGTTCAGTGATGTTGAGGTCAGGGCTTTGTGCAGGCCACTCGAGTTCTTCCACATCACACAGCACATAGACAACTGTGTGCTTACATCTTTGGGGAAGGTTAGATCAAGGGCAGGTGTCCACATACTTTTGGCTGCATAATGTGTTTTAGTTATTTACCTAGTCGAGCAATAAGGAAGCTGAAAAATAACAAACCAGCTGGCATAGATGGCCTACAGCGTGACCATCTTGGTCTGTGTTTTGGCTGGTCGCTGGTCAGAACATGCATGACTTCTCAGCAAGGAACTTTTTTTTAAAATGGGACTTAATATACTTGGTAGCTGTTAATACACTTTGAGGGTCCCAAAGTATAAGCTGTATGTTGGAAAACTGAACTCTGAACCAGCTCTGTTGCAATGGGAAAAGTGGCATCAGAGATCAGCTGGTATACAGCATAAAAATATGATGATCACAGTTTGAAAAAAGAAGAAGAAGTCAGAAGGTGACATGGCTGCTAGTCAGCAACTCCTGACTGCACTTTTTTCCTCTACAACTCTCTCGGGCACTAGCCGTCTGGCTGGGGTGGCAGGGGAGGTTGACAGATGCCCGCTGTTCCGGCGCCTGATGTTAAAAGAGCAGATAACCACAGACAGGCCAGATGAGCTGCTCTACATAATAATGCTTTCCTCCAGCCTCCCACGTTACTCAGGGAGCCTGTGTACAGATGGAGTTGAACCACAATTGCTACCACATTGATACTACGTGGATCACCTGCTCTGAGGAAACCAGCCAGATGACAAAGAACTCAAACCAATTAAATAACATAAATGAACAAAGTAAATTAATAACCGCAAACATGAGGTCATTCAAGCACCATTCAACACTAACACTGACAATAACTGGACTAATAACAGCTGCATGATTTATTAGTTGCCAAAACCATAACATGCATAATGAAAAAATCTGCTTCCACTAATATAATAAATATCACCTAACCTCATCCTGTGCATGCTACCATCAGCGGCTGCACATTTATCACTCCAGTGGATTCAAAGTGATTATCACCGAGGCTTCACCTAAATATCTCTATCCTCTGCTTCTAATCATTAAAAGCAGCAGTTGGGAAAATATCACTATTGCGAATAATCTGGCATTCCCACAGTTTTTCGGCTATCGGATACTGTCAGGTGTCACGGAAGCGTACAATCCCAGTATGATTCTCTTTTACAGATAACATTTCAGCATGCGGTCATTAATCCTATGTTTATATGCAAAGTTACGATGTCTTGCATGATTACAGAGATCCTGTGCATCATAATGTGCTTTACATCTTATCTACGTATAAAACTGTCCATGGAGGTAAATGGCTTCAACTCAGGTGACTTTGCCATGTTATAAATATTTATGACCTCCATTGTTAATACGGTAAGCATCTGTTTAACACCATCGGACCTCTTGGCTATTTACTCCTCCTATTTAATGAACACTTCACAGTGAGCAACAGCGTTCACCGGAGTCAGAAGTAGCTGAAATGAAGTGCTTTTGCTGACATTAGAAAAACAAAAGACCTACCTCCTCTCATCCTCTTAACACCCCCTAAAATTTCGCTCATTTTCCTCTCCAAGACTTGAGGGTCTATTGACCCAATTACAGCTTGAACAAACCTTCCAAAATATGCCATTATTTGAATGCTGAGTCACAACAGCTAGTGCACAGGATAGGACACTAGCTGGGGTAATAGTGTGCTACTCCTGCTTCACAGCAGTGTAATTATAATAAAGGTTGCTTTTTCATCTGTTTGTTCTCTTGCTTTTTGCAGTTAGGTGCTGTTTTGTGTTTTTTTTTTCATGTTCTCTGCATCTCTCATATTCAAATGAAGAAATTCTTTGTTAATGGTGAACATTTCCGTAGCTGTTTTCTATTGACTCATATTCCTATTTGTTCAGTTCAAAGTCACAATGATGGACAGAGTTGTAAAGTTCCATAAACAAGTCTATGAACAAGCATAAAGAAAAGAAATCTCTAACGATTACATTTTAACCTCAGACTTTGACATGGATACACTTACCACTGAATTGGTTAAAGCTGTGGGACCTGTGTTGATGGCAACTGGGGAAAAATGCACACAGCTAAACTAGCTAATAACTAAGGCTAATGATTTAGCTACATAACACATAGGTAAAGTACGTTTCTGAAATAGAAACATTTCCTCAGATACAGTATATTGGTAAATACCTAAGAAAAAAGACTCCAAACAAAAGATGTTGCACTCTAATTACTTTTAGCATCAACTGAAATTAAGAATCCACCATATGGAGAATGGGAGAAAACTAACAACGCTGACTCTTTCAACATAGTGAACACCACAAGAAAGTTTATATATATAAAATCTGATTTCATATGATAAACGCGTTAAACATCCATCCATCCTCTATACCGCTTATCCTTTTCAGGGTCACAGGGAACCTGGAGCCTATCCCAGGGAGCATTGGGCACAAGGCGGGGTACACCCTGGACAGGGTGCCAAGGGTCCGTCGCAGGGCACAATCACATACTCACTCACACACCCATTCATACACTACGGACACTTTAGACACGCCAATCAGTCTACCAACCAGCCTACCTACCCCCGCAGCACGGGGAGAACATGCAAACTCCACACACACAGGGCCAGGGTGGGAATCGTATCGAACATATTAGGTTTAAATATAGTCCCAGTCCACACACCCTGGAGAATATTTATATAATATACAAGATGTAAACTTTACAGCATAAGAGACAAAAATAAAACAATAAAAATGTAAAGAATAATAATAATAATAATAATAATAATAATAATAATAATAATGATGATGATGTATTCCAAAAAGCAGTACATTTAATATTGGAATTTTGGTAGCTGTGATATGATTCCACATACTGACATATTTATCGCTGAAACAGGAAGTTCGATTCAAGCCGTGTTGAACCGCCTGACTGAATTACACAACAGCCAATAGTGTTCGAGATATGCCACTCTGTCAAATCTAAACAAACAGGATAGCAGCTTATATTTATATAGCGAGCTAGCTAAATATTGAGGGACAAGAGCTTTTTACTTAGAGATGGAGAAGCAGCAACGGTGTAGGCGGAAGCATGTTCTTACTTAGTCTGAGGAAGCAACATATTCACCATGTAGTTCTGGGACATATTGTGATTAACTATATTTTTTCCAATCATATTTGTGTTCATAACCATAAAGGACAAAAAAGCTCTGAAACACCCATTTTGATTCAGGGGAACTTTAAAGGCTTTTTACATATAGGCCCACTTTACAAGAATTCCACATAAATACTATTTCAATTTATTTTGTTGATTAAAAACTATGTAAAATGATTCTATTGGGTCTATTATGAACATATCTGTGTAGAACACATATTGGGTTTTTAACGATAGATTTTGTCATTAAAAATAAATCCTGAATCGAAAAGAAAAAGAATAAGATTGGAAGTCGGCTAAAACATCTTTCATAAGAAAATGGAAAACTAACATTACTCCATTGATATCATTTAAACACAGAATAAACAACAATATCAACGCTGTTCCTAGTAAAGTAAATGAGACAGGTTTGAACTTGGCCATTATATTTCTGTGTTTGCAGTCATCCTCAGAGTTACACATTTTTGTCTCTCACAAATAGCATATGAAGCACATTAGCTATATACAGCTCTTTAGCACAGATGTTTAATTCCGATGGGATATATGACATGCTGTTAAACAACAGACATGGTGAATAACACATTCTGCATTTAACCCTCTAAACCAACACGTCTGCATGCAATGTGAGCAGCCATGATTAGTAGATACACTGCATACACAGTAGTGACTCATAAGCATTCAATTACACAGATAAAAACACAATACGAGAACTTTTTGGAAACAAACTTCATTTAGACTCAGTGCTATCTTTGCAGCTTGGGTGCCAAGAGGATCATCTACAGCGCCGTTTCATAGCCCATTCAGCAGTGAAGCGAGTGGGTGGAGAGTGAGTCACACACTGGTTTCTAAAGAGTCTGATCTAGCATGCTGCAATCTGCACTCTGATGCTTGTTTGCCACAAATCGTTCCATGTGACGCACACTCTTTATCTCGCCCCCACATGCGCCATAGGACCCCAATCGCTGACTGGCCACGTGAGGGAACCATGTCTTATCAGTCCTCAAGCAGCTATAATTACCACATAAGTAGGGGCCTTGGTGGCACATGCTCATATAGTAGCTCATTGATCATTTCCTGGGAGTTGAATGGTTGGAAATGGGCGGGAAAAGTAGGAGAAGCTGCTCTCATTGAGCGAACGAGATGAGTCTCACCTGCAGCAATCGATATGAACACATCTCTATTTCACCAGCGAGAATAACCAGGCCGTCTCTTCTGCTCAGAGGAATCCTCAAATACTTTCACTTCTTTCATCATGCAGCTCAGGAGCTTTCTCGGTAGAAAATCTATCCCTTTTGCACTTTATCACATTTTGTTCCAGGTAGCTAAGGAGCTCAAGATCACACCAGGTATCTGTGCACTGTGTGGATAATTTAACGTTATTCAGGTTAAACTCCTGACTGTAAGGCACATAAATGCACTCTTCTATATCTACCTTCCTCTCCTTTATTGCAATTACACAGCTGTGATTTCAGTAAAAAAATAAATGTGTGGCAAGATGTAAAGTCATGAGTACCTCACATGACTTAATGCTGTTCACTGTTCTTACATTTCTTTATCTACAGGGTGTCCCAAAATCTCCATACACAGGGGACTACAGTATGTATGACAGCACCACGGTGGTTACGCCTTCATCAGTGGATGTTCGTGGACGTCCACTTCTCGGTTGGTCCGTAACGCTCCCGATCATTTTGAATTGGTTAATAAGTTTGGGATCAGCGTCATGTGTGATGTGCTCGACATGTTACCTGTTAAAGTCCATCGCAACCTTGCGACAGCTTCCTGATCCAGCCGTGAAAATTATTTCAATGCGTTCTTTTGTCAAAGGCGTTCTTAAAGGCTATCTGAAAAAAAATCTATATAATATAAACTTAGTATAAAAATTTTATAAGGCATTTTACTAAAAAAAAAAGTGTTTATTTCCCCTATGTATGGAGACATTTGGGACACGCTGTATTTTACGGCATTGATCAGAAGCCCTGCAACTTCATCCTAGTTCACTAGCTCAGGTTCAAAGAATATTATCAAGCTATAGTCCTGTTGGTGAGATGTTGGTACAGCAAGAAAAACATAGTGGTCATTTAAGTGCTTGGTGAAGAGACTGGTCTTCAGATTGTGTTTGAAGACAGCTAGTGACTCAGCCGTTCATTCAGTCCACCAGGACAGAGAAGACGTCACTTGCGTACATTTGTACCTTGGAAGGTGGGTTAAGTGGAGCCATTCTAGAGGCTCGATGAGAACATTGTGCAGCATAGAGTGTGTACCTGCCTTCAGGTGATTGGGGGCTGGTTGGTTTTTTGGCTTTGTAGGCAATCATCAGGGTTTTGAATCTGATGCGGGCAGCTAGAGGAAGCCAGTGGAAGGAACGCATCAGTGAGGTGATGTCATGTAGGAACAGTTCTTCCTATTAGATATTAGCAACAAACAATGAGTTTGTTTACCACACAGAGTAATATATCAGGCCCTTCTTAAGCAGAAAGCTTTGGTACTAGATCGGTGGACGGTAGAAAAAGTTTCAGTTTTCTTGCAGTTTTATCATTATTATCATCATCTGTGTTAGGTGTTTAAATCGCATGCTCGACTGCTCTATATAGTATGAGATATGCAAGAAAGCATTTTTATGTTCATATTGTGAAAACAAACAGAAATGGTGGAGATGATGTAAAAAGTAATGGGTCAGACACTCAGTGAGCAGGCCTCTGTCAGACGTTTTCTGTCGTTTTCATGTGGACAGAAAACGTCTAGGTAGAACTGAAACCAATACCATAAAAAAAATACCAAAAAAGGGAGGGGAAAAAAGAAAAGTTTCATGTATTTACAGGGGACATATGACTAGTGCCACACTCTAAAAAACACTGGGTTAAAAACAAGCCAAATTGGGTTATTTTTAGCCCAACGGCTGGGTAAATATAGGACAGAACACATTTCTGGCTAAAGTAACACATCGACTTGGGTTGTTAATTTTAACCCAGCAAATGGGTTGTTTTTCAACCCAAAGGATGGTTTCATTTTTACAAAAAATGCCGAGTTCATTTCATTTCATAAATGGGTGAATATTTTCAGGGTTATTTTTACCCTTTGTAAATGTCAAATATACCACATATCAATGAGATCCAAAGAATCAACTGTCAGTGAAAATGACCCAGCCACTAACACAGTGATTGGGTTACACAACTACCCAAAAACTCCCCAATACTGAAAAAATAACCCAATTAAATCACCAAAAAGGCTCGACCCAGTGTTTGGGTAGAAAAAAATAACCCAGAATTCTTTTTAAAAGTGCAGACTGACAGAAAGAGGAAAGAAAGAATAAAGTTCATGGGCTTAACCTGTAGGATGAAAAAGGACATTGCACATGTACTCATGCGCACACACACACACACACACACACACACACAAACAGACATACACCCACACACACACACACACACACACACACACACACACACACACACAGTCAGGCAGCTGAGAACAAAGCAAAGACAGACCAAAAAATACACATGATGAGCAGGCTATTTCTGATTATCTCTGCACACACTGTTGTCTTCACCAGCAACACATCCATAGATTGAATAACAAAGCTGGAACTAGGGTTGGGCAATATGATGATTTAATATAGATATCATGATAAAGTATTTCACAATACACTTATCTGAGATATTGTAGATATCACAATCGTTTTATTAAATTTTTTTTTTCACTAACAGAACTGTTCATTACTATTGAATTATATGTATGTGTAAATATATTGTGCTAGCTCCACTGGGGGCAGTGGTGGTTTAGTGGTTAAGGCTCTGGGTTACTGATTGGAAGGTTGGGGGTTCAAGCCCCAGCACTGCCAAGCTGCCACTGTTGGGCCCTTGAGCAAGGCCCTTAACCCTCTCTTCTCCAGGGGTGTCGTATCATGGCTGACCCTGCATTCTGACCCCAGCTTCCTGACAGGCTGGGGTATGTGAAGAAAACAATTTCACTGTGCTCTACTGTATATGTGACCAATAAAGACTCATTATATATATATATATATATATATATATATATATATACACACACACCATAATTTCATAGCACGAACAAATATTTCATTTGTTTTCTATGGGGTGTATTTTATTGCATGTAATATTCAAATTCAATAAAAAAAAATAAAAATAAAACACCATTATGGAAAATGATATAAAGGAACTATGTTAATCCAAGCATGATCTTATCTTAAACGTCATTACTTGACATAATCTTGATGCTGTCGCTCTTGGCACTGTGACTATTCCCGTTGGTGGAAAATCAACTAGAATGAGAAATGTGCTTGGAAACATAAAAGTAAGAAAGTAAAAGCTGAGAAGTAAAGCACAGACTTTGACGAAAAAACTATGACCAGAAATGCACCTGCATCAGTTTATGGCTCCCTTATTTTCTCCACCGCCTGTGACAAGTCCATAATGACGATCTATAAAAAGGACAAGCAATAAGAGTGTGCCTGCAGTTGATAGTGGTACAGGGAGTGATTAGGGAACTGTTAAGAAAAGGAAACTCTGAGAACTTGGGCTAGAGGTTCTGCTTTATACTACACACAGGCCTCCTGATGAAAAGACATGAATGAGTACACTCTTAGAAATGTTCTGTAGTTTGTCCCTCTGGGCGAGTCTTGAAAGGTTGCATGCAAAACAGTACACAGAGTGTTTCCCTTAAAAAAAAAAACCATTAGGAAGCTAAAACCCTTAACAATCCGAGGAGCCATTTTTAGGAGCAGTTTCAGGGATAAGGAGTTGGTGGGGTGCGTAAAACCTCATTATGGGGAATCAAAGGGAGAAACAACATGAAATGTACAATATGAGAAGGTAGTTAAATGTAGGAAAATTTTCTCTTGAGCTTTCGTTACTTTATAACTATTTTGTTTTGTTTGCTTTTGCATGTTTACTGCTTCATATCCACCATGATCCTTGAAGTACGCCTTACCACACTACAGTCAATGTACCACACTACATTCCTGCTTTAAAATGTCTAACATGTTCTTCCAGGCTTTCCTTACATTTCCCATCAGCTTCCAAACAGAGGTCTTGAACATATTGATCTGGTTTTTTTACTATTTTATATCATAGACTTGGCAGTGTGTGAATTAGAAATGCTGGAAGCCTTTCACACCTAGCAGTACTATAAAGAGAGGAAGGTATCCTCTTCTACCCAGATGTCACAGCAGGAAAGCACACAGAAAGATCAGCAAACACATAATGCACAGACAGACCAGAGACTGAGGAAACACAGTGCCTTGGCTCACTTCATAAAAATAAAGCTTATGGATATCTTGATGGCACTGTAATTGAAAGCCCCTGGGTATGAATGCATTAGCAAGGAGCGCAGATGGGGAGTGTTCACACTGACTTTCCATCAGTGTGCCTCCTGCTAGTCCTAGAGACAGAGGAAACCCTTATATACTTTGTATAGTAACAGTTACTTAACTTGCATTATAATGTTGTTTCATCACTCACCTGAGGATTCATCAGTTCTCCTTAGGATTTAAACCCAAAGTGGGTGTGTCCTATGGTTTATAATGAACCCTACAAACTATACCCGATGAAAACACTGTAGGGAAAAAAACCCCTCAAAGGTAGAAATACACGGTGAGAACATGCAAACTCTGCGCACACAGGGCGGAGACGGGAATCGAACCCCCAACCCTGGAGGTACGAGGCAAACGTGCAAACGACTAAGCTACCATGACTCCTTTTTGTTGCGTCCTGATGCATACCTCTGGTCTCAATCAGATGCTATGTGAAACCGTCTGAAAAAACCCCGAATAGTGTGCTTCCTATTCTAATCTGCATTTGTATTCACCTTTTTCCGTTTAGGGCACATTATCTGATCGTTCTATTAAAAAATAAATAAATAAATAGTATCACTGCATTCATATTTGTATTCCATTCCTCATCCTTAGTCTCTACTTATTACTACTAGACATTTTAAAATGAGCTAAAAGAGTGAAAATGTTCAGACAATACACATCTTTTTTTTCCTGGAATGTTTATGGCTAGTTTAAGATTGACAGTTGATGAGATCAAACTAAACAGTGAAATACAATTATAAAAGAGTTTTCCCAAAATGTCTGTCTTATACAACAGAGTTGAAAGTTGCAGGAAAGTGAATTTCTCTGCATGAGACTAAGGGCAGGACATTGAGTTCTAATGAAGACTGAGTCCCACATGAACTCAAGCCAGGTCCTGAGGGAGCGAGAACAGGAGCAGGCGTGGAGAGACTCGTGACTGTACTTTGGCTTAGTGGTTAGTACGTTTTCCTCGCACCTCCGCGGTTGGAGGTTCGATTCCTGCCTCTGCCCTGTCTTCAGAGTTTGTATGTTCTCCCCATGCTTCCGGGGGTTTCCACCCCCAACCCAAAGACAAGTAACCCTAGGCTGATTGGCATTTCCAAATTGTCCGTAGTGCGTGTGCGTGTGAGATTGTGCCCTGCACTGATTTCACACCCCGTCCAGGGTGTCCCCTGCCTTGTCCCCCCGAGTCCCCTGGTATAGGCTCCAGGTTCCCCGTGACCCTGTGTAGAATAAGTGGTACAGAAAATGGATGGATAATCAAATTTTTATACTAAAACAAACCTGAATATATTGCACTGCCCTTGATTTGCACTTCCCATCTATTTCTTTCCCCACTAGTGCATGCTACTGAAGCACACACTCCACTGAAATCACATAACTACTTCATACATGCTATTAACTTTAAAATCATATTCTACATAGATGTCACGAATGTGCAACCTGTAGTTTCATGGAAAAAGGTCTGTATGGTAAAGATACTCACGGATAACCAAAAGAAAGATGCTGTTTATTTCCTGCACTACTATCTCATGCCATTATAGTCAGCCCAACCTTGCCTGCCCCTAGCTCACATGTTATTTTGGGGGGCGTATTTGGTTTCTTACTAAAAATGAAAGATGATTTGTGTGGGTAAGGTATGCAGTAGGCGTGTGGTGTAAACTGAATGGAGGGTCGTGACACAGCCGTGAGGTATCTGCTGTGAAAGTGTCCTGACTGAGCAGAGGGCAGGAAAGAGAATTTGTGTCCTGCATCACTCTGCTTCAAAAATTTTAGCTGGACACCAGTCCGTGCCCTCACAAAAAATCTAAACCTTTTGAAATATGTGAAAGAAACCTTTTTTTGTGTGTGTGCATAAAACAGGTGAGTGAAGATACAGTTTGCCAAATGGCAATTTATCATTCTATTTAGATAATTATTATTATTAACCGGATGAAAATTTCATTTGGATCTGCTTAATCAGTTTACTCTCTTCCGATTTAGGCGTACATATATATATACAGTGGGGTCCAAAAGTCTGAGACCACGCTATATAATGAAGGATTTTCATTCTATTCAACCTGTCAGTCAGGTTAACAGATAATATACAATAAAAACAATCCCAATCGCAAAATATTAAGGACCTTCCCTTAATTTTCCTTTCCTAAAACAAAATACATCTCTGCCCTTACTGAAGACATCACTAGACACGTACAAGACATGTACAGTTCTAGTGAAGACATCAGATCGAGGACAGGATGGGACTACACTCACCATATGGAGTGACTGTGACAGAAATCCAGAGCAGAGATGATCTGTCTGAAGAATTTGCGTGCCTCTTTGGGTGTTAATCTCCCCTTCTTCACCAGGTAGTCAAACAGTTCTCCTCCAGACACGTGCTCTAGAACCAAATACCTACAGAGTGATGAGAGGCAGAGAGAGAGGAGAGAGAGATCATGAGAAAGATCATTAAGAAGGAAAAGGAGACAGACATAGAAACGTTTTACAAACAGACCCAGACAGACAGACAGGCGAACAGACAAATGGTCAGACAGACAGAGACACAAGGACAATGACACAGACATTGACAAATACATGGATAGAAAGACACAGACGCATACTGTATACAGATAGAGACATAGACACAGAAACCCCAGAAAGACACACACACAAACAGACAGACAACCACTCAGATATAGACAGACAGACTGACTCACTGCCTGATAGACAAATACATAGACACACAGACAGACAACCAGGCAGACAGACAGATAAATCACACAGACAGACAGGCACACAAACACAGACAGACAGAAAGACGGACAATCACTGAAACACAGACAGACAATCACACAGACAGAGAGACAGACACACAAACACACAGAAACACAGACAACCAGGCAGACAGACAGACAGACAAGCAGGCAGACAGACAGATAATCACACAGACAGCCAGACAGATACAAAAACACACAAAAGCAGACTGACAGACAGACAGACAGGCACACAAACCCAGACTGACAGACAGACAGACAGACAGACACACAGACGCAGACTGACATACAGACAGACAGGCACACAAACACAGACTGACAGACAGATAGACACACAAACGCAGACTGACAGACAGACACACAGACAGATAGACACACAAACGCAGACTGACAGACAGACAGGCACACAAACGCAGACTGACTGACAGACAGATACACAAACGCAGACTGACAGACAGACAGGCACACAAACGCAGACTGACAGACAGACAGATACACAAACGCAGACTGACTGACAGACAGATACACAAACGCAGACTGACAGACAGACAGGCACACAAACGCAGACTGACAGACAGACACACAGACAGATAGACACACAAACGCAGACTGACAGACAGACAGGCACACAAACGCAGACTGACTGACAGACAGATACACAAACACAGACTGACAGACAGACAGACAAACACAGACTGACAGACAGACACACAGACAGACAGACAGACAGACAGACAGACAGACAGAGTGAAATATTTTTCTTTTTCCTGGAAGATATTATCAGCCACTTGTTGAGAACTGGAATTGAACACCTCTGATATTGACTTAAGCAAGCAGACAGGGAGCAGAATGACTCCCTGAAGCATACAACAGTAGAACTGTCACGTCTTTGGATGAACCTGAGAAACAAAACTACAAGAAGACTCATTCATTTCTGCAGGGACGCAGAAAGTGTCACGTCTTTCATCAGATCAGATAATGTCCTCTCTAGGAGCCTCATGACTACAAGATAAATGGAAGAAATGAAATCAACAGTGGGGAGCAGAGGGAATTAGCAGTGGGAGGTACCGGGATGAAAGATTCAGTGGATTTGGGTTTGCTTCTAGTAAAGGTAAGATAAAATGAAGTTTCTCAGTTCTGACAGTTTCTCAGTGGACTTTCTGCGTTGAGAAAACAGTTAAGATCGGCAGCTTTCTGTTCTACAGCCGCATGTGAGAGTGCGTTACGCTGGATTTCAGCTGGATTGTAAGATTATTACTCGTCACACTGTACGAGATGATCCCAATAAAATCTTGAGCAAATTCTATACCATGTTCTCCATGTCACAATAAAGATCCTCTAATGATAAACCTGCAGGATCGCATAAACAGAAAGAGTTTTCAAAGTGAGCTTGAGGTAATATGGTCAATGGTCTGCACTTATATAGCGCTTTTTTAACCTTAGTGGTAAAGCACTTTACACTGTGTCTCATTCACACACACACCAATGGTAGCAGAGCTGCCATGCAAGGCGCTAACTTGCCATCGGAAGCAACTTGGGGTTCAGTGTCTTGCCCAAGGACACTTCGTATGTGGAGTCACGTGGGCCGGGAATCGAACCGCCAACCCTACGATTAGTGGACAACCCGCTCTACCACCTGAGGCCATCTATTATCTATCAATCTATCTATCTAAAAACATGTTTAACAGGTTATCTAATAACATATCTATTAACATGTTTCATTTACATTTCGCCATTGCCCCTATCGTATTTATAACTGTCTTGTGAGTATGGCGTCCTATTGGTGGCTTTTAGACGAGCATCGTAGTAGCGGTCACACTAGAACATTTTCATAAAACATTATAGACGACATGATACCAATATTGAAACCTTGACTATCAGTCGATATCCATACCCATCTAATCTTGTTTTTTTCAATACAAATACATACAAAGAAAGAAAAAAATCTTATCCAAGTCCAATTCCAATCTTTTCCAATTGTTACAGGATGGGATCGAACTTATTCTCTTTTTCTTCCTCCGTATGATCCGCCATTTTTTGTGTGCCATCTCTATAACATTTCCGACACTGCCGGAGCTTTGATGTCGGCTGTCTTTGATCACAATGGCACTAAATCTGATGTGGGTGAGCACGCCACATAATGCGATTTAAGAACGCCAATCTCAAATCACAACCAAAGAATTATTTTATAGTGTGTAAGTTTTGCCCACAAAAACGCAGTGTAAACAGTGTGAACATAACTTTCGAGCCAGAGAAAGAGGCAGTGCAGGGAGTGAATATCACTTATTCCTGATGGCAGGAAGGATAGACAAGTGTGTGGCCAGAGAAGCTCAGTACATCGCCACCAACTGAACTCATTTCTCCGTTCCCCTTCCTATCTGCACTGGGAAATTGAATCTTTGGAGTTTAAAGTTGCCCTCTGATCTCATCATTATCCTCTGGCCTTTGTGTCTCTCTACCCAGAAATTCCCACTGATCTGTAACTCACACAGCCGCCATAAACGTCTTAAGCGGTTTTATAGGTTCTGCCGGTGGGCCGTCCCGAGCTTTCTGTCACTCTAATACAATATTGTCTCAACTGGTTTCCTTCGCTGGGTTTAATGACTCCTCTAAGCCATTAGAGGTTAACAGAGGTAATGCACTCTGACTTACTGAGAGTGCACAGCACAGAGCATCAAGAGCTTAAAGTGACATTAAATAAAGAGGATACACGGAGGAAATGCTTATTTTAATTGCTTGCATTGTTTGAATGGAGAAGTACAATAATCCCTTGCCATTTCAGCCAATGCCTCAAGGCTAGCTCACACACACACATACACCCACACACACATACCCGCACACACACACGCGCATGCATGCGCACACATGCTGAACAGGGCTGGGTGTTATTTCTAAGAAGATTATCTGTCATACCATCATGTTATTTGATTGTTCCAAATCATTTGAAGCGGGATTTGTTTGTGCAATTACCTGTCATGTCTGCACAAAACGATCAGAGATGTGATTTGAAGAGAAATCCTTTTTAGCATTCATAGCATGATTTGGGAAGGCAAATGAAATCAAACAAAACATGTTGGGCTTGTTTTCAGGGCAGTCTGAGCGTTATCACAGTGTAAACACATACACACGGTTCGCTTTGCTCGTCTTATACCGGATGTTTCAGATCCACAAGGTCAGCTTTAGGACATCGTTTTTAAGAGATAAACCAACAGAAAGGGCAAAAGAGATCTTTTCTATTGATCCGGTCCGGGTAATTTATAAAGAAAACACCCGTGTCCATGTGTAAATGTTTGCGGTTGAAGTTTTCAGCCAGATATTTGGCTGTTATGCGCATTTTCATGATGTTTACATGGCCAATCACCTGTGTGGATTTCATTAGTGGATTTCAGACTGCTGTGAAAGAACACACATAGATTCAGGTTTGTTTGCATTTTTGAAATGATTAAATGGTACTTTAAATAGAGCAGCTGAGTCATCCAGTCCTACGAGTGACTTCCACACTCCAGCACTGTGACTACATGGAAATTTTTTTTTTTTTTTAAATCGAGCAAAATGCAATACTTACAAATATTTCTTGTTTTCGTAGACGTCGTGCAACTTTAAAACGTGTGGGTGTTCTATGAGCTTCAGAATAGCGATTTCTCGTTCCACCTGCAGCAAAGAGGAGAAAAAGACACAGATCCATAACCAATTAAGTGCTTTGTAATGGATGTGTCACTGGTTTTATTACATGTGGATAAAAGTGGTATAGTGAATCTTACAATAGAGTTTTCCCTCAGCATGAACCAAGGGTTACATCACCAAACATCATGAAAAGTTACACAAGAGTTTTCCGAGAGAGAGAGAGAGATAGAGAGAGAGAGAAATACCTTTTGTTCAGAAGTTCAACAATGCAAACTTTTTTTTTTTTTCAAAAGGAACAGACGCAAGTCAAGAGTGAATAACACAGAAAGCTGTTTAACTGTCACATCACTCTGTAACATCCACAAGTAGTCAAATGTTGCAGACTTTCTCTAAAAAACTGAGAGTGATCGTTTATAAAGGCCATGATGGCGCCTGGGTGATGCGCTTTTTACAACACTTAAGAGATGTGGATAGATCCAGACAGATGCAGATCCAAACTTAGTGCTTCAACATGGTTGCATATGGCTTTATAAGCAGGAGGGAAAGAGCTGGATGGTACAGGCTGGTGGCTCCTGAGTTTCACATAGGCGAATATCAAATTGAACGGTTACTGCTTTGGGTTTTGGGACACTTCCCAAATGCTTCTTGACATGGCCCAGCACCTACAAAACATATGTAGCCCTTAGTCTCCCAGTCTGATGAAATTAACCCACCAAAATCCTTCATCCATTTCTATATAAATGTTTATATAGTCCCTAATTAAATTCTAATCAAGAATTATATACGCTCGCAGAACATATGTCTCAAAAATATCATATTAGAATGCTCATTTTTGCATTTCAGTCTTTTATTGGAAAGGCCAGGAATAAAACAAAAAGGAGCGAGCTGTTATAGAAAAATCGCCATGCAGATGCAGAAGGCTGTAACCACCCCAAAGTTCCTAAAACAGCACATTTCATAGTGTTTTATTCCACTCATACCACAATGATTATCCATTTACAGCTATATTTAATGCTGTGGAATATCCATGACACAAGTTAGTTCCTGTTATCGCCTATTATAACAGTTATAAACAGTTAAAAATGCAGATTCAATACTGATAATCCTGAAAATGCAAGGTTGTCTGACATGAAGACTTTCTCAAGGAAAGAAAACTTAAACTTCCAGCTTTACCTCTAATAGTTACAAAGCCCTGACACTGGAGACCATTCAAATAAAATGTTTCCATAGAGAAAGCTTCACGATGTTAACAGTTATCTGGTTTACTTTGTTTAATACCCACCTGTGATTTATGGTACGTGGATTATTTTCATTTAACCACATGGTCTGAAGTGTTTTATTCCTCTTATACCACAGCTATTGGCCAACAGTCAGTATTTTTAATTTATTAACGAATGACATTTGTATTATCACTTATGTTATAAGTGATATAACATAACAACCCCCCCCCTTTCCTGTGTTGGGAAACTTAGTGACCGTCACAATTTGCGAACACCCGAGACTCCTTCCATAATAAACGTCTACTAACTGAAAGCTTCACCATGCCAATGATTATAAGTTTGTCTTTGTTAAACCATATGTTTTTTTTAGACTGAATTTATTGCTAGGTTTATATTATGTATGAAGTATATAAACTGTATATACAATTCCACACCAATCAGATTCGACAGTTTATGCTGAGGTTCCAAAGAAACAATCATGAATCAATCATGCAACTGTTTTTTGACCAGATTCAGAAAATCCAACCAGTAGTGGGATATAAGAATTATGAATAAATGATATGTTGCACAACTCAAATTTTTTTTGTTTTTTTAAAGAGCTGAAAGGTGATGGATCTTTGCTTATCCCTCTCGATACATGATTAAGTTCACCAACTGGTACAACGATGCCACTCTGAAATCTGCCTCCCATCTGCAAATCCTTTAACCACTTTACCCACAAACGTGATCACAGTCTGTGAGCAGTCTGCCCATGCTGATATAATAGAATATTATTTCAGCAAAAACTAAAAGAAATGCAATAGAATGTCCTATTCAGACATGTCTATTTTTTACACACTATAGACCCTGCTGTGCCACATTGATTTGTCTCCAACCTGCACACAGCTGCACATGTAAGCACCGTTCCCATGTATGGCCAACACTAAAGTGTACACAGTTTGACTGCATTCTGCTTGTGGATAAATATGGCAAGTGGTTTTGACATATCCAGCCGAGCCAGCAGGGAAGCCAAAAAAATCTCCAAATCTCAAGCAACAAAGTGTTTCAGAAGCTAAGACCGAGCCAGAGACTGTGCCTGTTGTATGATCGGCATTCATCTCTGATTCACATCAGTGTCTTGGGAATGGCTCTGGCATGCACAGCTGTCACATGCGATCACATGATGGAAAGAGAGATATTTTCTCTACCCTTCTGACCCTGCCTCGCATCATCTCTCCACAAATAATCTCACACACATATACAGTCAGGAAGTTGCCTAATCATTGCTTTTCAGTGGAGACCATCTTGTGTCATGGCTGTGCATCAGACAACAAATATACAGCTGCTGATGAATGAGATGGGAAGGTCTCTATATACTGTATATATACAGTTTTCTAGTAATGACACCTAGAGAAATGAGAAATTGAAACATTGTGGAAAATATTAGTGCAGTCCTGGCTCCATTAAGCCTTTGCGAGTGCTATACACTATACATTAGTGTATTATTTATTTAGATGACACTGAACACATATGCATTAAACTATCTAGATCCTGTCACGCAGTGTGGTACAGTCCCCTCCAAAACTACTGGAATTGTAAGGCAAATTCACTTGTTTGTGCTGTACACCAAAGACACCAGTACATTTAGTGGTTTCTTTCTTTTTCAGGACATTCTAAATTGTTGTATTGGCTAGGCCCAATATTTGTGCAATGCCTCTGATCGATTTTCCCTCTTTTCTCCCATAGACAGCTCTCTGATCTTCATGTGGGTTTATCCTTTTTAACAACAAATCCAGTCTTCACAGGTGAAACCGAAGGCTAAAACCAAGAGTTCAGAGCTAATTTTTTTTTCGTTTGTTTAAACATTCAGTCTAACAAGACACACCTGGGTAACCAGAAATACCTGTCAGTCACATGTTCCAATATTTTTGCTCACCTACAAATTGGGTGGTCTGATACTAAATGTGGTATGTTCTAGATCATTTAACATATCTACATACAGTATAAATACCAGAATGAAATTCTAACCTCTCTTCTCATATTCACCTTTTGATCTCAAACCCAAATGTCTTCAGTCTACCGCAAAAACAAATGTAATGTAAACAAATTGTATACATTTAATTTACAGCACAGTACTGTTGAATTATCAAATAGTGCCAGCTTTAAGTCAAATCACAGGTTTATATTAATGCACTTGTTCGAATACTCTGTCGTTTCTATAGTAACTGCTAATTCACAGGGACTTGTACATCTATCGCTTAATAATGAATAAATTATATTTAACAAAAAAAAAATCAGATCTTTGATATGGTGGAATATTCTAAGGAAATGCTTATTCAACATTTACAGAATGAGCCTCCAGTGCCAGCACTTTTTTAGTTAAACGAATGCTAGCGAGGGATTGTTTATAGTCATGATGTACATAGCCAGGACTAAGTTGTTTTAGATTCCATTTAACATAAATGGATAACATTTGTTCTGTAAAAAGAATTGTGTTTGCATGTTTGTACACTCCAGGACATAGAACAATAAGAAAAATAATTATTCCTGAGTGGTAACATCACCCCATTTGCTGTTTATTTGCCTAGAGCACCAAATCACGCTTTATTCCTTGCTTGTTTTATCTTTATTTTACCAATAGGTTCGTGATGAAAATCTGTTTGGAAAAAGGCACAGACAGCATGCTAACATAGTTGGAATTCTGAGCAGATCTGACTTTTTTTTTTCAAGGCTTAAAGTGCTTGTATACCTTCATCATTTAGAAATTTCTGCTTGGTGCTTTGGTGTTGGCTAAATTATTTACATTTAACCATCATTTTAAGCTCACCATTGGTTCGTAACTGTGAGTAATGGTCCGTCTGTATACTTCACATGTAGTAACCTGGTTGAAGAATGGTTTGTGTGAATGTGTCTGGTTTCAGTCGGTCAACAGGACATCCTTAGGAGTCGTGAGGCTTATTTTAATGTTAAACATGTTGGCAGACATGAGTCATTTCAAAATAAAAATCATGGAAAATGATTCCTAAATAGTGGAACTCTGATTTACAAACTGTGTCTAATGCAGGATATAAAGTACTGGGGTGTAGGGTTTTGAGGCAGTTCCAGTGCATTTGCTTCAGCATGCAGAATATTCAATTTAATCCAAAGCATTTCACCCCAGAGCACAGTTATGACTAATTGCTGTTCATCTGAAGCTTTTAAAAAAAAACTATCAATATGATAAACAACATTAACTGAAGCCCTGCGATGCTGAAGCCAAGTCATTCACCTGGCATCTTCCATTGGCCTGTGGGTGAGAAAACTGTGGATCAGGCATTGCAACAGCCTCCATCTTGACAGAGGCTCAGTGAAATGGCGTAGCTCCAAAGCTTCTTCATCCCTGTGCCAGGAGTGCCTAGCAGTGCTAAACGAGGCCAAGCAGGACCAGCGGCAAGGCCAGGGAGAATATCCAGGCACATAAAAGGCCAGCTTTTCAATATGGTACTTCTGGAGGAGTTCAGACATTTTCTGAGCCGCAGACAGTAAACTTTAAGAGTGATATCTCTTTTCTTTGCTCAAGTAGACCTGCTGTAAATTAGCACATTCCCTTTGCTCCACTCATTAAGGCGAAGTTTGCCCACTGCTGCCGAACTTCTCACCACTCCATCTTGCAGTATTGACCCACTTGCTTCAAATTCCAGCAAGCCAGCTCCCTGTGCTCCCTTCTCTTATGAATAGACCAGTGTTAATTACCTCCACACATCTGTGTGCATGCGTCCATCCAATTTCCATACAGCTTCATTACCAAGTTATTACCGCAGGTCTGCTAAGTCCTCATCCTGCAGCGCTATTGGGAGACTGGGTTTGATCCCAGCTCTGAAGTTTAGCATTGAGAAAGCTAATCAAGCAAGACAAATCGTTAAAATGCAGGAAGGTTACTTTAGCGCCCCTCATTGTACTCTATTTGTCTCTCACAGGTCACAGAGTTTAGCAGTCTGATAATTACCTATAATGTAAAAAAAAAAAAAAAAAAAAAAAAAGGTGCATGGGGTAATAGAGAAGAACGTGTAGCTCGTTTGCAATGGAGGAATAACCCTGGAAAGATCACAGGGCTGCTCGAAGCCAAGGTCGAGCCAGTGCGAGAGCCTGACACTAATCCAAATTGGTTATTTGACAGCGAGAACAGCGAGATAATTTGCCTTGTAGAATCACCTCAGTTATCATCACTGTGTCGTGATCATTAACCTAAAAAAAAGGTCAGTTAAGAATGTTCTGTGCAAGTCTTTGACTGAAGTGCTTGGATTCACCGGTGCTTGGAAGGAGTTCCCTTAACATAATTTTGGAGACTAGAGGAGGGCAAAAACTGAGGCCTTTAAACACTAATAAATGTACGTTTTCCAAAGGGAAAAGGTAGCATACTGTTTTAATATAGCGCACATGACTTGTAGAGTGGACACAGCATGAATTTTAATAGAGTAAAATTCTGATACAATCCCCCCTGAATGCAATGGAACAGCATTGTTTTCTCTATACAATATACAGATGAATATGAGACGACAGATCAGAATTTCAGCTTTCATTGCCTGATATTTACAGTGATGCGTGAAAGTCTTTAGAATTGTCAATATTTCTGCATAAATATGACCTAAAACATCCTCAGATTTTCACACAAGTCCTAAAAGTAGACAAAGAGAACCCAATAAAACAAATGAGACAAAATGAGAAAAAATATTATACTTGGTCATTTATTTACTGAGGAAAATGATCCAATATTACATATCTGTGAGGCAAGTTAAACATGGTTCTGGTATGAAGCAAGTGTCCATACATATATATATATATATATATATATATATATATATATATATATATATATATATATATATATATATACCCATAAGCCAAGATTTTACCAACCTTGCCTGTTAGTCCGAAGAGTTTGGAAGGGTGAAATAACATTTAAATAAAATTCCCTGACACTGTTGACTAAAAAGGAGATTCCTGTTAGATAGTAATGTGGCAGGTTGTATTCAATATCCATCGAGAGCAGATATGTTACAGGATATAATAAATTATATAATTATAAATAATAAATTAGACCACTACATGTAAGTGTAAAGCTTGCCGTGTTGGAGAGTAGCCAGGTACAAATAGCAATGCTACTAGCATAACAACATTTTTAGCAGAAATGCAGTAGCTGAGCTGTTTTCAAAATAACATTATTTCACCACTATTTACATAACTACTTCAACATTATTTTTGAATCAACCAAATCGCAATGTGTAAACTACTGTATCTGTCTGGAACAAAGTCCAACACTTCTAATTAGTGTAGAACACGTGTAAGAAAGATTCACACAACAATAGATATACATTTTTTTGTAACCAATGCAAACTGGAAATGTCAACACACCAATTTAAGGACACATAACGATGGGGAGCTCGTTATTTTTATTTTGGTTATTGTTGTTGATTAGCTAGCTGGTTCAGAGAGTGACCGGGGTGACAGCATTAGGTGTAGAGTATTTCCTGTTCAGTTAATGTGATGAAGCAGCGAATTATCAAAATGGGTAACTGTTGAACATGACAGGTACTTCGCTTAATAGCAAGCATCAGCCAATATGAAATAAGCATTAATATTCATTCTGTAGCATATGACCTCACATTAGTTCAATGTTATGTAGATTACTGGATGCCCATTAAAGCTAATTAGCTAGCTAAATTAAGTGAATATTTGAGGATGTTGTTTTACAGTGAAGTAATGTATAATAATAATAATAATACTTCATACTGAAAGTAGTTTACAAATTTGAAAGCAAAATCTGAATGTTATGGTTCAGTTAAAAAAAAAATAGCTTGCGTTGTTAACTGCTTTTTCTTAGTGGCTTGTAATGTAGCTAGCTACTTTATCAAAAGGTTAGTTTGTACGTGCTTCGGTATTCATCGTTGTCGATTTGATTTTTTTTAAATCATGAGTAACTTCAAATGCAAAGTAACTGCAACTGCAAAATAGCTTCCCAAACACTGAAAGCTTGATAGTAGTTATAAATATCCCACAAGCCATCTAAACAACGTCGGCTTTGAGATATGATAAGACATCACCAAACGTCCATCATACAATCACAATTGTTCTACCTCTCATATTGTTGTACTTATAGTTAAATGTCATATGAGGTCTTGTCAGGTTACGGAAAGCATAGCCTCAGGCAGACTTGTGGCTCGGAGATAAAGACATAAAACATGAAGTATTATGACATCTCAAAGACATTGCTAAAATTGGCATGTCAAGATAGCATGCCAGCGCTACACAAAAATTTCTGATGGAAATGAAAGGTGACCTCCAGGCCTCCAGTTCAGAGAGACCTTGAGCGTGAACTTAACATGACGAAACTATCAGAAATCCTGTTCTCAAGATGCACATACTATGGCATTTTTACCTCCCTCCTTTATCTCCCCCCCCATCTCTCTCTTTCACCCACCCACCCACCCTCATTGTTGACCATTCTATACTATATGCAATGCATAAAATGTATACATACTAGTAATGTGTAACAAAATGAGACTTCATTTACATTTTCTGTGCAAACTGAAGACCATGTAGAGACCATGTAGAGACCATGTAGAGACCTCCAGTGGATAACACACTGCTGTGTGAAGGCTAAAACTGATATCTATTCTATCTTTTCTGCCAAAAGCTCAAAATGTCCTGATTTTCATGTCTAAGTTTGGTTCCTCCTTTAAAGTGTGTCGAGTTCTCACAGGGTATCAGTTCCTACTTAACAGCATTACTTCATTTTGCCTGCAGGTATGCCCAAACCTTTCAGGATAATCTACACTGGCAAATTTCCTCGTGGGTTGTGTGGCATCATTCATTATTAAAGTCTGAAGGAATAGGTAGAATTTCATGAAGAACCTGTTTCGATCAAAAATACATCAAATTGAGGAAGGAAAAGGCTTTATGATTTCTGTTTCATGCTGACTTTCAAATCTATACATTAATCTCTCTTCAGTGAAATTATATTTATATAGTACTTCTAACAACAGACATTGTCACGAAGCAGCTGTACAGAAATCTGAATATAGATTTAGACTCCTAATGAGCAAGTTAGAGCGACAGTGGTGAGAAAAACTCTCTGATTCCCCGTGAGCAAGAAACTTTGAGAGTTCAAACTGAAAGGGATCCTGGGTGACACCGGATAGTGGGATTATAAATCAACGGAAAAGTATACGGTTGTAGAGTAACGTCAAACAGTATTAAACGAGTTGAAAGGATGTTCATATTGTGGATGAGATGGATGGTCATATTGTGAATAAGAGTTTCTTGGCTGAGCACAAGGCAGCGTTTATGATTACAGCAGCAGTTCTTAGGCTACGTCCACATTAATCCAGATAGATCATTTTCGTTTAAAATTTAAAAATGCTTTAACGTCCGTTTTCGCTCGTTCACCCTGAAATGTCTCGAAACGCTTACATCCTTATACCGCGCATGCATAAAAACGTAAGCAGCTTTGGCATAAAATACGGATTTCTCAAGTTCACACTACAACACAAAAAAAACGTTTTCAAATTTATCCATTCGGCAGAGCGTTTCCGAAAAGCTCACTTTTCACTGGACAGACATGCCATCTCAGTGTAGCTAGAAGGCCAAAACATAGAGAAAAAGATTTTCAAATTTTATCCAGATTAACGTGTAGGTACACATCGACAGTATCTAGGTAAGATCCACATAACCACTGAAGCAAAGAGGAATCTTGGGCTGTATTTGGGGAAGTGCACATCATATGTAACCATTCACAGCGGCAGAAAATGAGACGCTCGAAACAGTTCAGAAAGTATATGGAGGATACATTAGTACATTCACCAATAGACACAGTAACACTGATAGTCATGCTACTTATTAACACATGCTGAGTGTGAACATTTTTCTGCAGACAGCAGAAGCCTCAGCAGTGTGAATGGACAGCTACTAATCTGGAAAGTGGTGACAGTGGAGAGAACAAGCTGCAATAGACACTTAATAGTGAAGAAAATACCCTTGAGCTTTTACTGGCACATGGAAAAGGTACGTTTGCTGAGGTTCATACTTAACTATTCCAACCTGCATTTCTTAAATGCAGAAACAGTTCGTCTATAAGGCAATCATGAGGGATTCTGAGAAAAGGCGCTTCAAATGAGGATGTGTTTGGGAAGCATTCCCCCACCCCCCACCCCCCCATCTACAAGGTCTACTCACTCGGTTTTTCTATTTATTTTCACCAATTTGGAAACACAAGGCAAATGCCAACTCTGAAAATCCACATAACCTCACCCCTGAGACACACTCAGGGAGAAAGATGAAGCGCTGCCTGCATTTATGGCACATCTCAAGGTCATACAAATAAAAAAACATGAGGCCTTGGCACCTGCCGTGCTTCTGTAAACTGTCCCACAGCCCCAATTTCGAAAAAGTTGGGAAAGGATGGAAAATGCTAATAAAAACAAAGAGCGGTGATTTGTAAATGTACTTTGACTTGTATTTAAACAAAAAACGTATAAAGACAAGGTGTTTGATGTTTTATCTAATCAACTGCATAGTTTTTTTTTAAGGTAAATGTTTATTTTGAAATTGATGCATGCAACACGTTCCAAAAAAGTCAGGACAGGGGAAATTTAGGACTAATGGCGATGTGACGAAGTTGAAATAAGAAGGTGATGTGAAACAGGTGAGGCAATAGACGATCAAGGCAGAAAACCACTTCTGAATGCGCGTGATCTCCAATCCCTCAGACATCACTGTCTTAAAAACCGTCACGAGTCTATAATGGATATCCTGACATGGGCTCAGGAATACTTTTGTAAACCTTTGACAATCAGCACCATTCGCCGCTGCATCCACAGATACAAGTTAAGGCTTTACTATACAAGGAAGAAGCCATATATCAACACTGTCCAGAAGCACCACCGACTTCTCTGGGCTTGGTCTCATCTGAGATGGACAGTAGCACAGTGGAATCGTATTTTGTGGTCCGAGGATTCAACATTTCAAATAATTTTTGGACAAAATAGCCATCGTGTGCTCCTGACCAAAGAGGAAAAGAACCATCCACGCTGTTATCAGCGTCAGGTCCAAAAGCCAGAGTCTGTCATGGTATGGGGGTGTGTTACCCATGCCCATGGCATTGTGTATGGGGGTGTGTTACCCATGCCGATGCCCAACTTGCACATCTGTGAGGGCATCATTAATGCAGTAAGATATGTACACATTTTGAGCAACATTTGCTGCCATCCAGAGCAGGACAATGCCAAACCACATTCTGCCCGGATTACAAGCACATGGTTGCATAAGCAGAGAGTGTGGGTGCTAGCATGGCCTGCCTGCAGTCCTGACCTGTCTCCGATTGAGAATGTCTGGTGCATTATGAAGCGTGAAATAAGGCAATGAAGGCCCCATACAGTTGCGCAGCTGAAGAAATGCATAATGGATGAATGGGAGAAAATTCCGCTGCTAAACTTAACCAACCGGTGTCTTCACTCAGCGTCCAAACGCTTAATAATTGTTATTAAAAGAAAAGGTGATGTTACACAGAGGTAAACAGTCGACTGTCCCAACTTTTCCGAAGTGTCTTGCAGTCATCAGATTTGAAATGAGTGTATATTTTCAAAAATAAATTAAATTCACAAAGTAAAACATCAAATAATGTGTTCTCAATATAGTACAGGGTGAACTGAATTTTCAAATGACTCTTTTTGGGTTTTTTTTGCGTTTTCCATACTGTCCCAACTTTTTCGGAATTGGGCATGTAGATCTGTACAGTAAACATTCACACTCACACACTTTGCTGCAAGTTTTCTGCTAGTACTGTGTGTTTTCTGTGCTGCTCAGTTGAACTGCAAGCTGTTAGCAGGCCTCAGAATTGCTGTGGCACTAAGGTCACCTCCTTGTTGGGGTAATCAATACATTCCAGTGATGGAGGAACTGAATACTTTTCACTCGCCCTCCGCTCAGTTTAAAGCAGACATATCTCAGGAGCACTATTAACACTTAGCCTACAGAACAGGAGCCGCTACTGACCGAAATTGCCTGGGAAATTCCTTGAGATAAGCCTGATGTTGAACTCCAAGAGGCTGAAGAGCACAAATTGAATAATTTAAGACATGGGGAGGACATGTCTTTCTCAAACTGGAATACTTTGGCTGGAGAGAGAAATATATGCCCATAGCACAGCCTTAAGTGATTTTGGCAAGTGGACAAGTGGCAGATAACAGCTATTTTACCTTTGAAGCCATCTTAAAGCAAGTTAGCCTACATCGGCTTTTTTTTTTGTTGCACATTCTAGAAGTCAGGTACATTTAAATTGCAAGCGATCACTTCTGAACATATTTAAATGATCATGTATTTGCAATATCTAGGCCATTAACAAGCAAAGAAGGAAACAGCAAATGATGAAAAATAACTGCCTTTTTAAAAAAAAAAAAAAAAAAAAAAGGATGAAAACCACAGCCATTTACGGTTGGATCTGAGGAGCTCAAATCCAAAACTTAATAGTGGAAATGGAGCTACTGAGAGTAGCGATGGTTATAATCATTAGGACGGTGATGTATGACACATTCATGACTTTACAGGAAATTAAGTTTGTAATTTCAAACTCAGAGCTGCTCGATTTAAACAATGTTAGACATTGAATCCTGCGACCTCCAATAAAACAGAGATAGAACCTTGTTTCCAGCGCTAAATCTGCTACTCATTCACAGTGAGCGCGCGCGCGAGCGAGCGAGCGAGAGAGAGAGAGAGAGAGAGAGAAAGATCAACACTCTGGCTAGCAGATAGGCAAAAATAAAGACCCTGTTCCATATTTACTTATTTACTTTAAAGGATGGAGAGTATTTCCTACAAACACACACGCACACACACACACACACGCACGCACACACGTGCACACACAGTTTCCAGCTTTAAGTTAATCTCTGCATTCATCTCCTCTCACGCCAAAGGTAAAATGCACACAAGGGAGGCTAATCAATGTCTCAGAAATGTCCATCGATCAGAGAGCACATGGAGGAACCAGTACACTCCCAGCCAGCCCAGACAGAGAGAACTGTTTCTCATGTCAACTCCTGCCAGAGCAAAAACCCAGCCAATCCCTGCCGAGCGCCAAGGACAAAGGTCTGCTAGTGTCAGTCAAGCTCAGAGCTCAAGTGCTGTCTAGTGACGAGTCTCGAACCTCATTCGCTGATGTGTAGTGACAAATCAATCATGCTGTCACTTAGGCCTGTGGATATGACTTAGTTATGCCAGAATGGAGACATAACTCCATGGTAATGGACGCGTCCTGCGATGACCTTGTCCATAATGAAGTCTTAACGGTTTAGGACGGAGTGCATGTGGGTTTGGCGGTTCCTATGGGTCTTCTCCTCGTAGGCAGACCGAGGCATCTTGTATATGCTTCATCAACACTGACCACTTTATCTCCGTTACACAGAGGCTCCAAAGGTCAGTGAACTGAGTGACCTTGAACCCACGTAACATCTAAAATGAGGACTGAAATGAGCCCTGAGCTAGGAGTAGAAGAAATAAACCATAACTAATGACAATTTAATGGTACTTTAATCCAACAAAGTTGGAGTAATGCAGACTAAACTCTCTATAGGAGCAAATATCGAACAATTCATTTCGAAATTAACTGACTTTTAAATTATCATCCCATTAAGACAAGAATGTTTAACAATTTACTTCAATTATACGCATATTGCTTAATAGCCACTTATTTTTCGCCTGGTTTTAATACTTTATTAATATCGAGGACACATTTTTGTACCATTTGAAAAAGTTAGGTAGCATATAGAGCTACATCTAAAGGTCGTTCCAAGATCTGGAAGATATGGTAAATATTTTATTGCTGAACAATAGGTTGTGCCGCCAACATCATTACTTTCATTTGCCATCCTGCATATTGGAGCAAATGCATAAGAAAGCTAAGATTCAGTGGATATAAAAAGTCTACACACCCCTGTTAAAATGGCTGGTTTTTTGTGATGTAAAAAAATGAAACCAAGATCAATCATGTCAGAACCCTTTCTACCTTTATTGTTAAATTTTAACCTATTCATTAAAGCAAATAACAATAATTTTTAGGGGGGAAAATAACCTGGTTGCACGAGTGTGAATGCCCCTAAACTAATACTTAGTTGAAGCACCTTTAGATTTTATCACAGCATTCAGTCTTTCTGGGTAAGAGTCACTCAGTTTGGCACATCATCTTGACAGCAATATTTTATCATTCTCCCTTGCAGAAGCATTCTAACTCTGTCAAATTGGCTGGGTATCTCCTGTACACAGCCCTCTTCAGGTCACCACACAGATTTTTGATTGGATTTAGGTTTGGACTCCGGCTGGGCATTCCAAAACCCCCTGTGTGTGTGTGCATGCATATATATATATATATATATATATATATATATATATATATATATATATATATATATATATATATATATATATATATATACACACACACACACACACACACACACACACACACACACACACACACACGTATGGCATTTAATTTATCTGTATTTTTATCTTTTTAATGTACATGCAAGAAATACTTTGTTTACAAATCGAGATCCAAGTTCTAAAGTATTATTATTATTATTATTATTATTATTATTAATGTTTATTTGTACTATTGAGACTTGTTTGCACCACCATTTCTGACTACCGTTCCCTCATGTCATGTTTATTATTGTGTTATTGTTGCAAAACATTGTTCATTCATAACAATAAATGTTCGCCTTTTCACACATTTTTCAGCTGTATTATTACAAAACAATGCCATTCAACATGCAAACTTGAAACCTCTTCCTCATCCACCATTTTAGTGAGCGTGCATAAGTGACATACCTGAAATAAAATGCTCAGTGTTGATAAATCATTCTGCCTACACACATCACACATGAACACAAAAAGCACCAGATTCAAAAGCACTCATTATTATGTTATGGCTTTTTTTTTTTTTTTGACGACACTGAAATGCAAGAATATGTTCTAAATGATCCATTTAATTCTTTCAGCGTTGTTACACACTACACTACACTAAATAGCATTGTTTGTTTCTTTGTCTCTTCCCTGCAAATGATAATCCACTGATTGATAATCCATTGTATTTATTTTACAACTGACACACATATGCGTATAAGTATTCTCCACCTCTAATTCAAATAACTAAGTGCCCCATTATTGAGTCATGTATTATCATACCAACCAGAAAAAAAAAAAAAAAAAACTATTTAGAGTCAACACTTCATCAATGAGCAGGAACATTAACATTTTTGGGGACAACAATAGTTGCCTTATTATACCCACCCGCTTCCCCAAAAAATCTGGGTCTTCCCATAAGTGTGAATGCTATTGCTGTGAATTAATTCAAATCATTACTTATTTTAAAAGAGTATACTGTTTAAAACTAGACCTTGGATTTAGCTCTCTCATTCTCAGTTCACAAAAAGTGTTTGAATGGCTTAAAGACGTAAATATTGGCTCTCCTTCTCAGTCATAAGCTGGTGTCAGAAACGGAAAGTTGTGCAGCGCCACCTTGTGTACCGGAGTATTTCTGCTTTTCAATAAGCGCCATCTACTGTCCGTGCGTCACGGCGTTTAACGCCTGGGTATGAGCACAAAAAAAAAAAAAAAAACACTGCAAACGGTGTGAACAGGGCCTTATGCACTGCTTCTACATGACCTCACTAGTATTCAACCACGAAAGAAAGAAAAAAAACAAGACTATTTGTCAAATCCATGCAAGCATATATCAAGGCTGTGTGGGTGAATTTCACTTCCTTTTCTGACCAGGCTGCATGGTCGAAAGCTGGTCTTTTAGCTCCTGAGTCCAAATGATCAATAGAGACAAGGGCGGCAGGTCGATACACACAAGTGACCCTACAACCCAATCATCTTGAAAAATATATCGGAGTATCTATTGGCACCCAGGTGAAAATAGAATTGGACGTACAGTACACCTATTTGCAGCCTAAAACACACAAAACAAGTACGCGTTAATAACTTTAATCACCATTAGATTAACTGTATTTTCACTTCTACAGTTCAACCTCATGCTAAGCATAAAGGAGTGCTTTTATTTAAACAATAAGGTTTAGCTAACTAAACAACATTAGCTAACTAGCATAAATTTAGCAGTGCACTAATGCCAGTTCGCTTACTATTACATTTGACTAATATTATCTAATATTCCCGAAACTCCAAAAGTAGGTATTTGACATTAATAGATATAGTTATAGTCATTAAATTATTTGTTTCATTAATTCAACTTCGGTAACTGCTTTACCCTGGTCAGGGTCACAGGAACACTAGGAGTGAAACAGGAGTACACCCTGGATGGAACACCAGTCCATCCTAGGGCACCATGCACATACAAATTCCCACATACTTGCTATTTGGAGTTGCCAGTCCATCTACTGACATGTTTTTGGGAGTGGGGAGGAAACTGAAGAACTTGGAGTAAAAACCACATGAAAAAAATAGTGAGAACATACAAAACTCCACACACAGGAAAATGAGCTCATGACACTATTATATTGTATAACATTAAATAAAACCAGTTGCCAAGTCTAGCTAACATTAGACTATTATGTTTAGTGGTCCAATAACCAAAGCAGGCTAGTTAATATTAAGCCATCTATTAATTATAGGACAAGACTCAGAGCTGTTATCATGGCAAAGGGAGGTAGCACAAAGTATTGACTAAAAGGGTCACAGGGTCTCAGGGAGCCTGGAGCCTATCCCAGGGAACCTGGGGCACAAGGCGGGGGACACCCTGGACGGGATGCCAAACCATCACAGAGCACAACTGCACACCCATCCACACAATACGGACAATTTGTAAATGCCAATCAGCCTACAACACATGCCTTTGGACTGGGGGAACCGGAGTACAAGGAGGAAACCCCCAAAACACCGGGAGACAAATGTGCTAGCTATATATATATATATATATATATATATATATATATATATATATATATATATATATATATAGATAGATATACACACACACACACACACACACACACACACACATTATATATATATATATATATATATATATAATATATATATATATATATATATATATATATATATATATATATATAATATTTTTGTAAAGCTGCTTTTAGTCAATGTTCATTGTTGAAAGTGCTATACAAATAAAACTGAAATAAAACATAATGAATGTATAGAGAACAATTTACAGTGGAGTCATATTAAATCTCATGGTACAAATGAGAGAACTACACTGCATTATCTTATTAGATTTGTAACTTAGATGTGGTTGTGGTGTGCCATGTTTAAAGCGGGAGTGTCTCCTTGTGCGCACTGTGTTCGGGTAAACCTCCAGTATCTCACTTTCCAGACTGGTTCCTGTAAAATCGGTGTGCTATAGCATCCTAAACGATCAGTACAGAACTGTCAGTATATGTCTCCTCCAATTCATCACATCACAACCTGGAGTGAAATAGCTTTCCTCATTTGAAGCTCAGTTCCAAGTGACTTCCCTGTAACCCCACATTTCTGACAGAGACTCACTTGTTGCTCTGTCAACACAGTGCTGCTGAATATTGCAGCACTTGACTTGCTGTAAGCTGGCAACTGAGCACGTCTTTGAACTATTAGCAATTGAACTATTAGCACTGCCGTGCTGCAGGAAGCTTGGCTCACTTATCTTCCTCCACGAGAGATAACATCCATATTCAGCAGCCACCACCTTGCCGTGAGGCCTGGGTAGTGATGAAAGAGCAGAGCACTAAGCGCAACGCTCTAATGTGCTTAAAAACTTCTTCTGATGAATGTCAGAAACAGAGATTGAGCCGGAAAGCGGTGGCACGCTCGGGGACCATGGGTAGATGGAAGCAGATCAGATGGAGACAATAATACTTGTTGGGCTGACAGGGCACAAAGGCGGTCAGGAGGCAAGTGGTGTTGTGACACACTTTCAATGACGTCTGTACTGACGCTTCAGAAAGCTCTGCTGTCAATCTGCAGGTGTAAATGCACCCAAAAACGCATGTAAAACTGATTCAAAGCTGAAGCTCAAACACTTCAGCTTCATATTATGTGAATATGTGAATGTCAAAACCAGTGCAAATGTCATCATTACTGGAAACTGGGAACAACATACGAAGTGGATAGTCAAATTTTATTAGTTGATTCGCATAAGCCCAATTTCAATGGGACGTTCAATATGAAGTGAAGACAGCATTCAACATGTGCTTTAATCACATCAAGTTCAAGCCAGATGTGGATTCAACACATGAAACCAGTGTAAACTAGATCAGTGTCTGTGACGTGAGTGTGTGAATGTGTCTGTGACGTGAATTCTTCAGCTTTTTGAGAAATAAGCATTTAACTGAAATCTACCTGAATCTACTGCGTACACTCCGTTTGCTTCCTATTTTATTCATATAGTAACACATCTATGATCCTAATACAGTGTTTATTGTTGTCATGTAGGGCTGCAACTAAGGAATATTTTGATAATCTATTCATCTGTCGATTATTCACAGTGACGTCACAGACCCGACTAATCCATAATGAAATTCGTTGTCGTTTATTTTAATTATCGATTAGTTGTTACAGCCCTATTGTCATCTATTAAATCCTGACCAGCAGTGGTGTGGTGCTATAATATTCTATACAGAATAGAACTCTAGCATATGTACACAGAGATCTATTTTATTGTTTCTATTGTATAGGTATTTATGGAATTATTTTCTTTTCTTTGATGTTACTCCTCCTACTTGCTGCTGTGTCTACTTGAATTTCCCCCTCCAAGGGATCAATAAAGCTACATCGTATCTTATCTTATGTTATACATACAGTACATTATTTGTGCTACAGACAAATAACTAAAATGAAGAAATGTGTTATCCTAATTAATGAATAGATTAATGAGAATATTTCAATGAGAATAAATAAATAAATAATTGTTGCTTTCTGGTGGAATAAAAAGAAATCCTTTCTGTGAGTTTCTGGATGCAGCTTCAGAGAACACCACAAAAAGGAATATAAAGGAATTTAAAGATTTACTATGATCTCTCTGCCTGTCTATTTCAATCAGGGATTTTTACATTTTTTGCAGGCTGGGACTCCTTTAACGGTAAAAACAAAACTTCAGAGACCTCAGACATAGTTCAGCTGCTCAAATTATTTATATTCCTCTTTTCATTCCAAAACTTTCCACTTACAGAATACATTGTGTTATTACCGTCATATAGTATTGAAGCTGACATTATTTATAGACCTACTAGTTTTTGAGTTATCAACATTCGTGTTAAAGTCGTTCAATTCCAGTCAAACCGGCTAACTGTAACGAACTAAAAAATAAATACAATAAACAGGTGATGTCCATAAACGAAAAATATATGAAAACACATATTCTTAACGCTGACATTATAAAGCAGCTACAGAGCAAACATGTTTGCAATATTATAAACTCGTTAAAGCCCAGAAAGCAATTTACTTTGGCCAAATGTTCTTGAGGCAAAAATCTATTCTCCAGGTTAGCTTAGAATATAAAAATCTATATTTAATTCAACAACTGTCAAGAGACTAGTGGAATTTGAACAAAAACCAGAACTGAAATTAGACTGGAAATGTACTCACATGACCCTTCGATTGATTAAGACAGAGCAGGAAATGCAGAGTCCATGAACAAGTTTAACGGAGCTGAACAATGAATTTACAATGTGTGAAAATCTAGACTTAAATCTTTTTTGTATCTGCCTTACAACTAAAAACAGAGACGTGTAAAAATGAAAAAGAATTCAAATTGAATAGTGGGCAATAACAAGTGGTCATAAAAAAGAAATGCTGAAACACTAGCACTATCCTTAGCACATCCTATGAATCCAGTATTCTTAATGCATTTATGATGTGCTATGTATAATGTGCAGTATAAATGCACACTTCACCAAATCAACAATTAAACACTTCTTTTTTTTTAAAAATCTGTTTATTTGGAGCATTCACCATACAAGTCCATGTGTAAGTTGTGTATATAAATAAATGAATCTATTAGAACAAGTGTATTAACATTGACCTGTGATTTGTAGGCCTGTCACGATAACCACTTTTGTTGGGCGACATATTGTCCCAGAAACAACTACGATAAACGATATTATTGTCATTTTAAGACCACTTTATGCCACTGATATAATGATAACATAATAGCATATTAATGCAAGCCCTTTCAAAGAGCAATGAACCTTTAATTCTTAAAGTGCACCTATTATGGTTTTGAAACGTGCCTAATTTTGTTTTAAAGGTCTCATACAATAGATTTACATGCATCCAAGGTCAAAAAACACTTTAATGTGCTCATAATTTAATCTGCAGCATTAACTTTTCCCCCCACAGTGTCACAAACTGGTTCTAAGGATTCATTCTAAACTCCTTTCAGAGAGCATACTCTGCTCTGATTGGTCAGATGTCCCAGTCTGTTGTGATTGGTCTAAAGCTGTCAGCGAGCAGCCAATGAAGACCACAGGTGGGTTTTTTGTTACAAACCTACATTAGTACAGGAAGTAAGTCTGGAATTACTAGCGACTCGTTTCAGCTGTTCAGAATCAGTTCCTTCTTTTGGGAATCAATAACTCCGTTTGTCGTGCACTTCGATTTTTGAAACTTTGCCCAGAGTTTTTACATTCACAAACAGCTCCATAACACACTACATGTAAGGTAATATCTGAAAACCATAATAGGTGCACTTTAAGAATATTCAGACCTATTCCTTTAAATGTAGTTAATATTTTGTTGTGTCATATTTATTAATATTAGTCAATTTTACTCTGACTAAAATGGCATCGAATATTAGTCAATGGCATTTTAGTTGACAAATGCAAAAATTAAAGTCAATACTAAAACCCTTTTAGTCAATACTTGGCTGTAGAATACATGGCAAGGGCTCTGAGAGCATTGCTCCATACAGAATCTCTCCAGACCCTTCAAACACTGGTGGAGTCTCCTCTTCAGTTCACCTCACAGGTTTTCTATGGAGTTCAGGTCAGGGGACTGGGATGGTCATGGCAGGAACTTGATTTTGTGGACAGTAAACCATTTTTGTGTTGATTTTGATGTATGTTTTGGATCATTGTCCTGCTGGAAGATCCAACCACGGCCCATTTTAAGCTTTCTGTCAGAGGCAGTCAGGTTTTCATTTAATATCTGTTGATATTTGATAGAATCCATGATGCCATGTATCCTAACAAAATGTCCAGGTCCTCTGGCAGAAAAACAGCCCCAAAACATTAAAGAGCCACCACCATATTTAACCATGGGCATGCGGTACTTTTCCATATGGCTACCTCTCTGTCTGCGCCAAAACCACCTCGGGTGTTTATTGACAAAAAGCTCTATTTTGCTTTCATCTGACCATTGAACCCGATCCCATTTGAAGTTCCATTAGTGTCTGGCAAACTGAAGACACTTGAGTTTGTTTTTGAATGAGTAGAGGCTTTTTTTCTTGAAACCCTTCCAAACAACTTGTGGTGATGTAGGTGACTTCAGATTGTAGTTTTGGAGACTTTCTGACCCCAAGACACAAATAACTTCTGCAATTCTCCAGCTGTGATCCTTGGAGATTTTTTGGCCACTCGAACCATCCTCTTCACAGTGCGTTGAGACAATATAGACACACGTCCCATTCCAGGTTGATTCATAACATTTCCAGTTGACTGGAACTTCTTAATTATTGCCCTGATGGTGGAAATGGGCATTTTCAATGCTTGTGCTATTTTCTTATAGCCACTTCCCATTTTGTGAAGCTCAACAACCTTTTGCTGCACATCACAGCTATATTCCTTGGTCTTACCCATTGTTATGAGTGACTAAGGGAATTTGGACTGTGTGTTACCTCATATTTATACCTCTGTGAAACAAGAAGTCATGGTTGAACAACTTCCTGTTCCTAGTCACCCAGGTGTACTAATTAAAATGAATTCATAGGGGTGCCAATAATTGTGGCACAACCATATTTAACAAAGATTTTTTTTTTTTACTAAACCTGTGTTTTGTTTGCAATTGTTTGATGTCCATGAGAGCGGAGTATTTTTGTGAATTTTTTAAACTAAGATCAAAAGTTTAAACAATAAAGACAATTTTTCACAGCCTTCTTTGCTCATATTTACCAAGGGTGCCAATATTAGTGGAGGGCACTGTAATATGTTATGAACACTGGATATGGAAGTGTTAGCAGAAGTTTTGAAATAAGTTTATTCTTTGTGTCACTAGGATGAGCAATGTGTCTAGTAGCTAAAGGAGATGAGATGATGAGATGCGGTGACAGATCTGCGGGTGCTGCATAATCAAGAGCACACAAAATAAGATTTCTAAGCAGTGAAAGTCTTTAAGGTAAAGACAGAATTTTGGCTGTGAAATACACAAGCCAAAAGCGTATAAGACTGATTTTTCATCATGCGTGTGTAATGGTGGAGGAGGAGAGGAAGGATGATCTTCCTCAGAGACACTGAAAGGGAAGTACGCACCATCTATAATCATTTAGCAGAGAAAGCAGAGAAATGAAGGCACGAGAAGTGCTTGCACTGTCCTCCTCGTGTCAGGATAACCAGATTAGAGACATCCACCGCTCCCACTCTTTCATCTGAAACCTCTGTGTTTTCTCATTCCCTCTATCACCCTGTAGCTACTCGTTCTGCCTTCTCACTATCTTACCAGCTCTCTCTCAATCTTTCTCTTCAGCCCCTTTTCACTGGATTTCAATTCTGTTAGTTATGTCTTTCTCTCCCTCTGTGTCTCTCCATCACTTCCTCTCTCGCTCACGTGTGCAAAGCAGATTTATTTCAGTCACACTGCGTGTGCATTTGATGGCCGTCGCAAGGTTTATTCCCCCTTGTCTAGAGCAGAAGCATGTTCATCTTCATGTCTGTGTGTGGAACTCTTGGTGGAAGACCGTGATGGCAGGAGGGGGTTTATATATATATATATATATATATATATATATATATATATATATATATATATATATATATATATATATATATATATATATATACATATATACATATACACACACACACACACACACACACACACATACACACGCATACATTTTATATATATATATATATATATACACACACACACACACACATATATACACATATATACATCCATCCATCCATCCATCTTTTCCATAAAATATTGTTTAGTGGAGATAGCCAATAGTGAACAGGGTTAATTTTAGTGATTGATGATCAGCAGCGTACAGAGACATTTGTCCTTTGGTCAGTGACTTCTAAAATCTGTTGGACCAGATCATAGTGTGCATATTATGTGATATGTCCTATCCTGCTTATATTTTATTATAAGTCAGTTCACATCTCTTCCTACTGCTATATGATATTCACCATAATCTAAAAACCTCCATCAACTACAAACAACTCAGCACAGCCCAGCCCCCGTGCCTTGAGCCAGACAAAACAAAAATACTCATCCTGTCTATTGCTTCAAAACAACTGCCATACTCAGCAACATTGGAATGAAACAATGGGCAGAGCAATAACTGTCAGGCTTTCCTAGCTCAGTCTTGGGAGGGGGGTTGTTGAGCGCTGATCAGGTTGATGACAAACCAGTAAGGAAATGAGGGAGATGAGGCAGATTGAGGGCAGCAGGGAGCATCTAATCCAACCCCCACCTCACTGCCTAATACTCACACCACAGTAGATTAAGGGAACAGTGCTGGAGTCGATTGTCATTTGGTATGCCACCGCACAAGAAAATCGAGTCGCCCTGCTGACGCAGGCAACGACTGATGTACAAGATAACACTGCTGACAGAAAATGTCCTAATCAAGGTGAGAGAACAGATTCGTTAATCCGGATCGCAACGCTTATGCAACAAAGCAGAATCTCCTCTACACACAGTGTCCGTTCTCTAATCTTTTCTGAACAGGCATGTGTAAAAGGCAGGATTTGAAATGGCGTGACCTATTTTATGCAAAATCAAATTTATTTCTGATGACCAGTGGCCACAAAACTTTAACACTGTGGCAGGGCAAATAGAAGTGTGTGACCCAAATATGCAACTGTTTCCATGGTGCTTTTTTTTTCTTCCCAATAATATAGGAAGGTTATCCAAATGACCGTTTAGACAAAGCCACAATGTAATCCTATGCCCATTTTCAGTGTTGTGCATTGTTGCTTCAGTTCTTGTTTTTAAATATGCAGAGGAAAAACAACTTACCTGTATAATTCTAAAGATCTGCAGGCAAAAATGTTCATTTGTCGCATGCGTACAAAAATGTTCGTTGCATGCGTCTTAATCAGGAGCATCACAGACATTCTGATAGCTCATATCTGATTACAAACTGACTTGATTAGTATTATATACTTTTTTTTTAATTATGATAGTAACGACTGTATCATGGCTGAACCTGCGCTCTGACCCCAACTTCCTGGCATACTGGGGTATGCAAAGAAAACTATTTCACTGCCAAATAAAGACTCATTATCATTATAATTACTTGCAGGAAGTGACTGAGTCTTGGTAAAAAAAAAACACAACTCATTTGTAAAGTGGAATTGTTCTTTCTTAGAAGTCTGTGGCATTGTTGGGATTGCAGTCTTCCATCCGTCCACTTTCTGTACCGCTTATCCTATACAGGGTCGTGGGGGAGCCTGCAGCCTATCCTAGGGAACTTGGGGCACATGGGGGAGACACTCGGGACGGGGTGCCAATCCATAGCAGGACACAATCGCACACACATTCACACACTACACACAAATTGAAAATGCCAATCAGACTACAACACATGTCTTTGGACTGGGGAGGAAACCGGGGAACCCGGAGGAAACATGCAAACTCCACGCACGCAGAGTGGAGGCAGTATTCGAAACGCTAAGCCACTGTGTCCCTTGGGATTTCAGGTTTGTGATATGTTAATGATCATTAAGCTGCACCACTTGAGAGCCTCAGCAAACGTATTTGAGTAAATCTGTTTCCCAATATAAACAAAGGGTGTTGATTTCACAGCGTAGCTTTTATTGATATTCACATTTTGTAGCTTCTTTTAATAGATTTCAGTATCACTGACCAATTTTTTCAGCCTTAACACAGTCACAGTGACACAATCACTAGCTTTCAACTTTCTCTCGTTCTTTTCACAGACTATCAATTTCTAGACACCCTCCTCCACCCCCCTCGCCATCACTGCGCACTGCCGTCTTGTCTCTCTTCAAAGATGCACAGAGTCACCATGGATAATGAATATTAATCAGGCCTGAGGCAAAAAGGAACCGGAGTCAGAACAGAGATAAGTAGATCAGCAGACCAGCCTCACACTTTCGTGTCTCTGCCTCATAGCCTTCATTAGCACAGGAGAACAAGACAACGTGTCATATGTACACATACTTATACACCACACATACGGTACACCTGCTAGGGCTAGGTTGTTAGCTGCTGTCAACAGGAGTGTGTTTTATTTGTGTGCACTGATACACACACACACTCACCCACATGTTAACTATTCCCTTAGGACATCGTTTCACACAGCACCACATGTCACTCACCGCAGTGCTCAATCACACACTTTTCCTCTTCACAGACACACATACACCATTGGCCATATATCACTGGCACACTCTCCCAGGCACTCACGGTAACAATTTCTAGGATGGACATATCTGTCATGAGCTATGAATACATTCATTACAATTTATAATGTATACATTATATATTGTTACAATTTTGAAAGCGCATTCGCTAACGATTATTTTGATGATCGATTCATCTGTCGATTATTTCTTCGATTAATCAATTGTTTGGATTAAAAGGCCCATTTTTATTGTCTGTATTTATTTTCTGTATTTCCCATTCTGCCCGACGTTGTCCTTCAAACATATCCACAGTGATGTCACAGACCCGACTAATCCATAATGAAATTCGCTGTCGATTATTTTAATGATTGATTATTATCGATTAGTTGTTGCAGCCCTAAAATGCATTATACGTTATGCATTGTGAATAGTTCATACAATGCATTTTAGGTAGTTTACATAACACACTGCCAAAGTCAAAGAAACGCAGACGGAATTACGTTTAATTATAGACTTTTTTCAACATGCTGTATATCTTTTAAAATCACCTGAGGCAGCATACCTCTTTTTGAATGTAATGTCTTAATAAATAATAAATAAATCATATCATTTGATACAAGGCTCTCGTTTCTGTGTATCGTAATATATAATACGTAATATATAATAACATGCAAATACCTCACATATTACATGAGGTGTGATAAACATTTAGATTTAATGAAGCCCACACTCCCTCCTCTGAAAAAAATAACGTCCTCTTTATCTCGAATCAGGCAATTTTGTACTAAGCTAACTAGCCTCTGCCCCAACATCACATAGACAAAAGCACACACTGCTACATGACCCCTTTAGATCCACTAGCAGGATTACTAAGTTCGTACCTAAATTTTTGGAAAAATTAAGCCAGTTAAGACACACTGAGAAAAAGTAGAAAAAATTGAGACCTGGCAACCCTGCACACTAACGAAAGCTTGGCCAGAGAGCCAATATCTAATTAACCATGTTTAGTTTTCTTACATTATATTTCTTACATAGCTTTTGTCTCATTATATGCTGCTAAGAGTCTGAAGGAATCACACAAATATATACATTGAGGAAATGCTTATTTTTTGCAAGCCAAGATACATTATTGTTACAGCCCTAGAAAATACGCTGTATTATTGATACATCATTAAACATATTATAACATGTTTAGAATAACGTATAATTATTATTTGTGAGCTTTAAATAAAACGCGAGCCAAATGTACAGTTAAACGTCAGAGCAATAAACAATGGAAACTGGTTTCTTTCCTACTAACATTATAATGTGTTACCAATGCTACATACAATGTATTGTGTTCACAATTCATAATGGACACTAAACATTGCTATAAAGTGTAATTGCATTTTCATAAATAATTACCAATATGTATAATGAATGCTATGAACATTTTCGTAGTTCACGTCATAGTTTAAATTCACTCATTCTGCTACTGTCCAATTTAAAAAAACCATCCAGTGACCAGAAGCTCATCTCTTTTGCCATCTCTCCCTCACCAGTCTCATTCTGCCAAGCGCTTACATTACCACCTTTACTATACATGTGCTTTCACACTAGACTGGGTATCCCACAATACCCAGTGCCCCCCTACGTGAGTGAGTAGTTGTTGGGGGCATTCCAGAGACCCCATGAGTCTTGTCAGCTCTGTTCCGCTGCAGCGGAGCCATGCTGCCCGATCAACTGTGATGCCAGGCGCACACCGTGCCGCATTTGCATTTAAAAAGGTGACATTTGTGGCTAGAGAGGAGGGGAAAGAGGAGGTGTGAGGTGCTTGACGTCCTCATGTTCAACACAGTGACAGCACAAGACAATAAGAAGCAAGGGGAAAAGCAGCATGACGCTTCTTTGTCCTTCCTTATGTGAGTGAATGGAATCAATTAAAGCCACTCATTATTCTGGGCTCCCCACTAGGACCCAAGTGATATGCAAAGTATGCCACTGATACGTATGCTGATTCCATGAAGCAAATAATTTATGACAACCAGCTATCATAAATCATTTATATAATATAAATGTAATATCATTTATAAATATGTGGTTAAAAAAACCAGACAGCAGTAGTTTTAGTTAAACATGGCTAATATATAGTACAGTAAATGCCAATTTCCTGAACTGAAACAACCAGCAATATTTATTCAATAACATAGATTCCCAGATCAACTGTGAGCTCAGATAACTGTCTGTGTTGGAGTTTCACAAGTTCCCTGGGGTCTAGAGTTTCCTTCCCACTTCCCAAGTACATGCCAGTAGGTACATGAGCAGAGTGAATACTCTAAATTAATAAATAAATAGGTGTGAATAAGTGTGCGAATGTCTGTGTGTGTGTGTGTGTGTGTGTGCGCGCGCGATGTCCTTCAGTATAAGCTCTGGAACCACTGTAGACTTGACCACGATGACATCATTTAAAGCAGTGGTTCTCAAACTGGAGGAGGGGGCAGATGGTGCCGGGGGGCTACACAGAAATTCTACAACATTGTTTTTTTATTATTATTATAATTTTACCTGTATGTAAGTCGGGATTGTGAACGTTTACACTATGACGTACATAATAAATGGGAAATGTTAATAAATGAACTCAATTATACACAGCACAGTAAGACACAAACCAAACAGAGACACACACTTGTTGATTTACTAGTGTACAGTACTGTTAGCCACATACTGATAAAATATAAGACTGTTTAAAATGGATACGTTTTTAGATAGAGGATGTAGTCTCTCATCTGGGAAAGTTAACACAGAAGTGTGCAAAAAAGGAAACTGTGAAAATTTGATGACTCTAGGGGGCCACAAAGGGATACACCCTACACAAGGGGTTCCTCACGCTCAAAAGGTCTGACAATCACTGAAATAAAGCACCTTGTCTGTGGGCTCTCAAACTATGCAACTAAGATTTCATCATACTCACGCCATCCAATAGAGGAAATGTGCACCTGGGCATACTGTAGTGTGTTTCATTATTGTTCAGACTACCATCACATTAATGAATGATTTTTCCTTACATGACATTTAAACACACACCACACGATTTGCACAGATGTCTAAGTCCCTGGAGTTCATGGCATGTCATACATACGTCTTCGTTATATCTTATTGCATAAATCGACTTTAGTTTCATTCTGATGTATTATTGTTTTAAATGTCTTGCTCTTTAACCTTGTATCTACTAAAACCACTACAAAGCATCTTCAGTAATCGCATTATCCTGGTCAGGGTCACGGTGGATCCAGATCCTATCCCAGAAACACTGGGTGAGCGCTGGGAATACAACCTGGATGGGAAGCCGGTCCATCACAGGGCATCATGCACACACACACGCACACATTAGTCTCCTGGTTGTAGGAAAGGAAGGAAGGCTCTGAAACCACACTGATGAGCTCGTTAACTCTGTGAGGGGTCCTGCATGGCCAGGGTGAGCACAGCAAGTGCAGTGTGTAAGATGAAGAAATAGGCAGATTGTACGCTTGGATATTCTCATTTATCACGATTACACAAAATTTCAGGTTCTCGCAAAGGCCAGATCTGAGATTTTGATATTTTCATTATTACCACACTATATTATTAGTGGTGTTTGGGGGGTGTCAGGTTTCACAACCTGAAACACCTTTCTTACACCTTACCACTCTGCAACACTTTATACGTTAGAAGACATGTATATGTGAAACATTGTATAAGCAGTAAACACTAACACACCAACTGTTGCCCATCTGGACACATGTGAACAGCTGGTCTGGTCAGCTGTGGTCCTATGGTGGTCCCTTTTGAAAGATGGATGGGGTTGAGCAGGGCTGACAAATTGTACATAGTAACAGATGGGCTACAGTTAGTTCTTCTAGACCAACCAAAACAGTGCAGAAAGTAGATTAAGCAAACTGAAGCATATTTGGACCATGCGCTCCCTCGGGCAGTGGGAACTTCGCAGCATGGGGCCCATTTATATGGGCCTTGCTTTAATCACATCACACAGAGCCAGTGCTCTCTGCACTAATTAGGCGGTACTGAATTCAATATCAACAAGTTTCAGATCATTCGAGGGGCTGGAAGCAATCCATAATCTACAACAAAACTGCTTTATCAGATTGAGCTTTCACAGCACGTGACAGCACTTACTGTATGTGTGATATGAAAGGAAAAAAATCTGTTACTGAAAATAAGAACTGAAAAGCTGGTTGATTTTTTTCCTAGAACAGCATTTCTAAAAGAATTGTATTCCTCTTTTACCACAGATTTTTCCCATGCTATAAATGTGAGAGTTATTAAAGAACAACACATCGTACACTATATCCATTTAAAGTCACAATACAGTGAGGGAAAGAAGTATTTGATCCCCTGCTGATTTTGTACGTTTGCCCACTGACAAAGAAATGATCAGTCTATAATTTTAATGGTAGATTTATTTGAACAGTGAGAGACAGAATAACAACAAAAAAATCCAGAAAAACGCATGTCAACAATGTCATAAATTGATTTGCATTTTAATGAGGGAAATAAGTATTTGACCCCCTCTCAATCAGAAAGATTTCTGGCTCCCAGGTGTCTTTTATACAGGTAATGAACTGAGATTAGAAGCACACTCTTAAAGGGAGTGCTCCTAATCTCAGCTCGTTACCTGTATAAAAGACACCTGTCCACAGAAGCAATCAATCAATCAGATTCCAAACTCTCCACCATGGCCAAGACCAAAGAGCTCTGCAAGGATGTCAGGGACAAGATTGTAGACCTACACAAGTCTGGAATGGGCTACAAGACCATTGCCAAGCAGCTTGGTGAGAAGGTGACAACAGTTGGTGCGATTATTCACAAATGGAAGAAACACAAAAGAACTGTCAATCTCCCTCGGCCTGGGGCTCCATGCAAGATCTCACCTCGTGGAGTTGCAACGATCATGAGAACAGTGAGGAATCAGCCCAGAACTACACGGGAGGATCTTGTCAATGATCTCAAGGCAGCTGGGACCATAGTCACCAAGAAAACAATTGGTAACACACTACGCCGTGAAGGACTGAAATCCTGCAGCGCCCGCAAGGTCCCCCTGCTCAAGAAAGCACATATACATGCCCATCTGAAGTTTGCCAATGAACATCTGAATGATTCAGAGGACAACTGGGTGAAAGTGTTGTGGTCAGATGAGACCAAAATGGAGCTCTTTGGCATCAACTCAACTCGCCGTGTTTGGAGGAGGAGGAATGCTGCCTATGACCCCAAGAACACCATCCCCACCGTCAAACATGGAGGTGGAAACATTATGCTTTGGGGGTGTTTTTCTGCTAAGGGGACAGGACAACTTCACCGCATCAAAGGGACGATGGACGGGGCCATGTACCGTCAAATCTTGGGTGAGAACCTCCTTCCCTCAGCCAGGGCATTGAAAATGGGTCGTGGATGGGTATTCCAGCATGACAATGACCCAAAACATACGGCCAAGGCAACAAAGGAGCGGCTCAAGAAGAAGCACATTAAGGTCCTGGAGTGGCCTAGCCAGTCTCCAGACCTTAATCCCATAGAAAATCTGTGGAGGGAGGTGAAGGTTCGAGTTGCCAAACGTCAGCCTCGAAACCTTAATGACTTGGAGAAGATCTGCAAAGAGGAGTGGGACAAAATCCCTCCTGAGATGTGTGCAAACCTGGTGGCCAACTACAAGAAACTGACCTCTGTGATTGCCAACAAGGGTTTTGCCACCAAATACTAAGTCATGTTTTGCAGAGGGGTCAAATACATATTTCCCTCATTAAAATGCAAATCAATTTATAACATTTTTGACATGCATTTTTCTGGATTTTTTTGTTGTTATTCTGTCTCTCACTGTTCAAATAAATCTACCATTAAAATTATAGAATGATCATTTCTTTGTCAGTGGGCAAACGTACAAAATCAGCAGGGGATCAAATACTTTTTCCCCTCACTGTATTTCACGTTAGCTCACATTATCATTTACATTACAGCAACTATAAAGACATTCACACACCAGCCTCTTTTTCTCTCTGTTAAAGTTAATAAGACAAAAAAATGAAGCTTTTTTTTGTCAAGTTACCAAGAAACCATAAAACCAAGCATCTTCACGACTTTCCAGTGTAGGAAAACCTGTCACAGTTCCAAAGTGCTGACTCTGGAGAATGCTAAATAAACATTTTCTTTACAGAAAACTTCAACAAAACAATTACAGTCGTTGTTATTTTTAATCCATTTACAGTATGTGGCGAGTACGCCATACTAGTCCTTGTGAATGATCCGTTACCACGGAAATGATAACATATTAAGACATGCACGTTAATATACACCAGTGATTTGCCTTGCAGATGGAACTACTGTCAGAGCTCCTGTTATAGAAAATGAATCAATACTTTCTGACCAATCAGAAGGTATTTACAATGCCACTTATATACAGATGTAATAAAAATGTCTGTGCCATAGCGATCTTTCTGTGCGTCTGTCAGCAGGAAATAATGAAATATTACTAGGAATCAGGGTTTGTATATGGAGACTCTGGAATAACAGGAACTGGGATATAACACTCTCTCAATTATAATAATAAACTTGCCCAAAGCTTCATCACATGTAAATGGCAGAGTTAGAAAATTATCACTACAGTGCCTCTTCTTCTACGAGTCGCAGTCTCCGTAGTTGAACATACAGTGATGTGCAAAAGTCTTAGGCACGAACTTTATTATACATGTTTTATTTTAGGACTTCTACATTATGTGAGAGTTGTTCATGAGTCCCTTGTTTGTCCTGAGAAGTTAAACTGCCCACTGTTCTTCAGTAAAAAAAAATCCTCCAGGTCCTGCATGTTCTTTGCTTTTCCAGCATCTTCTGCATATTTGACCCCTTTCAGGGCAGTACTAACTAAACCAAATGCAGTTATGATGATCCTTCTTTTATTATTATTATTATTATTATTATTATGTGTATATGTGAGAATTCAACGCCCCTATGGTGTCTTTTATTATATCATCTGCACTTATAAGCACTTTTACCCAAAGCGCTTTACACTGTGACTCATTCACCCATTCACACACACACACTCACACACCAGTGGTAGCAGAGCTGCCATGCAAGGCGATAACTTGCCATCGGGAGCAACTTGGGGTTCAGTGTCTTGCCCAAGGACACTTCGGCATGTGGAGTCACGTGGGCCGGGAATCGAACCGCCAACCCTACGATTAGTGGACAACCCGCTCTACCACCTGAGCCACAGCCGCCATATAGTAGCCATTATAGTAGACGTTAAAGGAAAAATATATTTGAAACTATGGTTTTTATTTGTTTGCTGGCAATTTGTAAGCGCACCAAAATATTGTGCTACAGGCCATGGTTAATGAAAAATTTTTAACTACAGCATCATGATGTTTTTGTTATTGATAATTCTATCACATCCCATTTCATAACTCAGACAGCACAAATTGCTTTGAGAAAACACATTTTCCAGATTCCCTGAGCATGATGGCCAGTTCTGCCTCAAGAAAACCCGAATAGAAATCATGCGTTCCCACAACCAATCAGCCCAAGATTAAACACCAAAATGAAGCAACAGAGGTTCCACTGCGAGGTTGACTGATAACCAACCACGAAATAAGGGGTTTTAAACAAACCACTGGATGACTCACGATGAGGCTCTATTACCCAATAATAAGAAACCCATCATTTTATATGTCTCATGTGGAAGACAATTATCCTTAATCAGGTTACTGCGCCCTCAATTTCACTCACCATGTTCCCAAGGCCACTTCCATCTGAAGAGCTAATAATGGACTGAGCTTCGGCAGGGGTCTCATTTTACACGCAATAAATAATGCAGCAAATTTAGAGGTGTCACTCCTGTGTTCCTAAATTCACACGTTTTTATTGCCCACTTCAAGAGGGGAAAGCGTGGATGGGGAAAGATCATGATAGAACTAAAGAAACTGAGAGAGAGAGAGAGAGAGAGAGAGAGAGAGAGTGATGGCACTACCTATCTTCTGAGTAGATGGATTATGGTGAGTAACACACCTGTCTGTGTGAAATCTTAAGAGCATCATCCTAAACCTCAGACCTGCAAAGTCACTGCTCTGAGTTTCTTCCACTAACACAGGATTACACTTTTTCAATCAGGATTGCTTTTTCTTTTTCTTCCTTTGTTTCTTTTTTTTTTAAATCCCACTCTCACCCACTCTTGTAGACACTGTGACTGCAGTTATTTCACTTTTCACCTAATTCTACACAAAGAAGAGAGTCTTTTTCTTTTCGTTTTTTTTTTAAAAATACATACCATAACAAGCAGCAAATCTGTATAGAATGTGTCTGGTTAGTCATCTGAATGGGATTTTGAATACACGAACACATAAAAAGAATTTGTTTCCAGTAGGATTTAATTTTGCTTGCGCCGATCTAAAGAAATTTAATCAGGACTCGTTTTCATAAGGGACAACCCGCTCTCTCTTTCAGAAAAAGGGAAATCATGCCGTTTGTAAATCTGTCATTCCCCTTGGACATGAGTTCTGGATTAATATCTTTATGTTGATTCGAGCCATATTTGAGATTCAACCACCATGTTGCTGTGGATGCCTGGACTCCTTCATGCCAAACACCAGTACATTTCGGATCTGTCTAAAGCACATGCAGATCTGCAGAACCGGCGGTTATGTAGACGTCAGAGTTACCAGACTGGTTTAAGCCGATCATGGTTTGAAACCGTTCTAACTGATACAAAACATCTGGAACTAAACTAAACTAAAGATCTTGTTAGAAATGGGGTTTTATATTGGCTCCCGAGAGGCGCAACAGAACAGCGTTCGCCTTATTGTTGGGAGATTGCAGACACCATCATCGGTGTCCATGAGTTCATGTAGGTAGAAGAGGGCAGTTAGAGCATTGCTCCGAGTGTTACGCTGCCCTGTGATGGGGCATGAGCAGCAGTTTGAGCAGATGTGGTGGCTGGCTTTACGTGTCATGGAAGATGCACTTGCTAGACCTCACCCTCGCTGGTTAGTAGCTGTTCTGTGATAGGGGAGAGCTAGCTAGTGGGTGGGAATTGGCAAAATGACAAATTGGGAGAAAATGGAGTAAAAAAAAAAAAAGAAAGAAAGAAATAAACAAAGAAATGCATGCTTTATATTGGTAATGCAGCGGAGTATTTAATATTGTGCCATGAACTATCATTTCAACCTTCAAAAGCAAAACGAACACCACAAACTATGATCTGTGGAATTCTTGTACAATAAAAAAAAACAAACAGATGTTATACAGTTAAAGATGTTCAGAGTAAATGAAAATATTTATAAACACCACGTTGCATTAATCAGGGTATTGCGTCAGCTGGTGAGCTATCAAACTAATGAAACTTGTGATGTGTTCTTTCAAAAATCTTACTTTTTTTTTTTTTTTTTTTTTTTTAAACGGAGGAGGTACTGTCATTTACATTTACGACCACCTGAGAGTAAAAATGTCCCATGCCCACATCTTTATGCTTCCTGGTCCCTGATACACTCCTCATGTCTACACACTGATTCCGGTGGTTGAGACCATAACAAAACTCCACACTGCATCCAATCTAACCGCAATCTAACCAAGGCCGAAAAATATCATCATGCTTCATATCCTTTATCCGTTTAGTCTTTATTGACTTTTTCCTCTGTCTGGAGAGTTGTGCAGGGCTTACCTTCATTAAGACAGATTCACTGAGTTTCTCTCGGTTGACAATCTTTATAGCGACTTTCTGACACGTTACACAGTGTATTCCCAGCTTCACCAAGCCTGAAGAAAAAGAAGGGAGGCAAAAGTTACAAACTAATCAACGAAGTATTATTAAAAAAAAAAAAAAATTCCACATAGCAAACGCTTTCATAGACATTTTTACATTTCATAAACCAACCGCACTCAACACATGTCATTCAATCTCGTTTACAACAGCACGGTACACCTTCTGCTTCTGCTGATGATCCTACATGGGGTGGGGGGTGGGGGGTATGCATTTCCTAAAGGCAGTTTGTACCTCACACTTGCTTCAGTGGATAATCTCACCTGCATACTGTGGACTGCTGCAGAAATCATAATAAGCCATATTCACTTGAGCTGTGTATGTATTGAGAAGTTTTGCTGTGATTAATGTGAATATTACTACTAGGACTATTCATGCAGTAATATATTGGCAACACACTAAACCCCTATTAAATGTTCAATTCAATTCTTGTCATCTTCTCATTCATATAATCATATTAATCTGTTTGGTTTTCTTTTAACTTTCAATGGTCTCTTGTGTTATATGTTGCACGATATTACATTTCATAGCGATAGATAAAAAGCGATTTCGTTTTCAATGACATTTTCAAGCCATGGTTTTTCTTTCGGGTTTCAAGGTAAGTGCTTGCGTTTAAAGGCAGTGGTCGAAAAAAACTACTCAAGATGAACATGAGCAACCGTGGAGGCATTAAGTACATGCAGGAGATTTGCATATTCTGAATGGGGAGCTCAGAAAATTGACTAAAGCACGTGCATAACTCGGCTCTGAATATGAGTAACTTCCATCCATCTTCTATACTGCTTACTCCTTTTCAGGGTCACGGGGAAACCTGGAGCCTATCCCAGGAAGCATCGGGCACAAGGCGGGGTACACCCTGGACAGGGTGCCAGTCCATCGCAGGGCACAATCACCTACACACCCATTCATACACTACGGACACTTTGGACATGCCAATCAGCCTACCATGCATGTCTTTGGACTGGGGGAGGAAACCGGAGTACCCGGAGGAAACCCCCACAGCACGGGGAGAACATGCAAACTCTGCACACACAGGGCCACGGTGGGAATCGAACCGCCGACCCTGGAGGTGTGAGGCAAACGTGCTAACCACTAAGCCACTGTGTAAACATTGACACAACTTTTGGACTCCAGTTGCCAACTCTGAATACAGACCAAAGACAGTTCTCTGCTCATTCCAGGAACTCTTATTCACAATATACTTTTACTGAACATCTCTTTCTCTTGTTTACTTAGTACTGGCTTTATAGTATACAGCTGTAGAAGAGCAATGATTTACAATCCTACTATCCGGTGTCACCCAGAAGAGGACGGGTACCCTTGAGAATCGTTTAGGTTTATTCCTCATGTGAGGCGCACAGTGGCTGCACATTTGCGTCACACCGCTGTGGCTGGGGGGTTCGAAATCGAATCCTGTTCTTCCTGTGCTTTGGGGGTTTCTTCCAGGTAGTCCGGTTTCCTCCCCCAGTCCAATGACATGCGTTATAGGCTGAATTCCAAATTGTCCATCCGCGGTGTGTGTGTGCGTGAATGTGTGTGTGATTGTGCCATGTGATGCATTGGCACCCCATCCAGAGTGTCCCCTGCCTTGTGTCCCCAGAGCTCCCAGGGATAGGCTCCAGGCTCCCTGCAACCCTGTGTAGGATAAGCGGTACAGACAATGGATGTAATGTCTGGAGTCTTTCCTTGCCATACCAACTCTGGCTTGCTATTAGGGATCAAATTTTACATCGGGATTTCTGTAAAACGTCTGTAAAATGGCTACTGTTGTATTGTTGAAAGTGCTGAAATTCTGGCCGCACACAACTGTAACAGCCCTCTCCACACACAAACATGCACACACACACACACACACACACACAGCAGAGTACACATCCAAGGACTTTTTCTGACAAAAATCTTTATCCCGAAAGCCTTGCACTCTCTCTACAACTGTTGAGCAAGCGTTTTCAGCAGAGGTGAAAGCTGCTGCAAAGATTTTTCTTCCTGCGTCGTCTGGGCCCTAAGCGCTTATATCAGCGTGCACAGAGGAAGAGTTCAACGCCTGTGCTACACCAGATAATGAATATTTCATATCTTTATAATTACCTTAGACATGCGCATGTATTGCAGGGAACACAAAAAAAGACAGCCTAGAGAAAAAAGTGCCACGATTCCCAGCAATAGAGGATGAAGGGACATACAGTATATGTGGATAATGAAGTGTAGAGACTACACCCCACCAAGCACAATATCACTCGGTGTAAACACACTCAGACGTTCACATATTTCTGTTTGGCTTCCTAATGAGGAATAAAGCGAGAATGTGTTTGAAGAAGAGAAAAAGTGCGAGAGAAGCAAGCCACAGATAATTAAACATAGTAATAGCTTCACTAGAAGTGTGTGTTCGGGGTGGGTTGGTGAACTCATTAGGGTTTATGTGATCTTCCGAGGTCATACCGTAAGAGCAAAGCCACTGACAAACATGCTTCTCAACAGACCGCGACTGCACATGTAGGGGAATTCGATCAAAATTCATGCAGTGCTTCTGTGGTTGTACTGTAATACTGTGTGGAATTCTCCGAAATATATGAGCTGTATTATAATTGCATTAGAATCGCATTGTATTTACATTATTGTATTAGTTTTACAATTCTACAAGCTCACCATAACACTGAGCCCATTATGTGTGGTTAATATAATTGGTTGACACAATTCCAAATGATCAGGCAAGCCTAGATTTACCCAACCACAATCCATCGTTCAGATGCTTCTCACGTCATACAAGCAACCACTGAAAAGTAGTGAAGCATCACATATTCGTTACTTCCCCCCCGAGTAATCCAACCATTTTCTACTAGCGAATTTTATCAGGAGTTGGGAATAACTGGAGCACAAGAAGCGGGATGTTTGTTGAGATACTGGTGGGGGAAGAGTTACATGGCAACACAGCTCTTGCAACTCTTTCCTGAGTTTATCAATAGACCAGTGGTTCTCAACCAAGGGGGCGTGGAGAGATCGGAAGGGGGGCGTGAATTTTTCAAGAAAAAAACAGACAGGGCATCATTTGGGTACTCGGTGTATTTTATTGCTTTTCAAATAGAATATGCATGAATGGGAAAACTCCACGTTCGCTCTCCCTCTGTATTTTCTTTTTGCTGCGAAGAGGCGGAGTTTAGCTGTCAGTGCAGACCAGTGTTGCCAACTTAGAGACTTTTCAGACCCCTTTAGCGCCTTTTTTTTTTTGCCAAAAAAAAAAAGTGCCTAGCGACTTTTTGGACAAACCTTAGCGACTTTCTGTCTTATGTCACCAGTACTGTCCTGCAAGCGTGAGGTCTTGCTTTCCCACTGCACTCTCACCTCTCTCTGCGTCTGCTCTGTTCACTGAGTGTCTGAGAACCGGAGATTTAACAATGTCACATAAAATCATTCGTATGTGAATGTTTTTAGAACGTAAGACGAATGTAATGCAACATGTTTTACATGTAAAATAGTACACGTTATTACAGCCTAGTTCTCTTTTTCAAAGTAGTTATAGGGTTCAGAAACATTTTATATCCATTTATGTCCGTTATATAGTTTTATAAAAGTTCTTTTTTAAAAATCATAAAAGTTACGAAAAGTAATTTAAAAAGTATCTTTCTATCAAAAACAGATTATAGATTAGGTATATATATATATATATATATATATATATATATATATATATATATATATATATATGGGGCGTGCCACATGATAGGGAAGGCTGGGGGGGGGGATGCTTTAGATGCAAAAGGTTGAGAACCTCTGGGCTTTAGTTGCAAAAGGTTGAGAACCGCAGTAGACTGTTAGACCATGTTTAAGTGGATTGCTATTTATATGTACATGTATATGTCTAAGTGGTCATACATCTTATATATCTGCAAATCTGCGAAAACAATTCAGTGAAGTATTAGCTGACATACTGCATTGTACATAATGTGTCACAGGATGGATAGAAGACACAACGTACAGGATGCCATACACTTCTCAAACTGATCCATCCATCCATCTATTGTCTGTACCGCTTAGCCTACACAGGGTTGCGGGAAGCCACAATCACACACACAACCGCATACACATTCACACACCCATTCACACACTATGGACAATTTAGAGATACCAATCAGCCTACAACACATGTCTCCGGACTAGAGGAGGAAACCCCCAAATCACGGGGAGAACACGCAGACAGGCTGAAGTCAGGAATCGAACCCTCATCCTCGGAGGTGTGAGGCCACTAAACCAACGTTCCCCCTGAAACTGATCCATTTAGCTCTTGTTATTTTTGGTTTGGAATGGCATGGTGATGCAGCAGGTAGCGTTGCCACTTCACAGCTCCAGGTCTGACTTCCTGACCTCTGGTTATTGTCCTTGTGTTCTCCCTGTGTGGGTTTCTTCCAGATTCTCCAGTTTACTCCCTCTTCCCTCTTCCCAAAAACATGCCTGTCAGGGCTCTACAGTGCGACCATTTCAGTCGACTGAAAAGTACTTTCTGTGACTGTGATTAAATAGTCGCACCGGTGCGAGTGACCTGTTTGGAGTTGTATAATACGATCTCCTTAATCAACCGAACAAGTGTGCAAATACTGCAAAGAAGCCATTATGATGACAAGAGGAGCACATTTTGCCATGCATCCTGCCAAAACGACTGTCTGTATGAATTGTCTTATGACTTTGTAAACTAGCCTATAGGACAAACTTATAGGATTTTCATTCACACACGCTCGAACACCCATACACACCCACATACACAGACGAACATATCTCGCCTACTCGCTCAGACACTGCCCTGCTCTGTTTGAGGACGCAAAGAGGATCAGAGCAGCATGGAGGAATCGGACTGCATGACTGATCTGGCTGAGTGTGTCCTTCTCCTGCTGAGAAAGACTGGGCTAAAGGAGCTGCTCAGCACTGCGTGAGACAATTCCAAGGCTAAGAACCTTAGGGCACTGAGGGATTTGAAGCATGGTAAGACATAGCTGCTGACATCACCACCTTCACTTCCACTCCACCCTGCTGCTGTGTCCTTGAGCCAAAACACTTAACCTGGAGCGACTCAAACACTGTGCTTCAACTAAAGAACCATCCAACATGCGTATTAATTAGGGGAATGATAATGCACTGGTATTACTATTAGCTTCAGGCACTTTAAATTTACATTTTAAGGGTTTGTGTGTGTGTGTGTGTGTGTGATTGTAGTTTGTCTATCGTGTTATTACAAACGCAAACACTGAAGAAGCGTAAGCTCAGATCTCTGTGCTTCCTTCTTCTCTGACCCTGACAGTGAATAGCCAGGAGAGAAGAAATTCTGAAGCACAGATTAAAAATTTGGATAGACATCGCTTGGATGCTTATCTCTAATGCTCACGAGTGCGGCGTGACTGTAGAAAAACACACACGGTAAACAAGAGACACAGAGAATGCATGTTAAAGTAACAAGAACTGTTCGAAAAAAGATCAAAGTACAATAACACATACAGCACAGGTACACCTTCTACAGCACAGGTACACCTTCTACAGCACAGGTACACCTTCATACGGCACAGGTACACCTTCTACAGCACAGGTACACCTTCATACGGCACAGGTACACCTTCATACGGCACAGGTACACCTTCTACAGCACAGGTACACCTTCATACGGCACAGGTACACCTTCATACGGCACAGGTACACCTTCATAGGGCACAGGTACACCTTCATACGGCACAGGTACACCTTCATACGGCACAGGTACACCTTCATACGGCACAGGTACACCTTCATAGAGCACAGGTACACCTTCATACGGCACAGGTACACCTTCTACAGCACAGGTACACCTTCATACGGCGCAGGTACACCTTCATACGGCGCAGGTACACCTTCATACGGCGCAGGTACACCTTCTACGGCGCAGGTACACCTTCTACGGCGCAGGTACACCTTCATACGGCGCAGGTACACCTTCATACGGCGCAGGTACACCTTCATACGGCGCAGGTACACCTTCATAGGGCACAGGTACACCTTTATACGGCACAGGTACACCTTTATACGGCACAGGTACACCTTCATACGGCACAGGTACACCTTCATAGAGCACAGGTACACCTTCATACGGCACAGGTACACCTTCTATAGCACAGGTACACCTTCATACGGCACAGGTACACCTTCATACGGCACAGGTACACCTTCATACGGCACAGGTACACCTTCTACAGCACAGGTACACCTTCATACGGCACAGGTACACCTTCTATAGCACAGGTACACCTTCATACGGCACAGGTACACCTTCATACGGCACAGGTACACCTTCATACGGCACAGGTACACCTTCATAGGGCACAGGTACACCTTCATACGGCACAGGTACACCTTCATAGGGCACAGGTACACCTTCATACGGCACAGGTACACCTTCATAGAGCACAGGTACACCTTCATACGGCACAGGTACACCTTCATACGGCACAGGTACACCTTCATACGGTACAGGTACACCTTCATACGGCACAGGTACACCTTCATACGGCACAGGTACACCTTCTACGGCGCAGGTACACCTTCATACGGCGCAGGTAAACCTTCATACGGCGCAGGTACACCTTCATAGAGCACAGGTACACCTTCATACGGCACAGGTACACCTTCATACGGCACAGGTACACCTTCATAGAGCACAGGTACACCTTCTACAGCACAGGTGCACCTTCATACGGCACAGGTACACCTTCATACGGCACAGGTACACCTTCATACGGCACAGGTACACCTTCATAGAGCACAGGTACACCTTCATACGGCACAGGTACACCTTCATAGAGCACAGGTACACCTTCTACAGCACAGGTACACCTTCTACAGCACAGGAACACCTTCATACGGTACAGGTACACCTTCTACAGCACAGGTACACCTTCATACGGCACAGGTACACCTTCATACGGCACAGGTACACCTTCTATAGCACAGGTACACCTTCATACGGCACAGGTACACCTTCATACGGCACAGGTACACCTTCATACGGCACAGGTACACCTTCATAGGGCACAGGTACACCTTCATACGGCACAGGTACACCTTCATAGGGCACAGGTACACCTTCATACGGCACAGGTACACCTTCATAGAGCACAGGTACACCTTCATACGGCACAGGTACACCTTCATACGGCACAGGTACACCTTCATACGGTACAGGTACACCTTCATACGGCACAGGTACACCTTCATACGGCACAGGTACACCTTCTACGGCGCAGGTACACCTTCATACGGCGCAGGTAAACCTTCATACGGCGCAGGTACACCTTCATAGAGCACAGGTACACCTTCATACGGCACAGGTACACCTTCTATAGCACAGGTACACCTTCATACGGCACAGGTACACCTTCATACGGCACAGGTACACCTTCATACGGCACAGGTACACCTTCTACAGCACAGGTACACCTTCATACGGCACAGGTACACCTTCTATAGCACAGGTACACCTTCATACGGCACAGGTACACCTTCATACGGCACAGGTACACCTTCATACGGCACAGGTACACCTTCATAGGGCACAGGTACACCTTCATACGGCACAGGTACACCTTCATAGAGCACAGGTACACCTTCATACGGCACAGGTACACCTTCATACGGCACAGGTACACCTTCATACGGTACAGGTACACCTTCATACGGCACAGGTACACCTTCATACGGCACAGGTACACCTTCTACGGCGCAGGTACACCTTCATACGGCGCAGGTAAACCTTCATACGGCGCAGGTACACCTTCATAGAGCACAGGTACACCTTCATACGGCACAGGTACACCTTCATACGGCACAGGTACACCTTCATAGAGCACAGGTACACCTTCTACAGCACAGGTGCACCTTCATACGGCACAGGTACACCTTCATACGGCACAGGTACACCTTCATACGGCACAGGTACACCTTCATAGAGCACAGGTACACCTTCATACGGCACAGGTACACCTTCATAGAGCACAGGTACACCTTCTACAGCACAGGTACACCTTCTACAGCACAGGAACACCTTCATACGGTACAGGTACACCTTCTACAGCACAGGTACACCTTCATACGGCACAGGTACACCTTCTACAGCACAGGTACACCTTCATACGGCACAGGTACACCTTCATACGGCACAGGTACACCTTCTACAGCACAGGTACACCTTCATACGGTACAGGTACACCTTCTACAGCACAGGTACACCTTCATACGGCACAGGTACACCTTCTACAGCACAGGAACACCTTCATACGGCACAGGTACACCTTCTACAGCACAGGTACACCTTCTACGGCACAGGAACACCCTCATACGGTACAGGTACACCTTCTACAGCACAGGTACACCTTCATACGGCACAGGTACACCTTCTACGGCACAGGTACACCTTCATACGGCACAGGTACACCTTCATACGGCACAGGTACACCTTCATACGGCACAAGTACACCTTCATAGAGCACAGGTACGCCTTCATACGGCACAGGTACACCTTCATAGAGCACAGGTACACCTTCTACAGCACAGGTACACCTTCATACAGCACAGGTGCACCTTCATACGGCACAGGTACACCTTCTACAGCACAGGTACAACACTATATACACTTCTGTAAGACTTTACTGAACTGAAACATGTTTTTCTTTTGCATGCATTTCAATCACGATGTGTGGTTACACCCAAACGTGAAAAGACAGATGAGTGCATATAAAGATGGCATTCTGACTGTGGTGCAGGAGCATCGTGGACATTTTGGAAGCCAGTATTTGATTACAAACTGAATTTCTTAGGATTATGTCAATTTTGCTACAGCACATATCTTATCCAACAATGTGATCAAAGCATGACATTCAGTGTGTGAGGAATCACACGGTTTTTTAATTTTATTTTTAAAACTGGCTCCTTACCTAATATGATCTTTACAGGAGAGCAATGGAAGGTTAAAAAGTAAATAAAAACCATTTCCATTTTTTTTGGTGAAACATATTCATTTCTCTCCAGTACACTTGGCAATCTAGTGGAACAGATATTTTCAATTAGTATAAACAAGTGAATAATTTTATAGAAGCAAGTCTGTTATAAGATTAGTCAAGACGCTGTTGGGTTTCTGTACGTAGAGGAAGGGTGGAACAACTAATCAATAGAATAGATAATAATCGATAATTAAAATAATCGACAGTGACTTTTATTATGGACTAGTAACTCTGACTAAAATATTCATTTTGATTAAATATGTAGTTTGATGCTGTATTTAGCGATATTTAGAAACAAAAGTAATCGTGTGTTTTTAAGAGAGCAGTAACTGTAATGGAGTTATAAGACGTAATTGTATATAAATGTAAGAAGTGTCATACATGTACAGAATAAAGAATCATGTTACTGTGTTCAGATGAGTGAATGTGTGTGTTACTGCAGAACATTCAACCTCTTACCAGTTAACACTTAGTTTCTGCTTTTGTTTTGATTTTTTAGCATTTTTAATATAGTGATGTAACTTCTGCTTTAAAGCTTGTGGACAATCAGGTTTTTATAATGTTAATATTTAAAAAAAATCCGTCGCACAATGTTTAGCATAGCCTAGATAGCTTAGATGTTTGAAGGACAACGTCGGGCAGAATGTGGGGAAAAAAATACAGAAAATAAAAATCGGCCTTTTAATCCAAATAATCGAAGGAATAATCGACAGATTATTCTCGATATTATCGATCATCAACATAATCATTAGTTACAGCCCTAGTGTAGAGTATAATGATTGTGTTCGGCTGCTGGTAAGCAGGGGGAAAGGGGAAAGGGGAGGGGTGTAAGATGTCAAATGATGTTATATGGGATGAAAAAAATCTTTTTTTTATGCAGAAAAATCCAATCTGGGCCAAAACAATTTTTGCCTGTTTGCCAGAATTTAGCCACAGCCACATCTCCCAGGTTTTCCCCTCACTGCCACACAAGAGTCAGGGTAAAACCACCACCATCAGGAAAAAACTGAACAAAATAATGCTTCATTGGCTTGATAAACTACTGAAGAAGCCTCCATTTAAAAAAAAGAAAGCAAGAAAGACCTGTTTTAAATGTAAGAGAGAGGCAAAAGAGAAGAGAAATCAAACAAACAGTGAGAATGAAGAAGAAGAAGAAGAAGACAAAGAAGAAGAAGTGCATATGACAATGTTAAATGTTTTTTTATTTTATAAAAAAAAATAAAATAAAATGACAGCACAGACCACAGAAATGTGAATCTACGACCAGCTAAACTCAGCCCTCTCTGCAAAGAAAAAAAAAAAAACTTACAAAAAAACCATTTAAAAATCGGTTATGAAAAAATGCCCTTGTGACAGGTAAAACTTGAGAAAAATGTCATTTTGAATTGAATCTAGTTTGTTCTAAGAAAATAAAAACCCAAAATATTGTATTTAACGAAACCACGTCTCCCGATCCTGCATTTAATACACTGTATAGCTCCCTTACTGAATACAGCGCACTGTAATAAAGTCATTTATACGTTCAAAAGTCCTTTCAGACAAATCAAGTCACTCCAGATGTCCTGATGAACGAGAAGAAGAAACTAAAATCTTGATGAAGAGAAGCACACCAGCAGGCTCAGTTTCTTCCCCCTTCGAGTTCTCTTAAGCCAGATAAACTGAGGGCTTCCTCCCTCTCTACACTTCACTATATCCCTCCACAGCAGTGATGCCAAACATACTTCGGCTGCCTAATCCTTCACTTTCACTCTCCTCCCCAATCGATAGCATCAAAAGCTCTCCAGTCCACAGCAATATATTCATAATGAGAAAGCCCTGGATCCTCCAGGCTGTGGAGTTCATTTAGAGGTGACCCCTTGTCTGCACAGGTCTCCAGGCTTTAGCCTTCAAACCCACAGATGATTAATGACTATATGGCCAGGGTAATCCTTACAAGACCATGTTTTATTAGCGTGTATGTGGATGGATGGGGTGTACGAATGGGGGATAGTTTGACCTAAAACTGTGCATCTGTTTAACTACACTGTGAGGAACAGGAGCCTAAAAAAACCGCTAGCCGTTGTTCTGAAACGTGTGGATTTAGTAGTGAGGCACAGAATGGGGACAGTCATTAAGAAAATGGTGATGAGAGAGAGAGCGAGAGAGAGAGAGAGAGCGCATGAGAGAGAAAGAGAGATAGAGAGCAAGTGAGAGAGCAAGAGAGAGTGAGAGAGAGAGAGAGTGAGAGAGAGATAGAGAGAGCGTATAACAGCACATAAACTGCAGCGAGCTGATTGTAACAGTTTGCTGAACAGACATTCTGAAAACAGTTCCTGCTGATTTCAGAGCAAACAAGAGCACAAAAGTACTTTAAAACACCGGACGTACATGGTGAAAAATATTCCCATGATAAACTAACTATAGATCTACTGTGGCAGTTTTATTAGAAAAGCTTACACACTGACCTGGTTAGATAAAAAAAAAATCTATATTGAGAACATATAAATGTTGTGTAGCAGGATTTCCTTTTTTGATTTTCTTTCATTTCTCTCGTTTTTTGTGCCTTTTATTTATTTTTTTTAAATTTTACCTCGGAGAGGTTTTCCTGCTTCACAGATAAAATCCGTAGCTTCTCAGGCATCACCTGAAAAAGCCGGCCAGCAGACGTGAGGAGTTTGAGCTCTGTGATAGAGTGCTGGATAGACAAGATCAACAAATCCATGAGAGTGTGCATCATCAATCTAGAACTCACACACACACACACACACACACACACACTTCCTAGCACTGCGAGGAAACAGCTCCAGATCGTCCAACATCTGCGAGTCAAGAAGAAGTATTGGTATTTTTCATGTGTTTTTATGTATTTTGGTTCATCAAGAAGGAATTATGCACAGTATGTTTAAAAAAAAATATGGGAAATGATGGTTTTACTTTTCATTATTCATTCAGTCGTTGTCAGTAATTGCGTTATCCTGGTCAGTGGTGGATCTGGAGCCGATCCCGAGTTCACTGGGCATGAGGTGGGAATAAACCCGGGATAGGACACCAGTCAGTCGCAGGGCACCATGTACACGGCACAATCGCACACACATTCACACAACCTGGAAAGGCCAATCAGCTTACAGCGCATGTCTTTGGACTGGAGGAGGAAACTGGAGTACCCCGAGGAAACCCCCGCAGCACAGGGAGAGTATGCAAACTCAGTGCACACAGGGTGGAGGTGGGATTCAAATCCCCAACCAAACGTGCTAACCGCTAAGCCACTGTAACGCCTTGAAGCATACAAATGATTGAAATAAATAAATAAATAAATAAATAAATAAATAAATAAAAGGCAGTTAGATTTGTTGGCAGTGGAGGCATCCCCATCAATGCCTTTGATGTCAAGCGCTCTCTATTTTTTTAACCTTACATATCTCGATTTTAACTGATTCAAATTATAGTGTATTTTATATTGTTCCAAAAAAAAATTAAAAACAGATACTGTTAACTGAAATCAATTCATGTTTTTGATCCTTTGGCCCGCATGAATTTATTTATTTATTATTTATAACTGTGTGTGTGTGTATACGTGTGTGTGTGTGTGTGTGTGTGTGTGTGTGTGGCTGTGTGAGAATTAGCACTGTGTATAGTTACAAACAAGGCCAAGTTAAAAGTAACTGCTGCAACATTATTCTCATTAATTCCACGCAACCTGCTAATCCATATGACTTTACTGATGTGCACATTGATGGGACGCATCAACAAAACACAGAAGCGGGGCAGGATTTCTATAAAAAAATTACTAATAATAATTTTTAAATCACTAAAAAAAAGTTACAATATTTGAATTTGCATAAAAATGAGCGTTTTAGAATCTGGTATTATCTCTGCGACTGAGATTCATCAAATCTTAAATGAGTAGAACCGAGGGGTGAGGAAAGATCGTAGAAATCAGATCCTCTGCAGGAAATAAGGCTCCATAAACCAAAGGCAGCTGTTCTGCCAAACCCCGAGAGAGCATGACATAAAATTGTTTCAGTCCTCACTCGAATACTTCAGAAAGTGAATCCAGTTCATCATTAATCAATTCCAGTGGGAGTTTAAGTTCAAAATGCAGGCATGACACGTCCATTCATCCATTTTCTGTACCGCTTATGCTTACTGGGTCGAAGGGAACCTGGAGCCTATCCCAGGGAGTATGGGGCACGAGGCGTGGTACACCCTGGACGGGGTGCTATTCCATCACAAGGCACACTCACATACACGTTCACACACCCATTCATACACTATGGACACTTTCAGTCTACCATGCACGTCTTTGGACTGGGGGAGGAAACCCGGAGTACCCGGAGGAAACCCCCTCAGTACAGGGGAGAACATGCAAACTCCACACACACAGGGCCGCAGCAGGAATCGAACCCCCAACCCTGGAGGTCTGAGCGAACACACTAACCACTAATCCACCGTGCGCCCCTGCATGGCATGTCATACAAACAAACTCAACATGATTCCTGGTGATGAAAAGTAGCTAAGTTTCTTTACACTACAGCTCCAGTTCTCTTCGCAGAACAGACAATCCACACTGCCCATGTCTCCCTGACCAATCCTTTCTTTACATTTCGTCGTATTTGTCTTTCCGTACAAAATAGAGCAGAATTAACCATTACGGCCACGGCTCTCGCGTTTATTTTTGTGAGAAAGAGGGATTTAGGGATCAGACGTGCTACAGTGCAGATCTCTCCAGGTGAAAAATTGCGTAGTGTGTGAGCCTAATCTGTGATCACTCATATAGTGCTCATATAGATCATAAGTGATTAAAGTCCTGTAGTGTTGAGCGGGTCAGTGATTCTGAGATTTGAAAGGCATGTAGTGTGCAGAAGGGAAATGGATGCCTGATTCATCCTGATGCTCGATGTTTGCTTTCTGCTGCTATGGTCAGTCTATGGTCATGGATTTGCTTGACATCTGCACTTTCCAAATACAGTTTATGGTCAAGGCTCACGCTGGCTTCAGTAAGTCCCCCTGCATACTGTCATCTTAACGACTAAGATGGTCGTACTGAACATCATTTTTAGACTATATAATATACAGTTGTAGAAGAGTAAGAGATGTATAGTACCACTACCCGGTGTCACCCAGAAGAGAATGGGTTCCTCTCAAGGTTTCTTCCTCATGTCGTCTTGGAGTTTTTCTTGCCACTGTCACCTATAGCTTGCTGGTTCGGGATCTAAATCTACAACTGGATGTGTATTGTTAAAAGTGCTACACAAATACGACTGAATTGAACTGAATTGAACTGAAATGCCAGGTACAAACACCCAAACAAGCAGATGAAGTTCACAGCAGGGCAGAATTCGAAAATGACGAGTAAAAACAATGAAAACATCATCTATCTTCTGCAAAATTACAAATTGATCAGGTTTCAGGAGAATTTCTACAGGCACGTGCATGATGTCACTTCGAATAATAAGAAACATGGCTGATCTCAGGATGCTCATCAGTCACTCGAGATGATGAATTGGAGTTCGTTTTTATGTAACAAGGCCATAACGATTAGGCCACATTAGTGATGAGAGAGGAAGTGATCGCACAGGCATGTCATGTCCTCAGTGACTCAATTATGCTGTCACCACGGTTACACAACCGTGCCAACCAATGCCAAGGAGCCACCAGGGCCGTCTGCCCTAATCTGTATCGAGGCAAACATCTGCTGCTTGCTTCCACCAGGAACACATCGCATACACACACACACACACACACACACACACACATATTCATACACTGATACACACACTCACACACTCACATGCCTGCACACTAGCACAGATTGACATACAGTCTGGTTGCCTTCATCAGGAACTCCCAACACAGACTCCTAGCCTTTATAGAGGTGTCAAAGGTTAAAGCAACTGCCTGAATATGACTTTATAATTCAGTGCCTGAGGACGTCTGGAGTGTTTTATGGGATTGCTCTTTAACCCTTCATTTGCCTCCAGAGAGCCAGGGAAGAAATACAGACAGATACTTCCTAGATAGGCAGCACTTTAGGACTGTCTGATTTGGAAAGCAGGCGTAACTCATTTTGGTTCAATTAGAGGGCTATCTTTCTCAATGTGCACAATCCTACAAGTATGTTCACCAGACCAGAATTCCATGAAGGTTTCAAAGAACATTGTGGACTAATCTGTTACTCTAGTGCAGTGGACACCAACCCTCTTCCTTGAGATCTACCTTCCTGCAGGTTTCATTTCCAACCAAAATCTAACATCTCTTTTAGCTGATCAAGAACTTCTTAAGGCAATGATTAGATGGTCAGGTGGACACAATTACGGTTGGAGCTAGTCTTCCGTCTTCAGGAAGGTAGATCTACAGGAACAGCGTTGGTGACCACTGCTCTAGCGGCTAAGTAGCATTGCTGCCTCGAGTTACTGTCTGTTTGGGGCCTCACATGTTCTCTCCATGTCCATGAGGATTTCCTTCGGCTTCTCAGGTTTCCTTCCACCTGCCACAAGGTAGACTGGCTACTCTAAATGACAAGTACCTGATTCATCACGAGCACCTATCAAGGATGTATTCCAACCTTGCACCCAGTGTGCTGGGACAGACTCTGGATCAACTACGACCCCGACCAAGATAAATCTGTTACTGAAGAGGAATGAATGAACATTTACATAATAGGCTTAGATCTTTGAAGATGCTCTGAATTCACTCCTAGATAAATGCAACATGACATCACAGTTTATTTAACTAGCTTATGTGGCTAAACTATAGTTAGCTTTAGTTATCCAGCAGTCTGGGTTGGTTTTAATATAGTAATATTGGTGATGTATGACTCTGAGTAGTGCCCAAAATTTGACACCGTTTCGGTTAAAAGAATGGAACACACACACACACACACACACACACACACACACACTTATGCTAGTGTTTGGAAAAGGAAGGAGGAGTAGAATGATTTGGAATCATCCACAAATGAATTCTGTTACTGCTTCCCCTACACCGCTGTAGCTTCTTCTCCCACCATCTTCTTAGGATTCCTGCAGGGTGTTTTACCCAAGCAGCAGACGGAGACGGGTCTTCTCTAAAGAGACGCCCAAGGGAAAGGGCCCGGCTCGCAGTAGGTGGCACAGTTTGTTGCATACTAGTGGGAGACTAGTCACATAAACTTTTGCCCGTCTGTGCATGTAGCCAACGCTGTCTGGAGTCTCTCTTTGACATTCAAATGTGTGCACACACCAGCTTAAAATTTGATTAACTCCACTGGGGGAAAGTGAATATAAGCCTGCTAGCTGGTTGCAAGCTATAGCAGCCACACAGGATGTCCATACTGCACAAGATCAGAAACCCTGCTGGAGGAATTACAGAGCAGCTCACAAACTTTCTATTGTTTCCTTTGACAAATTCCCAAAATCTGATGAACTCGGTGTGGTCTAGACGTCAGGCGGGATTTCCTTCATCTCCTCCATCTATGCCCATCACGGGAATGACTTTTGTCGGATGATATGTTGTCCGAGAAATAATTGCGATAAACGATATTATTGTCATTGTAAGCCCATTTTATGCCACTGATATAATGATAATATAATCGTATAATAATGCAAGTACACCCTTTCAAAGAGTAATGAACTTTTCATTCTTAAGACTATTCAGACGTTGGAATGGGAATGTCAAAAAACAGTTTTTGTCTTCCGATGAAAATATCCTTCACATTTAGCCAATATTTTGTCGTGTCATGCATATTAATATCAGTAAGTTTTACTCGGACTAAAATGGCGTCGAATATTAGTCAATGGCATTTTAGTGGACGAGCATATGTACAAATTAAACCAAATATTTCACACTTTTTAACTTACATTTACATGTATTCATTTAGCAGACGCTATTATCCAAAGCGACTTACAAATGAGGAAATACAAGCAAAGCGATATATCAAGTGGAGAACAATACAAGTACTGCTACCATACAGGATTTATAATTGAGTTCTAGAGAAGCAAAGTGTGCAGAGTAGAGGTTTAAGTGCCAGAGTACCTTTTTTTTTTTTTTTTTTTTTTTCAAATAATGATAATTAACTTAAACATGTATCAACAAAAACATGTGAAACTGCCCTTGTTGTGAAACCCTGATCTCCTGAAACAATAACATTACAATGAGTACACTATGTAATTCAGTATTGTGAATTGTTTACACTTAAGTCATTCGTGGTACGTGCTTTAGTGTGTCGTTACAAAAAGAGCGTTTTCACAGCGTGCCTTACCGTTCTTCCGAGCACCTTAATAACTGTAAATTCAAGTTCATGTCATTTTGTGCAGAAGTAAGTTCTTATATTGTGTACATTTATGTTGTGTAGATGTCTGCTTAATGTCATATGTGTATAGGATGCGCTTGGGTGAGTTAATTAACCCGCTAGTAAAGCGCTTCACTTTACCGCTCTTCATTCACTGTTCAGCTTCAGCTCACACAGCTTAAGCGGCTCAATCCCCGACATGACTGACGATAGCTGGATCATCTGAAACACTAGAACTATTCTTTCTAGATTTTTCTTCTTCAAAAAAGACATTGTTAGGGCATTGTTAATTTCTTTCAACAGTATGTTTAAATTAAAATCGGTGCTCGTGCTTGCCGCACATCTTAAATTCAAATGCACGCAGTTTTTGCATTTGAATGTGCGTTTTTATCTTAAATTCAACGTTTATATTCGAAGTGCGACTTTTAATTCGACAGCCCTAGAGTAGACAGGAGGACAGAAGCAGAGCGAATAGCTAAAATCTGGGTCACATTCATTCTTCTGTACACAAACACGCATGTAAACACAAAGGGCAATATCAAAGGTCAGCACAAATGATCGAGGTCATGTCCGTATATCGCGACATATAATGTAATTATCGCGACAGTCCATCTAGGCAATACCTACAGTGGGACAGGAACAGTGAGATGAGACTTGTCATAAAAATGTCCTCCAGCAAGACACAATGTTGAGCATCTCAGGCTTGCACTGAGCTGAGTTAAGGCATGATGGCGGGAAAAACAGCAGTCAAAACAGAGCTCAGCAGGGCCCCTGCTGCCTGCTGCACTCAGATCTATTTTTAATGCCCCCAACCCTGCGTCAGCAAAAAGAATGCATCATTATAGAAGCCTGCATAATTCATGAGGGGGCTGATTTGAATATATGGTGTCAGGGATGGGCTTCATGTGTGTGCCAGAGCACCTGGGCTCAAAAATAATAAAGGACAAAAGATTTGGACTTTTCAATTTTTCCACGTCTTCTAGGGCATCTGTGAGGTCACTAGTGGTGTCCATATATATATATATATATATATGTATGCATATATGTGTATGTATGTATGTATGTATGTATGTGTGTGTGTATATATATATATATATATATATACACACACATACATACATACATACATACATACACATATATGCATACATATATATATATATATATATATATATATATACACACACACACACACAACTTTTTTGGCCATATAGACTATGTACAATATACATACATACACATATATGCATACATACATATACATATATACATACATATACATATATATATATATATATATATATATATATATATATATATACACACACACACACACACACACACAACTTTTTTGGCCATATAGACTATGTACAATAACATGATGCTGATTATTATCTGTTGAAGAGAACTTGCTGTGCCAAATGTAAGCAAGCAGTGACCACTTTGCACACATGGTGCTAGAACCCTGCCTTCCTGTTTTGAAAGGGACATATACAAAATGTTGAACATCAAAGAGAATCAGCAGGTTAGCATTAAAGTAAGGACATAATAGGTTTAAAAAAAATATATTATCAGCCGTTGCAATATAGAGCTCCATCGACTTCAAAGCAAACCCCTTCGCTATCAAGCCATTCCATCCATCATACCCCATCTCAATCTGCTGATGCTAAGTAGCATTAGCTTTACCAACTTTCATGTCTGTTTGATTTTTTTTTCCCCTTTCAGATGCCCCATTATATAACATTATATAGTCTGAATTTGACGCAATACCTTAGTAGGACCATAAACTCGGCTACTGATGAAATTCTTCATTAGCGAGCCAAACCTTTATGCTGTAACCATGTGTCTTTCCAAAAGAACTAAATACAGCGACTTTTTTCTTTTTTGTAAATTATTTCGCAAACTATAAAGATAGATTTTTTTCTTCTATGTTTGTTTGTCACCCATAATTCTGTTCTCCACCATAATCCCCCCCATAATCCACCATAATCCCCCCCCTCCCGCGTGTATGCAAACACACGTATATGCATATCATATGAATATAAGATCAATGTGAAGAAAATCCAGCTGAGTTTTATTACAGTCCAAAAGCAGCTTTGGAGACTGTACGCTTGGCAGAAGAGTCCTGGAGCTGTAAGAATTCTACGTTTAGTCTCAAGAACTCAAGCCTGTATAAACACGGCCTTGATATCATGGCCCTTACTAAAAGGTTTGTGTGTAAAAACATGTGAAAACCTGTCATATGATATCAGCACACGCTTGCTCTTCTGACACCAACAGAATTACAATAGAGCCTGCAAAAGAGTCTCAAATGACCTTACAAACAGAACAGCTTTCATTTTTTTACTTATTATTAACAGTATGTATATTCAGCTGTCACATTTCGATGAGCCCTTTGCCCACTGTAGCCTCAGATTCCTGATCTTGGCTGACTGGACTGGAGCCTGATGTGGTCTTCTGCTCAATCTGCCTCAATGTTCTTCCTGTTTTGTGTGTTTTGTTTTTTTATCATAACGGTTATAAAGATTGGTTATTTGAGATAACCATAGCATTCCAGTCAGTTTGAACCGGTCTTGCCATTCTCCTCTGGCTTCTCGCATCAACAAGGCGTTTCTACACCACACCGTTCTGTAAAACTCAAGATATTGATGTGCATGAAAAAAATATTCAAACTATCCTGTCTGGATAATTGTCTAACCTGTCTAACTACCCCACAGTTAAAGTCGCAGATTTGCAAATCCCCCCCACCTGTATCTGCAGGATTTTACGCATTCTGCTGCTGGGGTCTGGGGGTTTGACCTGCGATCACGTCTGTGCCCTGACGGGTCTGGTTTGGACGTTGGTTTGGACGTTGTTCTGGACCTGGGCCTTGGGAGGTGTTCAATTTTGACTCCTGAATCATCTGGAGTGTGGTCTGTTTTTTTGTTTTTAATTGTGGTCCGTAAGTGGTCTCGACTACTCCGACAGCTTCCGTTCGATGATTTTATAGGAATTATGAAGTACTCATCTCCTCTGTTCTTGGAAGGAGCTTATCCCCAGAGATTTGGGAAAGAATGGCATGCGAGTGTGAATCTTCTGCGAAGGATTTGAGCCCTCCTATGATTTCATGTCCTGCTAATCCTATCTGGAACTCAAAACCACAAGACTTTGCAGTGCTCTGGGATTTCAGGGACATACTTAACGATCACAGTGCTTTGCTTTGTTATGCTGAGAAACTAATGAAACTCCACGACACAACCCTAACATGTCGATTCATTCACGCCATAAGGAATTAAAGTCGAACAATACATGCATTAACACTAATGATCGTCAGAGAGTCGACAAAGTAGCAAACAACAAAAGTTTCCACAGACACATTCTACATGGCAGAATTAATCGAGCCAAAACAACAGTCCTATTTATACCTCATGTTTAATAGGTTTATTAATGGTGTTTTTTTCTGTTTGGAAGCTGTCTCATGCCACGGAGCTCATCGGGAGACTCTTTGATGGGCTCGGAGTAATGTGAATTCATCAGCTCTGTTCATGCGTGAGCTTGATGGCTTTCCCAAAATGAAGGCGCACTACATCAAGAGGAAGTCAGGAAGTCAAGTTCCTCTTTTTAATTGAAAACGTGTTTCTCAGAATGCAAAGCTGGGGAAAGAAAGGATATTGGTTTTATGTATTGTTGAATCTAACTCCGTTATCTGATTGGGATGTTAATTAACAAACAGAAGGTTTCCTTTAAAGTCCTGGATGAAGAGGAGCTGTAATTTCCCAACGGAATGATCACGACCAAAGTCCCTAAGATTAAAAGATGGACGTGCACAAATAGCATACGTCTGCTCGGAAAGACGACTCTGCATTGGAATTCATTGAGACTCATTAACAAACATGGAGAAATTTTAGCATTTCAGATGAGGAATCCAGGTAAAAAAAAAAAAAATAGTAGCAGTCTGTGTCTGTATATCTAGTTGTGTGTGGCCTTCCATGTTAGCCTAGGAAGGCTGAAGGAAAGTGCGTGTATGCAAGAGTGTGTTAGGAACTCAGTATGAGCTCACCTCCTGCAGAGCACAAAGAGCATATGTCAAAAAAGCTTTTCGGTCATGAGCAGTCAGATGTGTTGAACACAGACATCGCTGTAGGTGGTCTACACTCCTTTCTCCTTATCTTAACCCCACTGCTGAAAGAAGAAACCTGACATATGAAGGTCATGAGGGCATCTGGGGGTTCCCCAAGTCAAAATTCAACTTAGCCAAGGACAACATTCTGCACAGACCTACAATTAACTGGTGTTTAGCGCAAGGCAAGAGAAAGACAGGGAAAAGTTGGAAAGTGAAGGGAAGGGAAAAAGAGAAGGAGGAGCACTAGACGGAAAATCAATGCCCATTGTTCATGCAGCACTACTGTATATAAGAATTTGCCCTTTTTCCCCTCCAGCGTAACCTCCAGCAAGACCTCCATCAGCAAGCTACCAGCCAAGACCCGTTCAGAATCCACTCTGCATTCCAGCACACATGGCTGGAGAGCTCGAAAGATAGTTCCACACAACGTAAAACAGTCATTCAGTCAGGCGGCAAATCAGTGTAATCAGAACCAGAGTGAAAGTTCGTCTATTTGCTAGGAATATATGCACTTCACTACATTTTAGAAACAAATAGCACAAGCCAATATACAAATGAGAGAAAATAAACAACAGCCAACAACAAAAACTCACAGAGAACCAACAACAACATATACGATGACTCGCACGATAGTTTTAAGGTGTCTGGATGAATTTAAATGTGAACATAATGAAAATAACTTCATTTCATTTGATTGACGCTGAATAGCAAGGTGGGACGAAGCAAGCGGAAATCACCGAGCCAGTCAGCCTCAGGAGAAATGTTTACACTGTGCAGTATGATAAATGTCTTTCACCTGTTACTTTCTGTACATCAACATATAAAAGTGCTATGCCTATGCCTTTAGTTTTTGTATTAACTGTATTTCATTGAAGCAACACGGTGGTACAGCACGTAGCACTGTGGCCTCACAGCTCCAGGAGTGAGTTAGCGTCTGTGTGGGATTTTGTCTGTTCTGCCCGGGTCTGCATGGGCTTCCTCTGGGTTCTCCGGTTTTCTCCCACTATCCAAACACACGCAGTTAAACAGATTGGCTATGCTAAATTGTCCGTAGGTGTGACTGAGAGTGTGCATGGTGCCCTGCGATTGCCTGGCATCTCATCCAGGGTGAATTCTCCCACCTTATGCCCAATAAACCAAATATAAGACCATTAAACCTATTTCTAGACATTATTCCTCGTTTCAAGCGTGTTGTTTTCTTATTCTGTTGACAGATACGTTTGCATCTTTTAATGAAATAAATGCTTAAAATAAGTAAAATTATCTGCCAATAGAACAAGACTATTTCAAGCTTGAAATTAGTATAAATGGCTTGAAATAGGTTTAATATATTAACTGTAATGTTATGATAGGAAATACTACATAAATGTGACTATATACAAGGAATTTCCACTTAGTAAGACGTCATGTTTTGCAGTGTAGGCTCCGGAGACACCGTAACACCGACTGAATGAATCACTGGTTTGTGTAACCATGTGTTTATACTGTATACTGCTGGCAGAGGTCAAATCGACATGGTGGGGAGGAGAGGGGATGGTGAGCATAACTTTTTAAACAATATTTTTATTTGCTTTTTGTGCCGTGAAAGAGAGAGAGAGAGAGAGAGAGAGAGAAAGAGAGAGAAAGAAAGAGAGAGAGGGAGAGAGAGAGAGAGAGACAGAGAGAGAGAGAGAAAGAAAGAGAAAGAGAGAGAGAGAGAGAGAGAGAGAGAGGGGGGGAGAGAGAGAAAGAAAGAAAGAGAGAGAGACAGAGGGAGAGAGAGTGAGAAAGAGAAAGAGAGAGAGGGAGAGAGAGAGAAAAAGAAAGAAAGAAAGAGAGAGAGAAAGAGAGAGACAGAGGGAGAGAGAGGGAGAGAAAGAGAAAGAGAGAGAGAGAGAAAGAAATGCAGGCAGCTTGCTCAACCCCGCATTATGAGCTTTCATTCTGATGTTTGCTGCCATACAGTACAGGACCTGAGGGTAAATAGTGTGAATTTGAACACATCCACAAGCTCCCTCCTTTCCCCACCATTCTCCCCTCTCTCTCTCTCTCTCACACACACACACACACACACAGACTACATGAGTAAATTTAGCATCCGCTCAGGTTTCAGCAGTGTCCTAATGGACGAACCAAGGAATCCCTCCGATTAAAAAAAAGCAAAAGTTAAAAGAAAGAAAGAAAAAAAAAGATTGAAATCTGATCATGAAAGCAGGACAGCAGCCAGGCATGTTTGTAGCAGCACTTCTGTGCAGTCCGCCAGGAGCGCTAGTTTAACTTGCTTGCTTGCTGGTCTGCCAGCGCTGAGCCGTCAGCAGCACAGGGGCAGACTGCGAGCCAAGCTGGCAACCTAAACTGCACAAACCTTCAGTAATTGCTTCTGCTGAAATGTCTAAAAGTGAACGACTTCCACCTGACTGGGAGGGACACCAGCATCCCACACCCTGAGAGCAGACGGTAAAGGATCTGCACAGAGCACTGCTTACTGCATACAAACCCATATTAGGTCCCAGAGTGAGGACATTCAGTCCAGCACAGGAGCAGCCAGATACGAGGATAGGGTAGAGGAAATGCCAAATCATTAATGTGATGATGACCATCTCAAAGCTGATGAGCCCTAGGTCCAGAGCTCTTGCTCTCTCTTTCTCTCTCTCTCTCTCTCTCCCCCTCTTTCCCTCCCCCCTCCCTCCCTCTCTCTCCCCAACTCTCTCTCCCCCCTCACTCTCTCTCCCTCCCTCTCTCCCACACTCTCTCCCCCCCTCACTCTCTCTCTCCCCCTCCCGTCTCTCCCACCCTCCCTCCCTCTCGTCTCTCTCCCCCTCTCACTCTCTCTCCCTCCCACTCTCTCTCCCCCTCTTTCCCTCCCCCCCTCCCACTCCCACCCTCCCTCCCACTCTCTCCCACCCTCTCTCTCCCCCCGTCTCTCTCCCCCCTCACTCTCTCTCCCTCCCACTCTCTCCCACACTCTCTCCCCCCCTCACTCTCTCTCTCCCCCTCCCACTCTCTCTCCCCCCCTCTCTCTCTCTCCCTCCCCCTCTCTCTCTCCCTCCCCCCCCTCTCCCACTCTCTCCCTCTCTCTCCCCCACTCTCTCTCCCCCTCTTTCCCTCCCCCCTCCCTCCCTCTCTCTCCCCAACTCTCTCTCCCCCTCTTTCCCTCCCCCCTCCCTCCCTCTCTCTCCCCAACTCTCTCTCCCCCTCTTTCCCTCCCCCCTCCCTCCCTCTCTCTCCCTCTCTCTCCCCCTCTTTCCCTCCCCCCCTCCCTCTCTCACGCTCTCTCTCCCCCTCCCACTCTCTCCCACACTCTCTCCCCCCCCTCTCTCTCCCTCCCCCTCTCTCTCTCCCTCCCCCCCCTCTCCCACTCTCTCCCTCTCTCTCTCCCCCACTCTCTCTCCCCCTCTTTCCCTCCCCCCTCCCTCCCCCCAACTCTCTCTCCCCCTCTTTCCCTCCCCCCTCCCTCCCTCTCTCTCCCCAACTCTCTCTCCCCCTCTTTCCCTCCCCCCTCCCTCCCTCTCCCCCTCTCCCTCCCACTCTCTCTCCCCCTCTTTCCCTCCCCCCTCCCACTCCCACCCTCCCTCCCACTCTCTCCCACCCTCTCTCTCCCCCCGTCTCTCTCCCCCCTCACTCTCTCTCCCTCCCACTCTCTCCCACACTCTCTCCCCCCCTCACTCTCTCTCTCCCCCTCCCACTCTCTCCCACACTCTCTCCCCCCCCCCTCTCTCTCTCTCTCTCTCTCCCCCCCCCTCCCCCAACAGTTAGTCAAGTCAGAACACTCCCAACTCTGAGGATTTTTCAAACTTTCAAGACCATATACGTTTTTCTTTCTAGTTTTTGCATCATGCCAAAGATGACATTATATGCGTTACACAAAATGCACAAACATGTGAACACACGTGGCCACGGTACATTTTTCAGCAACATGTCCTGATGCCCATGTCAAATTCCACCTAGTCACTACGGTTACAAGATTTGTGTACTTGTGATTGGCTGGTACTACCAAATCAGTCTGACTTGCTCTTGATTTAATAAAGTTACATTGATGAAGAACACACTAACTTCAACCATAGCCGTTTGTGACTGTACATATGAATTGAGTTGGAATGGTTTTGAAAAAAACCCAAAACCATTCATCTTGACTTTTATTTTAGTCACAATCATGCTTTTTTAAAAATAAATAAATAAATAAATTAATTTAAAAAAACTTTTAGTATATTTAGGTATGGATACTTTTTCATTTTTTATTGAAGAACAGTTCTGACCCAGTTTATCTGAGTACAGTTTTCACACAATAGCCATAACTTTCCATCCATCCATTTTCCTCACTGCTTATCCTACACAGGGTCACGGGGGAGTCTGGAACCTATCCCAGGGAACTTGGGGCACGAGGCGGGGGACACCCAGGACAGGGTGCTAACCCATCGCAGGACACAATCAAACACATTCAGACACTATGGACAATATGGAAATGCCAATCAGCCTACAGCGCATATCTTTGAACTGGGTAGGAAACCAGAGTAACCAGTTGAAACCCCCGAAGCACAGGGAGAACATGCAAGCTCCGTGCACACAGGGCGGAGGGGACACTCAAACCCCCAACCCCGGAGGTGCAAGGCGAACGTGCTAACCACTAAGCCACGCGCTTATAGTATAATCAAAATTGATTGATGGGAATTATATGATTCCCCAAAACAAACAGCTGAATATTTCAGCTATGATCTCAAGAGTAATTAGATCAAATTAAGATCGAATTCAAAGGCTGATGTGGATGGATTTCAATCAATTACTGACAAATAAAGTCGCAAAAATAGATCTGAACTCTAACCCTACCCATAATCCTAATCTTAACCATGGTATCTCTTCAGATGACCCGAGTTGTGCAAATTATTACTATATATTATATATACACACACACAAAATGTCCTGTTTGTACATAACTGGTATGTCATCATCTCTGTGCTGACTCCAGGGCAGGAGTAGAAAGAACAAATCAGGAAGTGTGTCTGCCCCAAACCACACACAGGAACATGAAGAGGGCTTTAATACATCACACTAATGTTTGCTGAGCCATCGTATGAACGAGACACAAATCAAAACTGTGATTATTGCTGCTGCGGTACTGTTCATTATGGCCTTGTAGGACACTGTGAGTAACTGATGATGTTTGGGCTCTAAAGCAGATGCAGGAACATGGAAGCACCCAAGCATGATTATTCATGAATATGAATGCTGATGTAGAAGTTTAGGTGTGTGTAGGAAGATGAACACGTTCGGTGACCGTACTTCTGGGTTTAATGTGATGCAAACGGCAGCCCTGTCAGTCCTGACCGGTGTGCGGTTCCTGAGAAAGCAGCACTCGTCACTCACAGGTCTGAGTGATGGACAGTCTCTTCCACTGGATAATGAGTAAATGGATGGATGGACGGGAGGAAAAGCGCAAGGAGTTGGTCAAGCAGGAAGAAGGAGTTCCCGCACAACTAAACAGAAAATAGAGGAGGTGCGCGCACATGCACACGCACATGCACACACACACACACGCACACACCCACACCATTCTGCATGCTGTTGTAGCACGAGAATGAAATAAGGTGCATGTGATGTGTCCTGGCCATTGTGTGATTACTCAGCCTGGTTTTCAGCACACTAGCAGAGAGAATTACAGAATGCAATCAGGGAGCATTGCACATTCCTGCATACACACACACACACACACACACACACACACACACACATTCCAAGAGGCTTTACACTGCTGACTGATGATGCGAGCAGCTTTATTCTCCACTTGCAGCACACAGCAATGCAATATCCTCACCACACAAGGGGAGAGAGGGGGAGAGAGAGAGAGAGAGAGGCAGAAAGAGTAGAGAGAGAGACGGAGAGAGGCAGAAAGAGTAGAGAGGGAAACAGAGAAAACAGGGCAATGGAGGTAAAAATAGAGAAGAAGAAAAAAAAGAAACACATGACGCATCAGCAGAAGCAGCGAGCAAACTAATGCCCTAAAGCTGGCTGCCTAATCTACTTGCAAATATCCTGTAACAATGCAACTCTTCTCAAACCCCATTGCTCTTCTCCCTCAGTCTAACCTTCCCACCAGTCCATCAGAGCAACAGAGAGAACTCCAGCAGCATCAGTGGGTGTACACGCACTTCCTCTTTCTCTCAGCAGAGGGCTCTCCTCTGATCTAGGAGTCACAGAGTCACTCAGGCTTCAGCACATAGTGCAAACTACATTCACCAACCACTTTATTAGGAACGTTCATCAGTCATGCAATTATCCAATCAGCCAATCATGTGGCAGCAGGCAATGCATACAATCGTGCAGATACAGGTCAAGAGCATCAGTTAATGTTCACATCAAAATGGGATTTTGGTGACCTTGACCGTAGTAGGGTTGTTGGTATCAGATGGGCCGGTTTGAGTATTTCAGAATTTTCACACGCAAAAGGTCTCTAAAATTTTCACCGAATGGTGAAAAAAAAACATCCAGTGAGGTTCTGCTCTCATGAATCTTGCTGATGCGAGAGATCAAAGGAGAATGGCCAGACTGGTTCATGCTGATGACTCAAACAGCCACCCTTTATAACCGTCATGAACAGAAAAGCACCCTAGAGTGCACAGCATGCCCAACTTTGAGGCAGATGAGATACAAAAGCAGAAGACCTCATCAGGTTCCACACCTGTCATTCACAAACAGGAATCTGAGGCTACAGTGGGCACCGGCTCACTGAAACTGGACAGCTGAAGATTGGAAAAAGATCATGCTGTTTGGGCAATTGATGTTCCTAATAAAGCGGCCATTGAGTGTAGATCGTCTTAGTGAGATTAGGGGGCCAGGCACTTCTATATATAGGACACTCATTAACAGTGACACTCACACACACACACACACACACACACACACACACACACACACACCATCATTCGCACCTAGGGACAATTATGGCTCAATCTACATGCCAGCATGTTTTTGGGAGGTAGGAGGAACCCAGAGAAACCCACACAGATACAGAGAGCATGTAAAACTTCACACAAACAGTAACCTGAGGTCAGGATCAAACCAGGGACTTACAGGGATCTGTAACGAGGCAACTCTACACACTGCATCCCTATGCCACCTATTGAAATTCTATTACTCAAAATAGTATTTGATTGCATTTGAATATTAATGAGCCTATCATTTTAACCTGTTACAGACAGAATAAACGTAAGCAGTATCCATGCACAAACTGTTTGTATCACTAATCCCAAACAGGCAGTACAACAATTTTATCAGAAAATGTAACTTATCAATATTGTAGCACATTTTTGGTACACTCCAAACTAGAATTGTTAAAGACTAATCAAAGGTCCATTAAGTCACGTTGAGAACTTAGTGCATTGCAAATTTTACAACTTAGAGTCTTCCATTAGGCTAATTTAAATCAATTTCTTTACTAAATTTGTCAAGATTTGAAATTCTACACAAAGGTCCATACCCATAGCATTTATCCTATCCCAGGGAACTCGGGGCACAAGGCCAACCCATCGCAGGGCACATTCACACACCCATTCACACACTATGGACAATTTGGAATTGCCAATCAGTCTACAGCGTATATCTTTAAACTGGGGGAGGAAACCGGAGTACCCGGAGGAAACCCTGAAGAACTGGGAGAACACACAAAATACGCACAAACAAAAGCCGCATTTCCACTGAAAATTACCCGGAACAATTAGTCCCAGGAACTTTTTTCAAGGGGCCATTTGGTTCCTCCAGATCTTTGTTGTCTGCGTTTCCATTGCGGTCTAAAGTACCGTGAAGATTAGGAAAATTGGTCCGACAGTCAAACCACTTGTTGGTCCGCCGGTCCGAACCGCTCTTGTGATCCTGAATTTTCATGTAGTCCTGTTTTAATTTCTTGAGCTTCTCTCGGCACTGTTTCCCCATGTGAACAACGCCCAGCTCGCTTAACACACTTCTTATTATTAAGTATACTTTTTCATTGCGGGTCACCGTTTCCAGTTCCCGCAGTATTTCGTCCTCGGCATAAATACTTAATAACGCCTGAACCCCGTCATCGGACCATTAGTTGTATTTTTTAAGAAACTCTGTTGTGTTGATTCGAATCACAATAAACAACTGTTACTGTACGCACCGCAACAGACGGTGATTGAAATAAACTGCAGCGTACACTCAACCAATCAGCAAGTCCCAACCCCCAAAGTTCGCGAACTTTGAAAAAGTACCACCTCCCGAGTAGGGACTTTCCGAGGGGGAAATATTTTACCCAGAACTTAATTTAGGCCCTGGTCCCTGCAGTGGAAACACACCGAGTACCTCCAAAAGTCCCTAGTTCCTGGGGAAAGTTCCTGTGGTGGAAATGTAGCTAGTCACCATGTCCCAAATTCTACACAAAGGAATGCAATGTAATTACTGAGCACACACTGCTGGGATAATTTACACAAAACAGAAGAAGAAAAGCAAGACATGACGTGAGCAAGTCGTGTGTGGGAGCTGTGAGTGTGCACTGCCTATAACGTGATACTCTACTGAAATATAAGAATAGGAACAATAATAAGATTGGTACCGTTGGTTCCTTCAGAATGAGTATTTTCATCCTTGAAAGCAGGCTGCACACAAGACTCACTTCTGAAGACGCTGCCATGCTTATGTTCTTAAGCAGTTTTCTTAAGTGGATTTGCTTGGCTTAACGTTCCAGCACTTTTTTAGTTCACCAAAACTCAAACATGGCGTGTCCAAGCAAGCCTACTGTATAAACGTTACGTAGCATTGCGATTTTTTTTTCCTCCTGTAATACAGTGTGTTTACATGGACAACAATAATCCACTCTTAACCCGATTAAGACCATAGTTTGATTAAGAAACTACCATGTAAACAGTAATTTTTAATTACCTTAATCTAATTAAGGTCATACTCGAATTAAGCTCTAATCGAATTAAGACAGGTAGAGTACTCCTGTTTTGGTCGCATTATGGACATGTATTACAGACATGTAAACACCTTAATCGCATTATGAACGTCGTGTGAGAGTTTTCACCGCATTTTGCGACAGGACACGATCACACACGGCAGTTTTACGGCGAACAAGAGAGTTCGGCTGCGTCCCAAACCGCATACTTGCCTACTATAGGCCTGTAGTGGGGAAAAATACATGCATCTCGGCTACTATATAGATGGTAAGTATGCGGTTTGGGACGCAGCCCACGGCTTCAAGCAGTTGTCTATTAGCACGTATAGCATTACAAATAATTAACTGCACTCAAAGCGTTCGTAAAAAAAATAAATAACAACACCCAAAACTGTATACGGTACCATAACGAAGACGAACTGTATGTTGGTGCGTGAAATTCTGGAGGGACGTCGGACGGCGTGGTGCGGTGACGTAATGACGCGGGCCGTTAATCTAATTATGTTCTAAAACATGTAAAACGGGAACATGACAGGAGTATTCTAAAAGCGACTCATGTAAACACCTTAATCACATTATTATCTTACTCAGATTAAGGTCAATAATCAGATTACTGCTTTCCATGTAAACCTAGTCATAGACGTTGCCTTGCATTTAACAATAATGAATCGTTTTGTTCACATTAAGAGTAAAATCGTAAATATATGTGAAATCTAAAAGAATTGAACGTGGATTGTTTTTTTCCTTTGAATACATACAATAAACATGAAAACTGTACAATTCATTCTGCAAACGCACGCATGTACGGCTCTGGGGTTGGATCTGAAACAGCAAGAAGGAGCAATGCTAAACAACAATCGTTCAACAATCTGGTTGAAAACTACTAACATTTCTAGAATCTCGGAGCGTATCACAGTAATAAAACAACACAATCCGGACCTACGGACTCGCACATCCACACACCACCACCACTCACTCCATTCACTTCTCATTCTACTGCGTTACACAGCGAAGATTCAGCTTACCTGATATCATTAAAGTCGTGGTGTGTCGAACATCAGTATGGTCCAGCCCAAGCAAGTGCATGAGGGGAAAAAGAGAGAAAGACCTTCATTTAGTCATGGAGCAATTTATAGTAGGTTAATAGCTAGCCATTTGCATGACACTAAAACTGTCAGGAAGTTTATTATTGCATTAAAATCTAATCATTAGGACGAGTCTATGAGTCGAGAAAATATATTTGCAATCTAAAACATAGACCTCATAATATTAGCATAAAAAGCAATTACTGCTCAGATTCTGAATTTTACAAAAAAAAAAAAAAGTGCCAAAACTGCAGTTCGTGTGCTTCTACCCACTCCACAGATCTGAAATGGAATTATCCCTGAAGTGTGTATGCACAGCATTTCTCAATTTCTCTCAGTGTACACACACCTGCCTCATTTCCCCACACTCTCTGCTCACTCACACACACACACACACACACACACACGTGCTGTTTATCAGACACACTAAATCTTGTTCAAGCGTTTAAAGTAAAAGCATTTGAAATTTCCCCACACTTGTCCGTTCCGTTCTTTTCTGTTCTTGTTTCACGAGAGCACGCTCTTTCCTCATGCCCCCTTAACCTCGGGTCATTGGCGATTATCGTCTTCTCTCATCACTCCCCCGCATCAAACAATATGGAATGGAACAAAAGGGTATTATTTCAAACAGGTTAGCGTGATCCGAACAGGCTAAGGGGGATAAAAAAAAAAAAAGAACCACATTAGCATGTGAAAGGTCTTCACTCACTTAGCATTATGACAAGCACCCACGCAGTTCAGTTGTCTCAGAGGAGACGCAGGAACGCATCAAGCCTTCAACCTGGATATTATACAAGATGAAGTTGAGGCTCTACAGAAAAACAGTCACTTTATTCGAACTTTTGTCTAAAGAGATAAAGCTGTGCAGGGGTGGACATGCAGATTTGATATAGGAGGCTGTTGCTTGTTTTATGCATATTTACCCAATCTACTAGTAGGTTCAACAAGCCTATACCTTAATATATTTACAGCGTTTGGCAGATGCCCTTATCCACAGTGACTTACATTTATCTCATTTATACAACTGAGCAATTGAGGGTTAAGGGCCTTGCTCAAGGGCCCAACAGTAGCAGCTTGGTCCCAGCAGTGCTGGGATTTGAACTCATGACCTTCTGATCAACAGACCAACGTCTTAAATGCTGAGCTAGCACTGCCCAAAAATAGGTTTGCAAAATAAAACATTTACTATTATTATGTAGCTATGCATAAACATAACACGTTTCAAAGTGATGTGAAGCAGGACCTTCATGCTGTAACTATACCACACACCACCTGCTGCACTACACACATCTGCCAAGGTGTGGTCTTACACAGTAACACATTAGGCCAAAATTGAAAGAAATTCCAGAAACGATGAGGAAGAAGGCGATTGAAATACATCAGTCTGGGAAGGGTTACAAAGCTATTTCAAAGGCTCTGGGACTCCAAGGGACCACAGTGAGAGGCGTTATCTCCAAATGGAAAAACCCGGCACAGTAGTGAATCTTCCCAGGAGTGTCCGACCTTCCAACATTCCTCCAAGAGCACAGCAACTACTCATCCAGGAAGTCACAAAAGAGCCAAGGACAACATCAAAGGACCTACAGGCCTCTCTTGTGTAAATAAAGGTCACTGTTCATGACTCCACTATCAGAAAGACACTGGGCAGAAATGTTATCCATGGAAGGGTGGCGAGGTGAAAACCACTGCTAACCCAGAAGAACATCAAGGACATCATCAAGAACATCATGTCTGAATTTTGCCAAAACACACCTTGATGATTCTCAAAACTTTTGGGAGAATGGTCTGTGGATTGATGAGTCGAAAGTGGAACTGTTGGAAGTTTTACGCTCGACAAAACCGCTGTCTCGGTGTGGACAGAAAGCTAAAACTTAGAGATGTGTTTTCAAATTTACCCGGATTAATGTGGATTTAGCCTTACCCAGTGGTATAGATAATAGATTTCTGATTTGTCCACCTCTGATGTGCCATATAGACCACCACAGTCTGTAAACAGACAGCTACATGGTTTTCGATAATGGAACAAACATTTCCCAAGTATCATTTTATCTTGCAGACACTCTTGCAGCCTTCAAGAAGCATCTCAGCGCTCAAAGCGATGATCCTAATGCTTTCTCATCGTCTTTTGTATCCTTAAATAATACTGTAATATCTTGAAGCTCTTGGCATTCCACTGGAGATTCCTCTCTTACCTCCTACAGCTATCTCACACTGTTCCTGAAATGGAAACGCAGTCACGTAGCGCAGGCGCCGAAGTCGGCTCTCGTTATAGCTGTATGCTCGGACTGTACTCGCCTCACTTATAAATCACGCTGGATAAAGGTGTCTACCAAAGGAATAAACGTGACCGTAACATTAAAACGCTCCACACAACATTCAATCCCTTTAGAGTTTGGATGGGGACACAATCCACAAAAACAATTACGACGCTGAAAAATCAATGAACCATATGCAGAAAGTGCACAATTACAAAGGGCACTTCTGCCAGCCAGAGCAGTAGTGTAAAAAGTGGCACGTTTATATTTACCTATAAAGAACGTTTAATTAGTGCTGATGGCGGCTGTTAAAGAGCGCATGAAAACCTTTATAGCGGAAACACTTTGATGTATTCTCACGGGTGGAGTTCTACTCGAATCAAGGCAAGAACATGACTATATACAGTACAGGTGTTCAGGGGAAATGAATAGCTACTATCTATTTCAGATGATCAGTGCATTAAAGGGATATATTGCAGTGCTAAAACGGTTTAAACCCACTGTGAATAGACGGTGGAAAACTAATTGGAATATTAGTAATCCTGGACAGAGTTAAGAGCAGAAATAAAATTAAAGATTTAATAAAAAAAAAAAAAAAAAAAGAAAGAAAACAATTGCATTATGAAAGGGCTTGCCCCAAGCGGATCTCTGTCCTCACGCAAAGCAATTAATCAACTCGAAATTTATTTCACTGCAGAGATTAACCCAGTTCCAGGCTTAATTGTGGGGTTACAGCATTGGACTTCATCCATGACATTATGGAAATAAGGACAAATAATATAAACCGCTGATAAAATCTAGACATCATAACCTAGAAATTACAGTAATACACGGTGGACCCATGGGGTGTAGCCAACGTGGAGCGGGTCTGGTGTTTTATTATTTATTTTTTTTAACAACTAGCAATAGTTAATGTTTATTAATTATGGTTATAACTCTAATTGACTGCTCACTTGAATTTCACAAGTTCATCGGTTTCATAACTAAAAGCTCAATAAAATAAAGGCCAACTTTAATAAAAACAAGAACTAATGCTGTTAATATGATTTTAACTGATAGCGGTGTTCAAATCGCAGTCTATTTGAATTCATTGTTGCGTTCCGTGGGTGGAAAGTTCAGGAATTAAAAGCTGTATAAGCTGTATAAAAGCTGAAATAATTGCGCCAATGAATGAATATAACGGCACATATTTGCCTGATCGTGTACGTTTAATATTTGGATCCTTGATAATGTTCAGAAAAAAAATAATAATCTGTGCCATATAGTAGTGAATTGAAATGTCTGTAGAAAGAAATCCAGCTATTAAAACCCTTTTAATATGTTCTCCTGCACCGCAACAGTGTCGTTCCTAAAGAATTAATTGAGAGAGGGGGGAAATGAGAACTAAACCAGACAAAATGATAGCAGGATTGAAATCTGTAGGAGGAGAGACGGCGCAGAAGAAAGACATACAGCTGAGGGCTTTAAACTCAGACAGATGTGTCAAGAAGAAGGGAATCAGAGTCAGCGTGAGTCTCTTCTCTTTATACACAAGCGCACTCAGATTGTGAGCAGGACACACATCAGCCACTTGAAGGCCAATGAAAGTGTTGTGCAAGCTTTTCCCAAGTACCAGAGCTCTCTGTCTCTGTGTGTGTGTCTGTGTGTGTGTCCACCATGTTTTTATCTCCTAATGGACACCAAATAGTCCAAATAATGTGATGACATTCTGCTTTTTTTTTTTTTAACTACAAATTGTTTAGGGTAGTGTGTGTGTGTGTGTGTGTGTGTGTGTGTGTGTGTGTGTGCAGCCCAGCCTCACCCCATGTGAGTAAACTGTGCAGAATCCACAGCACTTCAGTCACACACTGAGTACCGCAGAGCACCGAGAAAAGGTATTTCCTGCAATGCTCTCTCACACACACACACACACTCTTACTGAATTGTGGAATTGTCATCACAGTAGCAGGTGTTACATCAGAAATCATAACGCACATCTACTCAAGCTGTCACCTCTGCCATAAACAGACACTAATCACAGCTTTAAATCACACTCAATGTCCCTCCTACAGTGGCACTTTCATATTTTATTACACTTTAAACATTGGACTGGATTTTACTCGGGTAATAACCAAAGATGCAACAAAGTGCATCACTTTACCGAGCATTTTAAACCCTTTTCAACCCGGACGCATCTGTGATTAAAATGGTGCTAAAAACATTCTGTACTGTACACTGTGACATCATGCTTACTTAATGGTTAGCATACGCGTGTTTAACGCTAATACGGTCAGGAGTCCTTATTAACCATTTAATGCTTTAACTTTTATTGTGGTAAAATAAATGGGAGGACATGATGGAGTTTACTAATTTTACACACCAGAGGATTTTTGATGCCCGATATATCTGACATGTATGTGTTGGAAAATAATAGATGTGTGGCTAGCACTGTTTATGTCTTTAATATCAGTCAGAAAAACATTTCTCCTCTTGTCTGGATAACTCTAGTAGCTTTAAGTATACAGAATGGGATTTTTAAAAATACATTTTATATTGATATTTAACTTTATTAATAAAATAGTGCGTTGTTCAATTAGCATGTTTTTGCGTTTTGCTTTGGTACCGAAATTGGTACCAAGTACCGTGGAATTTTACTGGTCTTGGTACCGACTACTGAACTTTTGGCACCGTGACAACCCTAGTACACATACCCACTGGTTTAAATATGTTTCTGTGACCTTTCAGTGATATAATAATTCATTCATTCATTCATTTCATCCATTCATTCAGCTTCAGTAACTGCTTCCTGCTGGACAGTGTCACTCCCACACACAATAGGGCACAAGCCGGGAATACACCCTGATGGGTACGCCAGTTTATTGCAGGATGTACACACACATTCACACAAAGGGGCAATTTAATGTTGCCAATCCACCTACTGGCATGTTTTTGGGAGCTGGGAGGAAACCAGAGACGCCTGTATCAAATCCACATGGATGCAAGGAGAACATGTCAAATTACACACAGACAGGGACCTGAGCTCAGGACTGAACCCATTCCCTGCAGCTGTGAGGCGGCAACGTTACCACATAATGATTACTGTAGCTAATCAATGCTGTCTACACATAAACCTAACCTTAACCATAGTGAGGCAATATTTTTGGCTCGTTTGGTCCTTTTTGTGAGGACCAAGTGAGGACAACTGACACCATCCTCTTATTGTGAGGACATTTAATCCTTTTTAGGTCCTCGCAAAGGGCTAAATATGCATGCGCGCACACACACACACACACACACACACACACAATAACTCATGCTCTGTCGAGCTGGAAATTTCCCATTAATTCTAAACAACCATAACAAGTGCATCATACACCTGAAGACATTTCCACCACAGGACATGATATCTTTACGGTTAGTTTGGAAGTGCTTTGCTTCCACTAATCGATTCAATTGTTTGTACCGAGCACAACGTGCTCTAATTTTACTTGAGTAAGCAGGCGACAAATAGTCTGGAGAGAAATCAATAGATGAAATCATGGAGATAGAGAATGAGGAAGTGCAAATCCTGAGACATGCACGGCAGCGGTTACGGATACTTACACGATACCAACGTTTACTTTTCAGGATTTACAATATGCTACTTCAGTGTATTAAGACAGGCCTAAGTAATACACTAACTTTACTTCCTGCAAGGCCAAGGACCATTTGGAACTCGCTGTTTAGTTTCTCACTTCCTCACATATATTCACTATGTTCAGATGATACTGCATTCTATCCAAGGGCCTGGTCCATCCATCTATTCTCCATTTCCCATTCCACATTTGACACAGAAATGATGAGGAAAAAGGTGATTGAAATACATCAGTCTGGGAATCTGGAGCCTACCCCAGAAAACTTCGGGGCACAAGGCGGGGGACACCCTGGACGGGGTGCCAACTCATCGCAGGGCACAATCACACACACACACACACACCTATTCACGTACTACACACAATGTGGAAATTCCAATCAGCCTACAATGTGTGTATTTGGACTGGGGGAGGAAACCAGAGTAACTGGCGGAGACCACCGAAGCACAGGGAGAACATGAAAACTCTGTGCACACAGAGCGGAGACGAGATTCAAACCCCAAACTCCAGAGGTGCGAGGCAAATGTACTAACTACTAAGCCTCATCCTCCCCTGGGGTTAATACTAGTGCAAAATATTACCAGAATCAAAGCAAAAAAAACCAAACAAACATGCAGGGATATGTTCTGTATTTATCTGCAGTTGTGATATTACATAATCGCAGCTTAAAGTAGTAAAGTTTCCGCTAAGCATCTTGATCCTAACAGTGAAAAATTAGTTTCATATCTTGTACCCACCAACGCCGCAAACCACACTCGTGTTTTAAATGTTCACATAATGACACTTTTCCTGCGTGAACCTCACAGTTGAATCATTCGGGAAGAAACCATCAAAGGATTTACTCAAAATATGGTTAACTTCGGCAATTCAGTGGCATAGCAGGTCACAACGTCACCCCTAATGTTTTGTGGGTGCCACCTTAGAGCAAACACAAAGTTTAATTAACTACCATCCTTGTCTACCGTAGGCCCTCTGTTCTCACATAAAGGCCTGTTGTCAGGTAAAGAAACAGACTGATGACAGAAAGGTTCCAGCAGCAATCAGGTGATCTCTTCCATCCAGTCGTGTGATGAAGGATGTACGTTAGATCAAGGTGAGTGGTTACACAGTAATTGCTCTCCGCCGCTCCGGCATTTCTAGCAGAGAGACAGAGCTGTCTTTGGTGGCAGTAACCCTCAGCTCGGGGCGACAGCATCAAGAAGGAGCTGTCCCAGCCTCCATCATTTTGATGATGATGGAACACCCAGAGCTCACTTCAAAGACCTTTTTTGGCAGTGCAGAGTTTTAAATCAAGATGAGACAGACAGTATGAGACCGCGCGCATTCTTATTAGGGAGATAATCTGAGTGCTAGACATGTGCCAATCAACATGTCTAACAATGCAAAACAACCTGGCATGAAAAATCATCAGTGAAAGGGTGGTAAGAAGCATCTTAATGCAACATGGAGTGCTTTCTTCCTCTAATACCATAGAAATGTACCAATTCAGTGATTAAAGAAGGACACATCATACTTTTTAAAAAATCTTTTTACAGTTACTTTAAATAAACATCCACAAACTAAATTAGTTTAATGTTATCACTTACATTATAACAGCTATAAACAGCCATTCCCTCATCAGTCGTCACCTCGTCACCTGATCTGTGGCCGAGAAAACCACAAAACTTTCCATCCTGATTGGGAAAAGGTTACAGCAACAAATTTCCGATTAAACCAGGAATATTCCAGGGGTGGGAATCGGAATTTGGGGAATAAGAATATCGTCTTAATCTGACTTGGGCAATCGCATTGGGCCGTTAACAGGACTCGATACTAATCAGAATACTGCCAAATTTCGATTAATATTGGAATATTGATGTGCATGTAAACGTAGTCTATGGAAAGGCAGAATGACAGTGGAAATGCCAAGCTGTTGGGAATATCAACATTTTTCTAATATGCTAAAAAAAAAATCCGTTTAGAAAGCCTAATACCAAGCCCAGAAATGTATTAAGTTCCTCTAGTTATTAAAAAAAACAATTACGATACAAGTCTTCAAGATCAAGACTCAAACAATGAGACGTTCTCATAATGACAATTATAGAGGAGCTACAAATCTGTATGTATTACATAATATGCCATGACTGGTATTAGTGCACTGAATAGCATTAAAGATACTCGATCCCTATAAACTACTCAATTACTTGCATTATTGAATACATGCCAGAATGCGCGTCTTACAACTGGAGACATGTGGCAGAGTTTATCTGGCGTTTTAATTAAAATGAGGGGGGTTGGTGAAGTGAGAATACATGCTGCCGGAAAATATGCCCGAGAATCTAAAACTTAATTACAGTTTGGTATGAATTTGGTATTTTGGAAAAAACTGGAGCTGTGGACAGCTGTAACTTTCATTATTTATTATTTATTATTTGTAGTTCATACATTAGGAATGTAAACTGAAGTATTACTATGAATGCTAACACAAAGATGCCAATGCTGCTATCAAGAAAATCCAAAATGCATTCATTTTACCCTCGTGTATGTCGGTGGACAGGACGGCTCCATGCTAACATCATAAATGATAAAACATGTTTTGGTTGAACTTATATTTAAACTTAGAAACTTGGGAAAGGAGGGGGGGGGGGCACGGTGGTTTAAAGGTTCGCACTTTTGCCTCGTATCTCTGGGGGTTGTGTGCGCGAAGTTTCAATGTTCTCCCAGTGCTTCAGGGGTTTCCTCCGGGTACCTCCCCCAGTCCAAAGACGTATGCTGATTGCCATTTCCAAATGGTGTGTGTGTGTGTGTGTGTGTGTGTTTGTGCCCTGTGATGGGCTGCCACCCTGTCCAGGGTATTCTCCATCTTGTGCCCCAAGTTCCCTGGGATAGGCTCCGGGCTCCCCGCAGCCCTGCGTAGGATAAGCAGTATGAAAGCTGGATGGATGAAATGCAATTTGCAGAAATGGTTGCTTTTAGAACCAACCAGCTGAGTTTATATTCTTAATTCCTCTTCCATTTGAGGAAGTAAACATACATCACTCATCAGAATTTATGGCTACATTTTTGAACAGCCTCAGACCTCACAAGCACTCTTACTTCAGACCTCACACTTTCTCTTACATGGAGCACTGCTGCATTCATGGCTACTGAGAACTCTGAGATTAGGGGAATTAGAATGATTGTTCACAGTAAGCTAGACCTTGTTTGCGTTCTGCGTTGATATAAAAAGCTCTCGAAGAGCTTTTAAAAGCCTCCAAAGAAGAGCTGTTTGGTTAGTGCTTGAGTCGTTTTAAAAGTAGCTGCAAAATGCAGGCTATCATAGTTCAATGATAAAAGCACTGAAGAAAAAAGAAAAAACATCAAAAGTGTAAAGTTTGATCAAAAATCTAGCACAAAAAAAATCCTTTCAATTACCGAAATACCTACGGCTAGACTTTGATCTTATATCAAGCCCAAAACAGAAACTTGAAAGTCGGCTTAAAAGGTTTAAAATACACTACTATTTCTTGTTTTTTTTTTTGGTTTTTTTTTGTTTTTTTAAGTTGGACAGCCATGCAAATACATTTTTTTTTTCCAATTCAGAAGTTAGAAAGTCCCCAGTTCTCACTTACATGTGAAAGTAGCATTAGATTACAACGGGAGATGTTTGCACATAGCACTTTGATAATAGTGACAGATCTCAAAGACTGCGTCTGAATAATAATAATAATAATAATAATAATAATAATAATAATAATAAAAATAATAATAAACTTTATTTTATAAAGTGCCTTTAAAAGCAGCTTCTCAAAGCACTGTACACAAAATAAGTAGTACACAGAAAAAAATTATAAATAAAGTAGACATCAGCAGTCAAATGCAAGTTTCAAAAATTAAGTCTTCAGTTGAGCTTTAAAAATGCCAAAGGTCTGAGATTCCCAAAGTTCAAGATGATGAGAGTTCCAAGGGAAGGAGTAGAGACAGAAAAAGCCCCGTCACCCATAGATTTTAAGCGGGTTTGTGGAACAGTTAACAGATTACACTGTGAGGAGCACAGTCTGAGATTTGGGGTGTAAGGGATTAACAAAGCAGATAAATAATGAGGAGCCTTTGTATGTCAGCATCATCATTTTAAAATCGAGACGGAACCTGACCAGGAGCCAGTGCAAGGCCTCCAAAACAGGAATAATATGATTGCATGTCCTGGCCCCAGTCAGGATCCTGGCACCGGAGTTTTATACATATTGGAGTTTACTGAGTGTGGATTTAGAAACTCCAGCTAAAAGGGCGTTACAGTAATCTATCCAAGTGACAACGAATGAGTTTAGCAGCTTTTCAGCTACAGCGAAGTTTAGAATAGGGCACAGTCTTGCTATATTTCTGAGGTGAAAAAAGGATGCTTTAACAGTGCTCTGAACAAAAGAATGAAATGTAAGGCTAGTATCAAAAATTACTCAAATATCGAGTACTCAACTAGTATTACTAGTATCAAGAACATCCCTACTACCTTACTATAGAGTAGGCGAAAAGCAGTACACCAAAGAAGTGTGTACAAATTCTCAGCATTCATTAAACAGTAGGCGAGAAACACCCAGATGACCTACTGCTTCTGCCAAGATTCTGCAGTATGGAAGCAATACACACTGCGCTATCCCATAAGGCACTGGGACTGGCATGGAAGAGCTGTCAGAATAAAAAATGACAGAAGGCAGCGTGTCGGCTCTTTTAAAGTTGTAGATCACATGACAATGCCAACATGGCGGATGCAGTACGTCCAGACTGTAGTCATACTACACACTATGGTTGCAGCGGTTTACCGGTTTCACAGTATACCACGTTATGAACATTGACAGTTATCATACCAGGAACATTTACTTATCTACGGTATTGAAAAAAAGAAAACGAAACCAGGCGGAGAATCTCCTGGACTGCCTGTTAGACTCGTCAACTTGCCACACACACACACACACACACACACACACACACACACAGTGGAGAATTATATTTTTTCCCAAATATAATAAATGACTTCAGAGCACATCCGCTTCAGAGCACACAGATGAAACGCTATCACAAACCTCATGTTATCCTGCGATCGGAGGCGGATGTCTGATATTTTGGGAGCGGAATCGTGCGAGACAGTTCTGGGAGGTAATTATACCAAATCATTTCGATGACAGACATTGGCTCAGGCATTTCAGAATGACAAAAACATTTGAGATGCTGTGCAACAGTTGTGCGACCCGCTGCGCCCCGGTTCCCACAGAAAGAACGCGTTGCCATTGCGCTGTGTATGTTGGCCCCATGCGCTGAATATCCAATCACATCAGCCAATTATCCAATCACATTCACACGCTGAGGCAAATTCCCATGTTGGTGTCCATCAAGGGATTTATTCAGTAAATGTGCTTCCGATCATAGTTTCTTATCGAATAAAACAAAATATACCCACCTCAACTGAGCACATACGTTTTATACATTACACTTACATTTTAGACTAAATATTATCTGGTTTTGTTCTATTTCACCAACTAAAATAGTTCCAAACAAAGCCAACGTAGGTCCTGCTCCTTTTTTCCCTCCTAATTGCTTATGTTCAAAGATTTCTTATTTGTTTTAATTATTCTCAAAAGGGAGAGTTTTGTTTTTTTTACACATACTTCCAGTTTTAAAGAAAGAGTGTCTATTATAATAAAGCATTTATTCAACCAAAAAAACCCTTCTGTTTTCATTCCTTTAAGGGTCATTGTAACGGATATTAATAATAATAATAATAATAATAATAATAATAATGTGTATACAGTGAAATGGTGATATTTTCTGAGAGGGTTATCGTACTGTGAAAATCTCATACGGTTGCAACACACATGCTACACACATATACCGATCAGTACGTACTGTATCAGCAGCCGAGCAGCAGGTACTGAACCAAGTCAGTTCTCAGCTGGAAAAATCAGTTTAGGTCAGGGCTGTCCAATCTTATCCAGAGAGGGCTGGTGTGGGTGCAGGTTTTCAATCTAACCAAGCAGAAGCCACACCTGAGTCTAAGCTCAACTGAGGGACATGAAGGCTTTACCATTAAAGTATAGCGTGTCTGGTCTTAATGATTATGTTGGGGAAAAAATAAATAGGGACGTTTGATTTGACACAATGTAGTCCAAAGAGAAAAGAATAGTTTAACATGCAATTGCAACAAACTAATTATTCAAGCTAAAGTAAATTTTTAAAAAACCTGTGCTTTCTGTGCTCATGTGTGAAGATGCTAAAAGATTTATCTATGGAATATAAAATGTGCTCTCGGTACCAAAGGGAAAAAAATGGTTAAATATCCCATGCTTGTTGTTCTTTCTACATTATTTGATGATTGATAACACAATGGTTAAACCTTCAAACTGGTAGAAACACTGCCCGGTCCATCCAATCACGATCCACTATTAGTACACTGTTGTGGGGGTCTTAACACTTCAGCAGAACCTTTATATAATTACACCCATTACCCAGCCGTGATGTGAGCACGCTCTCCTCTCACACCTTCCTCTGACTCTGGAGTGAGTGTGGGGTGGAAGGGGTGAGAGGTGAACTGACCTTTAGCTGTTCCATAATGAGCATGTTTACACATGTGCAGATGCTTCAGCATGCATGTGTGCACGAGCATGTGTGCGTGTGTGTGTGTGTGTGTGTGTGCGCGTGTTTTACTGATAATCAAAATGAGGGAAGAAAGTGACATTTGTGATTGCGGGAGTGAATAAGGAATGAGGAGAGGAGCAGGGGGAGTATAGAGAGATTAAGATGGAGGATAAACAATAGGAGACAGGTGAAGGAGAACCAAAAAAAAAGAGCGATGAAGATTCAGATTAGAGTGATGAGTCAGACTGAAATGGTAGACAGGAACCGAGTGAAAATGTGAATAGGAAGACTGATTTCATTTGCAGCCAGTTTGTGCGCCAATAATTTCAAGCAGCGGTTGAGGAATAGAGCACTAGAAATGATGGTCTGCTTTTACTGGGGATCTCTGCATGAGGGTGATGTGACACTGTCACAAAAAAACAACACCCTTTTAAGCCTGTCATCAGTGAGAATAACAACTGGTCTAGCAAGTGGAATTCTCGTCATATAAATGTACAAAGAAATAAAGCCACATTACAAATTAGTTTGGACCGTCAGAATTACTTAACACCCGAGATGTCAAAAATGTGCTGTTTTTTGGTTTTTTTTTTTTTTTCTGGTTGTCAGCATGGTACAACAGCAGAAAAATTCTAATTTAATTTCACTCAGCATTCATGTTAACATTCAGACTCCCCCCCACCCCCCCACCCCCCCACCTTCTCTCTGAAACAAAAGGAGATGGTGCAAAGAGATGTAATTTGTTACACCAAATCGGAGCGTTTGATAGCAGCACAGAGCAAACACAGAAACAAGCAAAAACCTGCCTGATTATATTCATTCCTAGTCGATAACGAAGGTAACACTGTTTAATTAAACAGCATTGTTGAGGTGGGACAAATGAAAGCCAGATATGAAAGATAAAAATACAAAATAAAAATAAAAACTAAAAAGCACTGTCAGGGAGATGCATGCTGGGACAGTGAGTTGTGGTCTCAGCATAGGCATAAGACCAAACACAGAGCCGGTGAGCTGGACTCTTTACACTGAAATGTGAATCACTGGGAGACATTGCTTCCTAATATTATCTTAGATAATTAAATAAATGAGAGCAACAAGAATATTGGTCCATGGTTATAGTGGTGAGGAAGAAGTGCTAAGATAACTTTCAACAACAAAGGTAGGTACTAAGTAGGTGTGGCCAGCAAAAAGTATATATATATATATATATATATATATATATATATATATATATATATATATATATATATATATATATATATATAAAAATCTCCATCATTTTCCATACTGCTTATCCACAGGTTCATGGGGGAACCTGGAGTCCATCCCAGGGAATTTGGGGCACAATGCAGGGGTCACCCTGGGCAGGGTGCCAACCCATCCCATTGCATTATCATACCCATTCATACACTATGGACACTTTTGGAAGTGCCAATCAGCCTGCAATGCATGTCTTTGGGGAGGAAACCGGAGTACCTGGAGGATGCCCCCGAAGCACAGGGAGAAACACCCAAACTCCATGCACACAGGCGGAGGTGGGATTCGAGCCTCTAACCCCAGAGGTGTGAGGCAAACGTGCAACATAAGAATATATGTTCTGCTGGAGCGGGTTTGCATTCTCCCCATGACAATTTAAGATCTGTATCATTTTTGCGCAATTGTGAGGTAACGTATAAAGTAGATGATTACACCTAGCATCGTAATTTATTGTACTTTAAATACACCATTTAAACATAGTTGCAGTAATGTATTACATTAGTGTATTTTTCACAGGTACAATATATAATTCCCTGATAAGTACATTATAATTTCCTCATTACATTGTAAGGCTGTTTAAAGTACAATGTACAAATGTAGATGTGCTTTCAGCACCACTAACATACGCACATCCTCTGCATTAGCGTCTACATTCACTACAGTATAGAGTCTCTATCTGGTAAATTAGATTATAAAAGAGTATGTAGGGTGGTGAGCAAAATATAGGGCATATACAGTACTTTTAGTGCAGGTGATGAGGCCAGGGACAAGTCATCATCTCATGAACACAATATAAATATACTTGCTATGCTTACTCGCACAATTTAAATACACTTGTTGAATCAGTTTCATTTAATGAATTAAACGTCTCATACTAAAGGTTTTCAAGCAGTTTTGCCCTTTTTATACATCAACCTGCTCTCAAGGTCTTTTTTCTCATATTGGATATAGCGACAACAGACAAAGGCACTGAGGTGTCCGGACTTTCATCAAGGAATCCAGATTCTACGAATATGAAAATTAGAAACAAATCAGCATTGCATGGCCTACAGTTTGTACAGCGGAATTACTCGAATAAATGTATTATAATTAAAGGTTATACTTTGCTCATATTTTTAGTGTGAGATCAAGCTAATTAAACACAAATAAATTTTTCTCTAACCTTTTATAACCATTATGAAGCTGATGTTTAGATTTTTCGCATCAATCTGTTTCTTATATGGGGCTGCAGTGACCAATTTCTGCACTTTATCCAGTCTGTATGCTGAAATTATTTCCGTGAAAGGATTTAAAAAATTTTTTTTTTAAAAGACATAAACGGGTCAGTACTACCACTTTGCGATGTTTGCTTAAAAAGTACTGTAATTGCCCTGGACCAAGCATTCCTGCTGTGCTGCATGCTGTGAATACAGTATCAAGCCGCAGAGAGTTTATTGCACTGAGACAGACACTAATACACTATAATCTATCCACACCATCTGACTGACTGGCGTAGTCAACACAGACCCACTTCTGGCAATGATCATAAATCGTTAATGCAAATATTTGCAATTACTCCTGGTTGGTCATAACCTGTATGACATCACCATCTTTCCCATCTATAGCTATTAATAAAGGCACTGTGGCTTGTCAGCATAAAGGCAAATGGCTGAAGGTGGCCATGACTTTGCTGTGAGAACGAATAGTGCAGGAGACAAAGAGGAATGTGTATATACTCTGTGGTGTGTGTCACTGAAATAAAGCGATAAAAGGATAGGAGCACTGGCCATGACAGGTTCTGTGTAATACTGTACATTCACTAGTAATTCAGGGTCACATGGTCACCTTGTCCTTGTCTTTATCAGAGCCACACTAGAGACTAATTCAACCTATATGTTTAACACCCTTTATACTCATTTCACCTCCTCTTACCACCACCGCCCCCCATAGTAGCATATATTAACTCACTGTCAAATATCTATACATTATGAATGCACGAAAATAAGAATATATTCTTCGGAATGAACAGAATGAACTGGTCTGACACAAGAAGGACTAGGATCCTATGAAACGCAACAAAAATGTCACACAAGCAGGAGCTTTTCACTTTTATGCATGCATGAGCAGGCGGTGAGATATTGCGGAACAAAGAAAGATCGTGCTCATTAACACCAATGTGCAGCGTACATCCTTAGTAACTGCCTGGTCAAGTCACAGTGGTTTAAATTAAGGCTACCAGTTTGTTTATATTAATGGAAATAGAACCAGGTAGAAAACATCATGGATAAAAATAACAGTGCTAGCATGATTTAAAAAGTGATGTAGCTGAGGATGAGAAGCCAGAATTCAGACCATACGTGTTCAGGCCACGCCCACTCTTTCGGAGTTTAAATCCGACTCTAGATCCAGATGCAGATGTGACTATTTGAAACACAGATACAGATAGTAGCATTGTGTTACACTGCTACCATACATGATGTGTACAGAATCAATATTGTTTCAAATATTGATAATCAATATGTCCTTAAAAAGAAATAAATAGATAGATATTTACATTCAACCGCCCCATTACTCAGATTCTATTACATAGCCAATAGCCAATGTGCATTTCATTTCAACAGCAATCCACTGACGCATTGAAAATGAGCTACCAATGATACCTGCCCAGACCGGATATAGCTTTGCTAGATTCTTTTGCTGGTTTTATTTCTTTTCTCAGGTGCACTGTACATCTACGAATATGTGACAGTTCTATTCACTAGAGCTGAATGACCTTTTCTGCAGTGGAGAAAGAAATCAGTGTGTTATTAAGCAGGTACAGAATTCACTTAAGAGCTCTCATACTGATTAAGAAGCTGTTCTTGCGACTGAGACGATTGGGGTGGAGATAATGAAAGATACTGTACAAGACATGTAGAGAGTCAACCCCAAGTGGTACCTTTAAATCTCCTTCCACATCCACTGGTTATTGTTTTTCCCTTTCCACATGCCAGAATGCATGGCCACGTACCTCACGTGGTGATGCACTCACAGTCGCTGCACATATCCATAACCTGAGTAAGTTAAAAGACAAGCTGTAGCTTTTAAGAAAGAAGCCATACTGTCACAAACCTATCATTAGGGAGACATTTGGTCCTCGTAAATAGATACAAACTCCGCACACGCAAACACGTAAATACTTAGATCTTAGAGATATACCACATATGCACATTCATAGACTAAGTTTACATTGACATCAATATTACTATATTAATCAGAATTTGGCAATATGCTAATTAGTACTGAGTCATGTAAACGATGCAATCCAATTGCCCAATTCAGATTAAGACAATATTCTGATTCGCACTCCTGGAATATACTGGAATTTGCTGCATGTAAACACTTTATTCAGAAAATCCACTGAAAGGAGATATATGTGCATGCTCTATAGGGATGTGACGGTGAGGCAATTTTCCCACCAGTTAATCGACGTGTAACAACACCTGTAATACCGGTCTCACCGGGGGGGATGTTCGGATTGATGTCGTTGGCGCTTTTCCCTCTTTTCCCCCCTCGATTTTAAATCGCTTATGAATGCCCGTGCGGCCGCGCGCATTTTGCTTTCGAATTTGCGGCAATTCAGGGGCGGCTTGAATGGTGGGTTCGTTATTATTCGTACTGAAAAACACAACAACAAAACAATACAATGCCAAACTCACTTCTATTAAACTTAGAACTTTTATTAACAAAACAAATAAGCACGGCATACACCATGCTGTAATATAAAATAAATAAATGACAAAGTTTAAATAAAAAAGTTTTTAATTGTAGCATCTGTTCTCGAACTGAACTAAATGATTTTTATTGTTATAAAAAAGCAAAATGACAGTGGGGGTGGTGCCGCGGTGGGCAAGTGATGTAATCGGTGTGCGGCCGAACACCGTGTAACACAGTGTAACACCAACTACCGCAGCAACCTAATGCTCGGGCCGCAAGGAATTGTGGGTGCTAACAGATGCTTAGCTGTAGGCTAGGTATTTAGGAATGGCAACTCAGGCATACTTACAACAACCATGTATGCAGGAATATTCTGATGCCTGTACGCATTTAAATACCTTATTTGGAATATGACTGCAACCCGGATATAGATCTTAAACGGAATTTGTTGTGCATGTAAACATAGTCAATGTTAATAATTAGTTACCATATTCTGATATATTGTCTCTACTTACTTGTCCTGTTTGAGCTTTTTTCCTTAAATAAATGCAACAAGTAAATATGCCACTTTTGCACCGTTGCCTTCTAGTGTTATCCCTCACACAATGTCCGCACTAGCAAGTAGAAAGTCACTTGTAGTTTGTCTCTCGTGGGTGTGTAGTGACTGCTACTGTGGTCACCTGTGGCCATGCACTGTCCAGCATTTTGTTTAGAAAATTTGTAGTTGCTACCAGTGTTAGGTAAATTACTCAAAAAAAAGTAATCCACTACAGATTACTAATTACTACTTACCAATTGTAATCTGATTACATTACTGTTTACTGCATGTACAAAGCAATCAGATTACTAATTACTTTACTTTCACGTTACTTTCAAAACCTACAACACCACACTACAAAGTGAAACTCAGTTCTTTCAGTAATTTCAGCGCGCATCAGTGTATGACATGATCTGAAAAAGTTGGATTTATCATAAAACTTGCCTCGGGTTTCTCGCTGTTTGTAGGACTAGCAGACCGATAAAATATAAAACTTTTCTAATTTGGCTAGTTTGGTGTTGCTAGCCAAGGGGAGGCAGAGCTAAGCTATTATTGTATGGGTTTAGCTGCTACAGTGCCATGTAAAGTACATTATCTTTCCTTATGCTCTGCTCATATCATGTTCACGTAAACTGGAACTCATATAGACATTTACACACCTTGTTTTCCTGCTCAACATCAGTGGTTAAAAAAAAATCGGTGTATATCCATTTTTCCTCACACTGACTGTAGAATTGAGAGACTGTCAGCCAATAAGACACAAGTACTTCCACATATTTTCCTGTAAACCCTGTCTGATTGGTCTCGCCTCCGTTCACTGAAGATATAAAATTATAACACTTTGTAATGCGGTATACCCAACTCTGGTTGCTACACATAGCTTCTAAAGCTAAACCATTTTAAAAACAAATGTAATAATTCACTAATCACAGTGAAGTTTGGTTTTTTGAGTTGTATGTTACAGGCTAGGCATCATACTAGTTTCTTAGTAATCCTATAGCAAACATATGGAACATAGTATCATAGCAAAACTTATCTATGCTAGTTCTTTCCAGGCTTTATTTTTCTTCATAATATCTCTAGGCACTTTAAGAGGTTGTGTATGATACACTGATATTATAGGACAAAATGAACCCACGGTTAGAAGTTTTTCCTCCATTTGAGAGTGTCAAACAACAAAAGGAAACTAACTGCAGGGAAAAACTAAAGTTGTGAGTGGAAAACTGAAGAAATGTTGGTTCATATGCACCATAGGATTGGTCCGGGGAATCGTTCAAGACAGTTGTTTGGATTTGTTGCTTTATCGCGTCGTACCTAATTTTCATAGAACGGAGAAAGTTTCATTCAAAATGCTGCACTTTTGCTTTTTCACCGTCACTGGAACTGGACACTGCTATGTACTGCTAATGTGAATGTAGGGTCAGGTCATGTGTGATGCTAACATTATTATAAAACTTCATCAAGTCATAAATGTTTTTATTCTTAATTCATGTAATTTAAAGAATTTATAAGTGCAGATTCCCCGTCGTCCTGAGCTCTATTTCCTCTCAGACCCATTTTCAGCGGATTACAGCGTAATTTGTCAGCCAATTATACCACAGCAACACATTGCCATGACCTAAATACAGCTGAGCAGCTCTCTGATTAGATGAGTCTGCATGCATAATAATAATAATAATAATAATAATAATAATAATAATAATAATTATTATTATTATTATTATTGAACCCCTTTTAAAACTGAAAAGGGATCCTGGCTTTGCACAGATTTCACACAGTTACAACCAAAAAAATCAAAAACCAGACTGAGGAGTGAGATGTTATTCTGCCTAGGAGAAGCATCTCTGAAATTTCCTTGAGGATCAGTGGTTGGAATGAGTGCAGCTTTTCCCAGAGGGAGAGAAGCTCATGTTTGGTAATGAAAGCAAAACAAAGTTGCTCAGGCCAAAAAGGCTGCTTTTCAGCATATGGTGACAACTTGACAGCAGGTAAACAGCGAGCTGGATGGTGAGTTCGTATGCATGTATTTGTGTGTCTGTCTATAACTGACAGCTTTGAAAAGATTCCCTAAACCCTTAAAATGCACCTTCTCTGCTCCAAAACAAGCAGAAATAAATAATAAAAAACCCACTGACACCCTAAAAGACAGCTGGTACCACCATCCCTATTGGACATGCTGCAGTAATCATGTGCGGTAGAACATTAGGGTTGGGTACAGCGATGTTGAGGTCAGGGTTGGGTATAGCAATGTTGAGGTCAGGGTTTGGTGTAGCAATGTTGAGCTTAAGGTTTGGTACAGTGATGCTGAGGTCAGGGTTTGGTATAGCGATGTTGAGGTCAGGGTTTGGTACAGCGATGTTGAGGTCAGGGTTTGGTACAGCGATGTTGAGGTCAGGGTTTGGTATAGTGATGTTGAGGTCAGGGTTTGGTATAGCGATGTTGAGGTCAGGGTTTGGTACAGCGATGTTGAGGTCAGGGTTTGGTACAGCGATGTTGAGGTCAGGGTTTGGTATAGTGATGTTGAGGTCAGGGTTTGGTATAGCGATGTTGAGGTCAGGGTTTGGTACAGCGATGTTGAGCTTAAGGTTTGGTACAGTGATGCTGAGGTCAGGGTTTGGTATAGTGATGTTGAGGTCAGGGCTGGGTATAGCGATGTTGAGGTCAGGGTTTGGTATAGCGATGTTGAGGTCAGGGTTTGGTATAGAGATGTTGAGGTCAGGGTTGGGTACAGCGATGTTGAGGTCAGGGTTTGGTACAGTGATGTTGAGGTCAGGGTTTGGTATAGTGATGTTGAGGTCAGGGTTGGGTACAGCTATGTTAAGGTCAGGGTTGGGTATAGCGATGTTGAGGTCAGGGTTTGGTATAGCGATGTTGAGGTCAGGGTTTGGTATAGTGATGTTGAGGTCAGGGCTGGGTATAGCGATGTTGAGGTCAGGGTTTGGTATAGTGATGTTGAGGTCAGGGTTTGGTATAGTGATGTTGAGGTCAGGGTTGGGTACAGCGATGTTGAGGTCAGGGTTTGGTACAGTGATGTTGAGGTCAGGGTTTGGTATAGTGATGTTGAGGTCAGGGTTGGGTACAGCTATGTTAAGGTCAGGGTTGGGTACAGCTATGTTGAGGTCAGGGTTTGGTATAGCGATGTTGAGGTCAGGGTTTGGTATAGTGATGTTGAGGTCAGGGCTGGGTATAGCGATGTTGAGGTCAGGGTTTGGTATAGTGATGTTGAGGTCAGGGTTTGGTATAGAGATGTTGAGGTCAGGGTTGGGTACAGCGATGTTGAGGTCAGGGTTTGGTACAGTGATGTTGAGGTCAGGGTTTGGTATAGTGATGTTGAGGTCAGGGTTGGGTACAGCTATGTTAAGGTCAGGGTTGGGTATAGCGATGTTGAGGTCAGGGTTTGGTATAGCGATGTTGAGGTCAGGGTTTGGTATAGTGATGTTGAGGTCAGGGCTGGGTATAGCGATGTTGAGGTCAGGGTTGGGTATAGAGATGTTGAGGTCAGGGTTGGGTATAGAGATGTTGAGGTCAGGGTTGGGTATAGAGATGTTGAGGTCAGGGTTGGGTATAGAGATGTTGAGGTCAGGGTTGGGTATAGTGATGTTGAGGTCAGGGCTGGGTATAGTGATGTTGAGGTCAGGGTTGGGTATAGTGATGTTGAGGTCAGGGTTGGGTATAGTGATGTTGAGGTCAGGGTTGGGTACAGCTATGTTAAGGTCAGGGTTGCTTAAAGCAATGTTGAGGTCAGGGTTTGGTATAGTGAGGTTGAGGTTGTGATTGGGCATATTGAGGTTAAGCTTCAATTATGGTATAATGAGACTAAAGTTAGCTTTAGGGTTGGATGTAGTGAAGATAGGATTACTGTGGTTAAGGCTAGGTATAATGAGGATAAGGTATGGGCTGGTTATAGTGAGGCTAGTATTACTGAGGTTGGTGGGTAGATTTAAGTATGGTGATATTAGGTTTAGATATATTGAGGTTAGTGTTAGGTATATTGAGCTTATATAGTGAGGGTGATTTTAGGGTTGGATATAGTAAGGCTGAGATTATTCAGTAGAGATAATGAATGGATAGTCTGTTAGGTAATTACACGTTATTTACTGCACCTGTGAATGAAAACACAGAACAGTCAACATGAGCACAGTGTCCCAGTTCCACTGTTGCTTCTGATGTAAAATAGTTTTAATCTGCGAATTTGACATCGTTGTCTATTGCAAGTTAAGATTTTTAATGGAGATGTATTGAAAGCTATTGGAAATTTATTATCTTTCTTTTTTGTCCCATGAGAGTCATATCTGACCGCCCACTCCCAGCTATAAGACCATTCCTGAGATTTTTTTAGATGTGCCGTGTTTTAGATCTCTAACTTGCACACCATGTACTGGAGCAGTCGTAGCTCAGGGGTAGTTGGACTTCAGGTCATGACTTCAAATCCCAGCACTGCTGGTAGCCATGAGCAAGGTCCTTAACCCTCAACTGCTCAATTGTATAAATGTGAGTCTGCCAAATACAGTAAATGTAGTGCTTAATTTGTAAATCTGCAGGTCCCGGAACACTAAGAGGGTAGTGATCCAGCAGGTCGGGAGGCGTGCGAAAGGTCACGGTCCTCGAACTTACAGACACGTAAAAGTGCTTCCAGTATCTCACATAGCCAACAATATTCAATGCTGATACGTAGGCCTGTGTAACTGATCACACTGTTACAACGACATAATAGCATAACGAACTTAATAGCAGTGAGTATTCTCAGTACAAAGGGAAAGATGTATGGATTGCACATTCTATCAGCTTGTGTGCCGTCACCTCAGTTAGCGACAAAACACATTTGCCCAAAGCACTTCGAAAACAAAGCTACGTTTCATACAGTAAGCCTAATCACAATAAACATGAACTGCACAACATAATCAAGAAAAAAATAGTCTTAAAATATTCCACAAAGCTGTCTTGTCAGTGTCCTCCTACTCTTCCCTGTGTCCCTTATGTATCCATGAGCGCACAAATGGCTCGGGATTTTAACTATGTAAGCGGTGGACCCACGATGTACAAAAACATCAGAGATGAGATGGTGGGGATGAGAAGGGATGCACGCTGCAAGCTACAAATCAGATTCATTTTTGAGAAACCCTGCTCGCACTCCACTGGAGACCAATATGGTATTCACAGTAGCCATCAACTGCCTCAGTCCTTCTGAAACTTGTTGTCTATTTGAGTCCCTGTACTCCCTAAAAGCCCGAATGACTGTACGTGGGCTGTTAACTCCTCTTAAGTCCGGGCAGTCAATCCCACTTTCAAAGCCATGCGCAGGTTGACGACATGTATCCTCGTAAGCGCTTCGAAAACCTCCACAATCAGGCTAGCGTCATCACGGCTAGTCATGGGAACGGTCACCAAACTGCTTCATCGGTGACCTGCTGCTGCTCACTCTCTTGGACTCTTGCCTTTTTAGTATTTTGTTTGTGTACTTAAAAAATGCTGGTAATGATAACTGCTTTCTTTTCACCGTGACACACTCTACAACGCATGCAACGTAGGCTTTGCTTTGTGACAACAAATTTAGGTGAACTTTGAACTTGAAATGATTACGTTATGTGAAAGAGGTTATTGATTGGCTATTAGCAATATTTGAGCATTTCTATTGCTGGTTTTTTTTTTTTTTTTTGGTTGTTCTGTTTTTTAAAACCTAAAACTATTTGTTTCGATAACATTGCAGCGGGAGACTCCACATCCAGCTGCAGAGGTGGATCCAGATCCACATATAAAGTTTCTGGAACGCAGGGGTGCTATATTTCAGAGGTGCCGCAGGATCCTGTTCCGGCAGGAACAGGACTAAGCTATAAATGTATATATAGGTTAGGGTTGGGTATAGTATAGTCGGCATTAGGGTTGAGTATAGTGATGTTGAAATTAGATATAGACTATGGTTAGGCATAGTGTATTTTAACTACAGTAGAAGCCAATGGAATAACCATAAAGTTAGTCATTTAAAAAAGTGTGTGAGATGCATATAATGCATCATTAATTCACTGCCTGATGTTTGTTTTAGCACACAGCTCTAGTGAGCCCTTCCTCTGGCAGAGAGAAATAGAAACTGAGAAATAGGCAGACCAGGGAAAAAAAGGACAACGAGGAGCCGTGGGTAACTTCCGGAAGCTCTCATTCATAAAAAGCCTGCAGTGCAGTGGGCAGAGGTGCCAATATGCAAGAGCTGCAGCAGTGGCGCACTGAGAGCACCACTGAGTCCAACAGCACTGAAGAACTTTTTGAGAGCTTTCCTTTGAAGTCTGGAGCACATCACAACTGACCTGCAAGATAATCAAGATCATCATTACCACTGTACTAGGTGTTACAGTAATACCAGAAGAATTTTCAGTCATGGGAAGCCCTGGAGAACAGCCAGCAACTCTCCATCCCAGTTCACCAATTTTTCATCTAAATACATCTATTCAGAGAACCATGCTAAAATATTGAACATAAAAAGCAGGTTTATGACATTTTGGTCTATGTGATTAAGATTGACAAGCAAGCAGGGATGTCTCACTTCCCTGATTGATTGGATGTTTGTGATCCACATCTGCTGTTTGCTCTTTTGGTTACAGAGCCTGAGGTTTCTCCTTTGAGCACATACTGTACAGTCATTGGGTGCCAGTGATCAGAACCTGCTTATGGACTGTAGTTGGAACCTGTCTTATTTATACCCCTCTCACATCTGGTGTCTGGTTTTCCCTCGGTTATTGATACGTGTGGTGTCATCATGCCAAGAGCTAAAGAGTTCTGTAAGGCCTTCAGAAAAAAGATTGTGGATGCCTATGAGTCTGGCAAGGGATTTAAAAAGATACATCATTCCACTTCAAGGAAAATCATCTACAAGTGACAGATTTCAAACAACTGCCAATTTGTCCAGGACTGGCAGTCCCAGAAAATTCAGCCCAAGAGCAGACCGTCTGATGCAAGCACCCCAAAATTTCAACACAGGATCTGCTGGTACATCTTGCAACAGTTGGTGTCAGTACATGCTTCTACAATCAGAAAGAGATTGCACAAATTTGACCTGCATGTGAGGCGTGCCAGGAAAAAGCCTTTGCAAGACTAAAGTACACCAGGGAGCATATTGGCAAAGACCAGACCTTTTGGAATAATGTGCTCTGGACAGATGAATCAAACATAGAGTTGTTTGGCCACATTAACAACAGACATGTTTGGCACAGACCAAAGACAGCTTTTCAGGAGAAGCACCTCATACCAACTGTGAAGCACGGTGGCGGAAATGTTGTGGTTGGGGTTGCTTCACTGCCTCAGGGACTGGACAGCTTGCATTCATTGATTCAACTATGAATTCTGCATCATATCAAAGAGTGCTTGAAGACCATGTGAGATCATCTGTCTAAAAGTTGAAGTTGAACCGAAAGGGGATCTTTCAACAGAATAATGATCCTAAGCACACTAGCAAATCCACCAAGGAATGCCTCAAAATTTTTCCTTGTGGTTTTGTTCAAGTATATCAACTTTATTAATCAGGCACTGTTTCAAAGATGATCAAATGTTTTCTTGTTCAAATATGTCAAAAAAGCTGACAATTTCCCTGGGGTGTACTTATTTTTTCACATGACTGCATATTTTTATCACCTGCCAGAGTGTAAGGAGAATTCCACCAAATATTATAAAAAGAATTGACCCTACATTTACATAGGATGGTGCAGTAGGTCAGCTTGGGCTTGTATCAGAGCCAAAGGGTAGTCAATGGAACCAAGCTCTTCAGATTGGATTTTCTGCATGGAAACAGGAGGCACATATTGCACCACTCAGCAAGCACACAAACACAACACTGAGAGAACAATCTCTAAATAGTGAGTGACGCCACAAATCTAATCCAGCCTCCTAATCTAAAGTACACAGCAGGATGAAGATGAAGCTTGTTTATTTATAGAAAACAATTCCACATACTCTTCCACCTGATCCCTCTACCTCCACTCAAAGCGCATACACACAAGGTGTTTGTCTTTGTTTGAAAGTGCACACTCAACAGCGAAAGAGAAATTCCTAAACAAATTTGGGCTTTACTAAATCTCAGTTTGAGAGATAGAAAGAAATACTGGGTCACCATTCAGTTAGTCTTGATGTACCATGATGTAATGCAATGATGTTGTGCAATGCTGAAGATCACTGCACGTTGGTCTGCACATGATTGCACAAAAGATTTTTTAAAAAAAACAAGCCCCCCCCCACACACACACACACACACACAGATTCTTATATAAACCTTGTTAGAACAACAATGCAGTCCCTGTAATCAGCTTTATAGACTGAGCCCTTTTCAACAGGCTAACAGAATCAATGGTGCATGAGCCATTGCTTTGGCCCTGAGTCTAGACACTCTTAATCGCTCACTGAGATCACCAAGTGTCATGGGTGGCAGTATGACAGTGCAATTACATCCAAACAAAAAAGAGCAAAGGCAAGGAGTGATGGGATCAATGGGGGTTCCCCAGGCACCCTTTTCTCTGTATGACACGTCTTTTACCTTCAGGCGACTCGGACACAAAAGAGGAATTTGAAGAGGCACAAGCGGACAGCCGCAGCCTTCGATGAAAGGCTTTCGATGAACAGCCTGGACAATTACATGGTGCATCTTCATCTTCCGCAGACAAAGATCTTTGAGAAGGCTCTTTTCTTCACAAACGGCAGTAAATGAATAAATAAAAAGCGGAAAATGGAAAATGAGGCAGAGTTCATTCCTTCCAATTAGTGCTTGAGTCTTGATCATTAAGTCGAGGTTGAAAACCTTCCCTATTTGTTTTTTTTTCCCCTGGCATTTTGTTAAATAGCTTTCCTTTGAGGGTTTAGGTACAGATCTGGGAGATAGACATCCAGAGGTACCGTAACCTTGTAGGGTGATGTTACACTTGATGGTGTTAGATATACTAGTGTTGATGGCAGAGTGGCAGGACACTGATGTCACAGGAAGCCCTCACGCCTGTGTTACCTTCTGACTTTTAGTTATGCTGTATACACTCCGATCATAGTATACACTATGATCACAATGCACACCCTTTAAACCACTGTTTGTTCCTTCGGTCTCGGTCTCTTTCTGTACATGTACTTCTTCTGCCACATGCAATGCCAATACCAGAACTTGACATGCTTCCTCTCATCCTCCGGATCTGTCCGATTCATCTCGATGCTCTACTCTTGCTCTGTTTCTCCTGCTTCTTCATCTGGTGCCTTCTGTAATTGTAAATCATTCTCTGAAGTTGTGGATGGTCTACACATCCAAAAAAAAACAAAACAGTTTATACCCAAGTCTCACATTTGCTTCAGCTGATAAGTTCACGTAGACTTTCTAAGAACTGCTGTAATCATAAAGACAGTCCTGTGCTCATCCTAGGACTCTTATTCACAATATGTTCATAGAGCACATTCTGTATCCTTTCAACACAATTAGTAAGTTTTGTCTTTACTCTTCTGCAGCTGTATACTCTAATGATTTATAACCTCACCATCAAATCAACATGACCAACACAGAACTTGTTCCCTTTTGAGTCTGGATCCTCTCAAGGTTTCTTCCTTTCCCAAGCTGAGGTCGCCTCTGGCTTTCTCATTAGGCATCTAAAATCATGTCTGGATTTCTATAAAAGCTGATTTGTGGTAATGCCCTTTGTTAAAAGTACTATATAAATAAAATAACAGTATTTCCTTTTAAGGTATGGATTTTGTCCAAACCATTGTACTGGTATGAGAAAAACAGTATTACACATAATTCATAAAAACTGAACAAATGTGGAAAAACAATAGAGAACACTTCACACATGACAATGAATACAGAGCTATATCACTCATCAACATGAAAATCAATTTCGCTCTCTCGATTTCATCTCGCCTCCAAAGTGCGGCCACTAGTCAGTCAGTAATCAACCTCATCTGATGAGGTGATATAGAGAGAAAATATTTTCAACATGTAGTATGAATGGAAAAAGATAATAACTCTACGGCATCCTGCTCTATGGCAGCACTAAAGGCTAAGCTCATTAGCTCAAATTAAAAATAATTTTAACAGTGCTTAGTGCTGAACATACTGATGGCTAGATTCACTAAATAAGAGAGAACCATTTGTATTTTTATGAATTTCTAAAATTATAACTGCAGGGTTAAGCTTGTGTTCATTTAGAAATGAGCAATGTTCAGCATTGGCGCTGCTCATTATGCGATCAGTCCCGATGCACACCCCTAACTTGTACATCATTTCTATATAAAAGATTCCCAGATGTGGCTTTTCATTTTCATATCTTCTCATGTAGAAATAAAGCATAACAAACATCAAAACAGTGATTTCAGTAGTCTAATACTTGCACCTCAAATGGTTCAGTAGACATACAGGTACGGAATTAATATGATCCTTACATGAACATCACATTATACTGTGATATCGATACTGATACGTGATATACATTTTTGGCAATGCCACCCACTACTACTGTATGCATATTTGTACTCATCATGACACTTGGCATAAGCCCAATGTATCACCAGGACCACTTGTATGTAAGCAAACAGCCTGCTTTACATATGTACTGAGACAGGAGTGATATAAATGAGACACTGGTAGAAATCCAGTAGTAACAAATACCATCTCTATCACCTTTGAGCAAGCTACAAACGCAACTGACATTTAGTTTAAATCATTGAGCCGTGCATGCATCCCTACTGCTTTAAGGCTGGTCTATACAGGGTGTCCCAAAACTCTCCACATATAGGGTACTATGAACCACAACACTTCCAGTCTTTTTGAATTTCTTTCCAGCTTCCTGATCAAGCCATGAGTATGATTTCAATACGTTCTTCTTTTGTCATAGGCATTCTTAAAGGCATATATATATATATATATATACACACACACACACACACACACATATATATATACACATTATATATATATATATATATATATATATATATATATATATATATATATATATATACATATATATACATATATATACATATATATATATATATATGCACATATACATACATACATACATACATACACATTATTATGTACATACACACGCACACACACTTATATATACATATATTTTTATACAGACACTAGAGTAAGTATGAAAATTTTTTGGAAGACATTTTGCTAAAAAGTGTTCATTTGTTACAGTCTAAAATGCTAAAAATCGTATTATTTGAGAGAGAGAGAGAGAGAGAGAGAGAGAGAGAGAAACAAAGGCTCAGAGAAAGACCATCAAACAAGCAGACGTGATCAAAAAGCTCCAAAATACAAACATGGACGAGAAACCAGAGCGTAAACCTGTTGACAATTTGATGTTCTTCCACACCATCGCACTACAAAGTGAACCCTAAAGAAGGGTTTTACTGCACCTGCCTTGCACATGGGCTTGACATAATGCAGCTGGATGCTCTCATTCTGATTTAGAAGATGGAAGGAAAGTCTTTTTGACGAGATGAACACTAAAGTGAAGGTAGACTGAGGTGTCGCAGTTTAAATGATGACTGTTATTTCATGTCTGAATACCTGATAATGTAAGACAAATAGGCGATAAGGAGATGTCTGTGTCTTTCTTTTGGTATTTGTGTATGTGTGCGTGTAGAGTGAGAGAGAGAGATTACTTACACTCACTCTATATTTGCCTGACAATCAAACAGACAATCCAGTGAGTACTGAACGACTGATGGAGCTCTTCGAAGTCATCGAGCTCACTATAATAAAGGCACCATGGTTAATAAACGGTGCAACAAAGGACATAGCGATACAGGAGAGCAGAAATGAAATGAAGGTGCTGCAGGCTTTCTCTAGCAGGTCAAACGTCTGATCAGTTTCCAGACCGAGTGAAGCCGAGAACAAATAGAAGCGTTAGACCTCAACCCCAGACAGAACGATGCTTTGAAGTGCTCGGTCATTTGATGTGGCTTCCGATCAGTGGGCTGAGAATGTTCACCCGGGCCCACATGCCCACGGGGGCACTAGATACACCTCGCCTCAAGGGAACCACTAGCTCCACAAAAAAAAAAAGGCTTGGTGTAGAATTTCACAAGTCACAACCGATCTAAAACAGGCACAGTGGAATTTTTATTCACACGCCTAGAAGCATCGATGAGTCCCTATGCAACAGTAAGAAAGAAGACAGGCACAAATAAGGCAACACGCTGGAGAGGCTAGGTGTAGGGAAAGCTCACAGTTTCTGTGGAAAATGAGGATATTTGAACAAAGTATTGCTGTGAGACATTTCTCAAACCCATTTCAGAAAACATAATATAATGTGAAAATGGAGAGGAAAATCTTCTTCTTTTTTTTTTAAGCCGCCCCTGTTTGTTTGCTGTTTAAGACTATAAAGAGTTGCTGACAAACTGTCTGTTATATAACTTTAATAAACAGAGGGATCAACCAGTAGGAAAGCAGCCATGGATCGTCTGCTAGGTAACAACCTGAAGACAGAGCAAGGGAAGGTGACGCAATGAACATCCACGCCGCATCGACCTCGTTTGACTCTTACGAAATATTAATTGGAGTTATGCAAAGAGTGAGGTGGGGAAAGAAAAAAAGGACTCCTCTTTGAAAAGTGCTGTAAGCAGAAATTACTATTAAAAATAATCGTTAAGGAAAATCACGCTGGCATCGTGGAGAAAAATGATGGTTGGAAAGTAATAAGTGAAGCTCTTGGGAGTAAATGAGCTACAAAAACTCCTTTTTTTTCCCCCCTGAAGTAGATTTAAAAAGGGCTACATTTCAGTGCATTTATGCACGATTTCTTCTGGGGTTTAACAGAACTGTGAGAGATCAGAGCATTTCAGGTCTACACTGGAGGAGCAACCTGTAAGACATAGTGACTCTGGGGTTGTTACTGAGTTGTACAGTTCCACGGTTACTCACTGTGTGTGATTGGGTGAGGAAAAAGCACAGCCTTTTTCCAAATATGAAATAAAATGCATTTCTGTCTACTACTGACTATTATTTTTTTAATTGATCAAGTTCTGTACTCTTGCGGTTCTCATCTCTTTTGTGTCCAGCTGCTACTCCCTCGCTCTGGACTCGCCCTCAGTCTCCACACAGGAGACGGAAAACATTACATTACATTACAGCATTTGACAGACACCATTAATTATACAGAGCGACTTACAATCATCTCATTTATAGAACTGAACAGTTGAGGGTTAAGGGCCTTGCACAAGGCCCAACAGTGGCAGCTTGGCAGTGCTTGGATTAGAACTCACAACCTTCGAATCAGAACTCCAACGTCTTAACCGCTGAGCTACCACTTCCCAAGGAAACCCTTTGTTTGTGTAATCCACTAACGTTGTAATCACCCTATAGTGCCACCTCTGCTTCCACTACTAGCATCTTTAGCAAGTTTATTGTACACAATGGCTATCAAACGCAGAGAAAAACCAGGCTTTGCTGACCTCAACCAAAACAACTTACTTATTTACGGCTGTTGACAGGAGCTGGAAAAAGGTCTACTTTAACTCAAATAACTACTATTTACAACCGTTGTGAGCAGAAAAGCATCTCCGGATGCACAACACATCAAACCTTGAGGTTGACGAGCAACAACAGCAGAAGATGATATCAGGCTCCACTTCTAAGAACAGCCAAGAACAGGAATCTGAGGCTCAGTGAAATGGGGCAGTGGAAGATTTGAAAAAGACCAGATAACATGTTTCCCATCTTTAAATATGCAGTTATGTAATGTTTAATCCTTTTAGGCTCAGCAATAGAGCTGCACGATTATGGCCAAAATAATAATCATGATTATCTTTGATCAATATTGAGATCACGATTATTTATCACGATTATTCATTGATTTTAGGGACAATATATTTTTATTGCACTTTCCCATTTAAATAAACGGACCGCTGCTTTGACCTCCATGTTGTGCTACGTTCCTGCTAATGTACAAATCTTTGTATCAAATTAGACTGATCCTTAAAGTGCATCATCTCGTAGAAGCAAAATATAAATAAAATTGTACCCAAAATATAGGATGAGTAAAAATAAAAATGCCATCAACCAAATGAAAACATGCAGTCCAATATAACAATATGCAACCAAATGAAAACAGTTCAGGCGAATCCAGAAAAGGCAATAACAGTGTTTACAGGAGGAGAGATGCAGACAAATCACCCAATAGAGTAGTGCAGGGATGACGCCATTTTGTACCGAAACCCGGAAGTTAGCCGCACACCGGTTCCCTCGACAAAAACCCAATAGAATTTTCACAAAGGCTTTTGGATTATTGTAAAAAAAAAATCTCTGTGATTAACAAAACTTTACAATACTAACACGTTTTGTCCATCAAGATCATTTTCACAAATGAACACAACTTTTATAAAAGTTTGAAGCCTAAATACAATCGCCAGAAATAAAAAGCTAACCGTACGCTATAAACGAACTACACCACGGTCGCTCGATTTCAACGTCACCATCACCGAGCTTCCGACAACTTCTCCAAACTTGATTTAAAACACTTTCCATAATACGGATTTACTCTGTGGATGAATCTTCATTCACATTTTTTGGGAATTGTGCACAGCATACCTGAACCAGATTAGTGACGACATTTAATGTCCCCGACAGCGTCTGTAGTCCCATGTAGAACTGTTAGCAGTCGCCTTTTTCAATACACGTAAAAGCTTTAAAAAATAATCATGAGTGGAGTATTACTGGTGTACTTTATTTCGTAGAATAAAACGTGAAAATATTTTGAGCTTGTGTTCACCACAGACCTTATTTCAGGTTTTTAACTAAAATCCCATTTTAAAAAAAACCCTTTGGGACTTTGGGATGGAACAGGAAATGCTAAAATGCTAACTCACTTCCGGGTTTTGGCGTACAAAATGACGTCATCCCTGCGCCGCTCTATAGTGAGTGTAAGTTTAGGAAGCGCTTGATTTGATCTGAAGCGGAGTTTTCTATGACCAGAGGACAAACTTTAAACGTCAATATCGCAGTTGATCATGTTCATGTAATCATGGGCAGTCAAAATTGTAATCGAGATCAATATTCTATTAATTGTGCAGCCCTACTCAGCAAGCCACCTTTCCTCACAGCCACTCTGTCATTCATTCAGCCTCATCATTTAAGGTCTTTCTGAGAAAGAACAGCATCCATCAATTTTCTGCGCCACTTATCCCACACAGGGTTGCGGAGGAGCTTGGAGCCTATCCCAGGGAACTCGGGGCTCAATGTGGGGGACACCCTGGATTGGATGAGGAGCCAAACCATCACAAGGCACAATCCCACCCACACTCACACACTACAGACAATTTGGAAATGCCATGAATTTGGAAACGCATGTCTTTGGACAAGGGGAGGAAACCGGAGTTTGTAGAGGAAACCCCAACCCCGGAAGTGCGAGACAAACATGCTAAGCACTAAGCCCCCATTCCCCTAGAAAGAATGTTATACATACAATGATATACAACGATTTCACACACACAAAAAAATAATAGACTAAAACCATGATAGGGTGAAACTGTGATATTTTTCGACGAGTTTATCATACCATGAACCGTTCAAAAGATTACACCCATAACCTGCACGTACCCGGAAATGAATTCTCCCTCCCCTCTGCTTGCCATGCTGCTGCCTCGGAGCTTTATGGTTGCCGTCAGGTCACTCAGGGCAGCCCCAGAGTTAATTAAAGACTGTAAAACAATCTGTCTGCCATTTCTCCAGTGATGTATGTTCACCTCGAGCTAAGAATCTGCTGAGCACATGCACTCTGTATGGTGAGCGCGCACCCACCATCACCTCCTGTGTGTGTGGACATCATATGTAGCACATAGTGAGATGTTTGTACGGCAATACCGATTGTTCTTAAAACGTGTCCGAGATTTTCAGAAGGTCTCCGGAGCGATACATGAGCTCTGCATCCACAGCAATGCAACAAGGGGAGGACGTGAGGATAAGGACATCACAGGACTTCATCACACCGCAACAAATGACCTTATCACCAGGCACAGGATCCATAAATGCAGCATGACGGGAGCACACATGTACACACACACACACAGAGTTTATCCTGCTAAACATTAAGAGGCAACACACATGAAAATGACTAAACAATATAGCCGGCAATTTCACAGCAGGCGTTCCTGAGGGAGGAAGACGTGACATTGATTTATGTGTAATGGATGTTATCAGCACGGAGAGATGAGTTGTGTTAGCGGCAATGCTGGACGCTATGCTTCAGTAATGTACACCAATGTTCAGAACAGGACTGGCTGTGTCACTAAGCTATTGTTTAATGTACTGTTATTAAAGGGAAATTCTACCATGTCTATAGTGCATCTGTAATGGGATTACCTCAGTCAAAAGTTTTACCACCCTGTACTGACAAAATTTTAAAAAAATGTAAAAAACCATCAAACCTCTAGACTCATAAATGTCTAAGGGAAGTTGCTAAATAAACCTTTATGCACAACTTATTTCTGTTGAATGCTTTAGTCTTAGTCTTAAGCTCTAAATCTGTATAATTCCTCATTTGTTTGAGACGCATTACTTTTTTCGATTAAAAAGTGCTGTTGCTGGATTTGTTCCCAACGTAGTCAGCATGAAACTGGCTCAATTTGTGCCTGATCTGGACTCCTTATGAAAAGCGCACGTTTCACCTTTCTTGAGATCGTTCTTGTTACAGTGTAAGAGTTACAGGGTGTTTTCACACCTAGTTCGTTTGAGCCCTCTAAAATGCTCTCGGAGAGGTTCAGCGTGTCTTTGTGAACAAACTAAGTGATTTCAGACCCCCATAAAAGAACCCAAAAGCGAACTGTACTCGGACCACCTTTGTTTGTGGGTCCGTTTGTGATTTGATTTCTTCGTGATATGTGAAAGCAATGAGGTCCCGGTCCGCTTCGCGTTTCGTTTCGACATGTGTACCTGGAGGCTTGCCGTACCTGCAGCCATGTTCCGTCACTGCTGAAAACAACACGAAACTTTTCACCATGTCAGGTCACGGGGTCGTGTGGTCTCAGGAGGACAGCTGTGCACTTCTTGAAATTTAGAAAGAGGATTGTGTTAGACGGGAACTATCCTCAACACATAAGAACATAAAAGTGTTTCTTTTATTTTCTCAAAAAATGAAGGAAAGAAGCTATAACAGAACAGCGCTACAATGCTGGGTAAGAGTTAAAAAAAACTACAACAGAAGTATGCGCCGATGTAGTGAGTCCACTGAAATGAAGGATTCCTGTCCCTTCTATGACGACTTGGATGAAATTTTGGGTGCAAGCTGGGGTCTGAGTTCTTATGAAGTTATGGTGTAACT